>NC_069006.1:8894846-8899594 GCF_001194135.2 Octopus bimaculoides | reverse complement strand
CCAACCACATGGTCCCGGGTTCAGTCCCACTGCGCGGCATCTTGGGCAAGTGTCTTCTACTATAGCCTCGGGCCGACCAAAGCCTTGTGAGTGGATTTGGTAGACGGAAACTGAAAGAAGCCCGTCGTATATATGTATATATATATATATATATGTATGTGTGTGTGTGTGTTTGTATGTGTGTGTTTGTCCCCCCAACATCGCTTGACAACCGATGCTGGTGTGTTTATGTCCCCGTAACTTAGCGGTTCGGCAAAAGAGATCGATAGAATAAGTACTAGGCTTCTAAAGAATAAGTCCTGGGGTCGATTTGCTCGACTAAAAGGCGGTGCTCCAGCATGGCCACAGTCAAAAGACTGAAACAAGTAAAAGAGTATATATATATATATATAAAATTTCCAGTATTCAAGAGAATTAGGTTATTTAAGCAGTGAAAGCAGCAAGGTCAGGTTGGTGAAACTGCTATTGTGTACAAACAATGAATAACAACAAATCCATGCTCACTGAAGCATGGATTTGTTCTTCAAGTTATACATAGATTCGGAAATGGCTGACTGAATACACGAATCAGCAAGGTCACGCAGTGGTATACCTGTTGCACCACTGTCTATAGACTCCAGATCCAAACGAATAACGATGGATGGATTGTGGGTTGCTACAGCTGTTTCAAACGTGTTTATTTATTTATTTATTTATTGATTAACAGAAGTTTTACGTCATGCGAAACAAAAAAACGTTCTCATCAGGTAAATACAGGTAAGAATTAACAATTAGAACGTCTTAAGAACAAGTACAAAGTACCAGATGACTCTACCGACTCAAATTCAGCCAGCCTCACCAAATTTGGGTTGACAGACTCATCTGGCACTATGTACTTGTTCTTGAGAAGTTCTAATTGTTAATCCTTACCTGTATTCACCTGATGAAAATGGTATATTTTGCATTGTGTAACACATTTATTCATCAATAAAACGTAATTGCAACAGCTGTAGTGAACTACAATCCACCTGTGGTTATTATATATGTCTGTATGTGTGTGTGTGTTATCAATAGGGAAAGAGCCAGTTTCTAACCTAGATCCAAGGCTTCTTCATTGGAATTCCAACATCAACAACAGGGTACTTTTGTATGTATGTAGATTTGTATGTTTTATGTATGTATTCTCATGCATATAATTACATATCTAGACATGCTCTTATATATTTAAATGTTAAACTTCTGGAAAATTTTACAAAGTTTTACAGTTCCAATGATGGACTGGATCTGTAGTCTTCGAATTAGCTTTCTCTTTGCTGGTTTTGAGGAGCCTAATTTCTCAAGATTGGTATTTAGGCAGTGTGATAAATATCCCAGTGTGTGTGTGTGTGTGTGTGTGTGTATGTATGTATGTATGTATGTATGTGTGCAGATTTGTATATTTTGTTTTATGTATGTATTCTCATGCATGTAGTTGCATATCTAGACATGCTCATATATATCTAAACGATAAACTTCTGGAAAGTTTTACAGATTTGTACAGTTCCAGTGATGGATTGGATCTGTAGTCTTTGAACCAGCTTTCTCCTTTCTGGTTTTGAGAAGCCTAATTTCTCAAGATTGGTATTTAGGCAGTGTGTTACATATCCCAGGGCCCCAATAATTACAGGTATAAATCTGAACTTGTAATCTGGATAGAGTAACTGAAAATCTCTCAATAGATCAGCATAAGTGTTCTCCTTTTCACTGATCTTCAGTTTTATGTTAACTCTCTGAGTGGTTGGCATTAGGAAGGGCATCCAGCTGTAGAAACTCTGCCAAATTAGATTGGAGCCTGGTGTTGCCATCCGGTTTCACCAGTCCTCAGTCAAATCGTCCAACCCATGCTAGCATGGAAAGCGGACGTTAAACGATGATGATGATGATGATGATGATCCGCTGGGCAGCTAATTCCCACAACTGTGCACAGTTTCTCTTCTGTATCCTAAATCATTATATCAGGTCTTCACTGGTGCATTCCACCACTACTCCTTTTTATTACAAGTGGCTCTGGCTTCCACCATACTGTGAATTCTTATTTCTTTGACCTCAGGGTTATCCTTTTGATGGATTTCATTATACAGTGTCCTAGTTACAGAATCATGTCTCATCAACAGATAATACAGTGATGACATTTTCAGACAACTGCTTCTGATGTGGGTGATATCTTCGGTGTTAACTCCACAAAGTCTGCATCAGTTGTCACATTTTACGGCTTTCCACCATCTTTGTCCCTTTTGTCCCTATTTGGTTGATAATTCCTGTTCCTGGATTGCAAACACATACCCTTCAAAGTGGGAGATAGTAATCTGATTGTTGGTCCATGATAGACTAGTTTGATGATCAATGTTACTATCATCTCTGAACTTTCTACTAACATATCCATGCATAGTCTTCTGACTCATCTTTTCATGTGATGATATGTTGCAGTAGAGTCGTACAACTTCTTTGGGTATATATTTAAGGTTGTCAGACAAGGAATGCTGCTCAAGGAACTGCCTTCCAAGTCTTATGGTGTTATCAGCTTCGTGTATGCAAACGTGGTCAAGGGATGCACTTCGACACTTGGTGGTTAAAAGATGTTGCTGAAGAGATATGATACAACGTTCAAAGGCATTTTGGATTGATGTTGGGCCTCTGCTGCCTTGTTTTCATTTTAGGTCACTGTTTATGTGGAAATTATGTGTGTGTGTTAGTATTTTCTGGGTTTTCGCATCACTTGCTCAGATCTCATCAAGGGTCCAATCAAGCAGTCCAAACGTTGGTACGACTACTGGCACTGCAAGCATATTGTGGAGCCACTGTTTTATTGAATGCAGAGAGTTCTGGGGTCCATATTTTCTTTATTTGGCTGTAAAATTCTTTAATGACATGTATTTTGTTACTCGTGCCATTATAAGATATGTTTTCATCCACCCTTAGATACCTGTAACATTCCTCATTAGATATAAGGGAAACAGTTAGGTCATTGATGGAGATGTTGCTAGTCTGGTTTACAGTTTCCCCCCTTTTCACAACCATATAACAACATTTATCCTGACCAAACTTCAACCCTACATCGTTAGAGAATGTTGTAATCAGGTCAAGGCTCTTTTTCATCTTATGCATATTCTTTGCATAAAGTTTCTAGTCATTTACAAAGAAACAGTGTGTAATTTTGGTATTTCTGTTTTTTTTTTTTTTGTGAACCAGTGAGCTATCCTCTAGACTGTCTTTACATGAATGACATGGGGTTTACAGAAAGTATAAACAACATCACAGAGAGACTGTCTCCTTGGAATATGCCTTTGTGATACTGTATTCTATCAGTGATAATACAATCACTCTTTGTGTTTAATTTCAAGATGGTGGCCCACGATGAAGTCAGGTCAGCTATGGCTTTGACTATTCTCACTGGAACTTTAGCAAACTGAAGGGCTTCTAGCATCCATGAGTGAGCAACAGAGTCAAAGGCTTTCCTGTAGTCTAGCCACATTGAAACTAGGTTCCTCCTATGCACTCCCACCCCTGACATCACAGTTATGTTGATTAGCAATTGCTCAGCACATCCCCAGACTCCCTTCTTCCCAGCTGCTTATTCTGCTGCAATGATGTTATTACTTTCACAAGGGTCTTGGAGGAAGAGGTTTAAATATGCTGTATATATTCTATGCATTAAGTTCTGGCATGTTATTGATTGGTAGTTTTTTTGCCATGTAGGTAGTTCTGCATTTGGGGATCAATTTTGTCTCTGCCAGAGTTAACCAGTGTGGTATGCTACTGTTCCGAATGAAAGCTTGCTGGTACAGATTGATAAGCTATGGTTGGTAGAAGGTTAGCTTCTTGTACCAATATCCAACAATCAAGTCTCTTCCAGGTGCTTTTCAATCCTGAAGTTTCTGGATCACAGTTACAGAGGTACCACTATCAATGCTGTATGTCTGGGGTGTAATGCAGGGGAAATAACTTCTTCAGATTTCTTCCCGCCACAGAGCATCTTGGTTAAACTCCTCTTCACTCCAGATTTTCATCCCGACAGGCAATGTGCGGTCACCCTTTTTGAGCAGAATAATGACAGGCAGTTTTCCACTACTCCGGAGTAGCACTGTTGTTAAGACAGAACTGAAAGAAGAGTGAAAGCTGGCGCAGAAGAAAGTACCCACCGTGTTTGAGAAGCAGGTATGTAACACCATCAAGATCAGGAGAGGCATAGTTGTGCTTTTTCTTAAGGTGACGTCACAGCATTGCAGGTGTAAATTCCATAGTTGTTATAAAATTTGGTATGAGAGGTGGTGGAAATGGTATGTTTTGGTTTTCAACACTAAAAGTGCCCGTGTAGTAGGAATATATACTTAGTACCAGATGTTGTATGGCTGTGTGTATATTATTACAGGAGTTTATATAGAGATGAAGAATAAATTCAAGACCTGTACATAAAAACATATTTCATTTACTGGTCGCTGATGATACATAATCAAAATGTAGAATCTAGTTGAATGAAGTAATCTATGCAAGAAGGTTCAGAGATAGAAAATGTAGAAATAACAGCTAAGTGGTGGCATTCAGTCATGTGGCTTAGAGAAATAGACAGACATAGCAATGACGTGAATGGCTCTAAGTCTAATTGACTAAGAAGCGAAGAGCTGGGTTAGCAAGCTGTTTTTATTAATGGAATGCTAGACATTCTAGAAACTTCCAAGGGAAACGTTAAGTAGCATTTCATCTGTCTTTATGTTCCTCATCATCATCATCGT
>NC_069006.1:8883839-8894629 GCF_001194135.2 Octopus bimaculoides | reverse complement strand
CGCTCGATTGATTTTCTAACATGCCACCAGCACAAATGCTAGAAGGCGACGCTGGTAACGATCACGCTAAGCTTCTTGAATAATTAAGAATCACGTCTCATGAAAAACGTAAAAAAGCGAGGAGTTGCACTGAGAAACTTAGAAAAGGGAGGTTACTCTATAATCTTTCTTGCAAGGGAGATCATTCAACTATCTAGCTATTACTACACCTGCTTAACATTCAACAATGAATTTTGTGCATTCTTTTGGATCATCAGGAATCTGGTTTGTGTGGGGATTGCGAAGAGGACCAACTGGAGAGTGAGGTCACTGCTTTGAATCCGTATATTTCCAGAACACCTTACTGTCAGGGTTGGTTGCTATGAGCTGCTCAAATTCAAGCACTGCCCTTTTTTTTCTTTTGATGATTTGCTCTAGCAAAGAAAAAAAAAAGGAAAGCATTGTTTTAGATAGAGAATGCTAATCACTAAATACAGGTAAACTTGAAATACAGGTTGTTAGCATTTAATGATGTTTGATTGGATTAGTAAACAATGACCAATCTTTGACCACTAATTACTAGTTAAGTTCAGTTCCCGACATGTCCCTCCCCTGTTGCCTTGACAATCTAATTATCTATTTACAGAAATCCAATTGTAGCTTCATTTATGGGAATTGTTTCTCAATAAATGACAGACAGAAACCTAAATGCTTATAACCGTTCCACCCTTTTAATACCAAACCATCTCACACTGCCTCCCATTCTCTGATATAATCCTTTCCCATATTGTTTCAAATTTTGCTACAAGGCCAGGAATTTCTGAGAGAGGATAAGTCAATCACTTATATTGTTGACCCTGAAAGTATAAAAGGTAAAGTTATCTTCATATATATGCCTTCCGCCCTGGATATTTTTGAATGAAGTTTTCTACAAATATGCTTCAGATGGTGTAGATTGTCATTATATTAGAATATGTGGTGAAAGAATTTTCCGAGGGTTGAGTGGGAAGTTTCGGAAATATTCACACAAGACAGCTTTCTTTACACATAACTTTCAGAAAAATGGGTAATTTTTAATGAAATCTTCTCAAAATACCTTTCAGAGTGTGTAGATTGCAATTATTTTGGAGTGTGAGGTGAGGAAATAAATTTGGTAAGCTCTTACACATACATAGCAAGATATCATATATCTCTGCAAAATGAAACTTGAAATTTCGAAAAATTGTGATGTATGTGTGTGTGTGCTCACCATTTTTTTTTTTATTAGGTTTTTCACAACAAATCTGATATAATTGTAATTTACACATTCTGAAAAGAATTTGTAGAAACTTTCATTAAAAAATACACATTTTTCTGAAAGTCATTAAGAAAATAAAGTCAACTTGTGTGAATTTTCCAAAACTTTTCTTCCCACACACAAATAAGTTTTTTCAGGACAAATTTCAGTTTAATCAGAATATACACCATCTGAAGTGTATCTAGAAAATTTCATTAAAAAAACCTGGATACTTTTCTGGAAGTTATGAAGATACAAACTGGTGTGTATGGGTGAGAGGAGCACACAAGTAGGTATATTAAATTGACCTAAGCAGAATTTGAATTCAGAATGTAAAGATGGACAAATTGCCACTTAGGGTGTTGGCCAGCATGTTAACGATTCTGTCGGCTTTTATAAATATTAGGTTGTTCTGAAAATAATGGCAGATTTCAGAAATAATTTTATTCTGGAAAAATTAACAATAGAAATGTTTTGATTAGTCAAAGTATGAACCGTGAATATCTATGCATCTCTGCCATCGATCAACGAAATTATTTGTGCCTCGTTGATAAAAACTTATTGGCTTTGATGCTAAGAAATCTTTGAAAGCTGATTCCACCTCTGGTTTGGACCTAAAAGTTTAATCACTTAAAGACATATTTAAATGCTTATAAAAATGGTAGTCATGGATGAAAGATCAGGAGAATATGGAGGATGTAGTAAGGTCTCTTATCCCAAGTCTGTGAGTTTCTGCTGCATCATTCTTGCAATATGTGGCATTGCATTATCATGGAGCAGAATTGGGCCATGCCGATTCACCAATGCAGGTCTCATTATTTGCAAGTGAGCATGCAAGTTGATTGCAGTAAACCTCTGCTGCAATGCTCTGATTAGCTTCCAGAAAGCTGTAAAGTACAACACCAATTGCAGACCACCAGACAGTCACCATAATCTTTTGCTGATGCAACTTTGGCTTTGGGAAATGTTTGGGGGACTCATCATGATGAAGCCATTGACCTGATCGTTTACAGTTACCATAAAGGATCCACTTTGCATCACAAATGACTATTCAGTCAAGAAAGGATTGTTGGTGTTTTGCAGAAAGAGCATCAAGCACACTTCAAAACGCTGAACTTTTCGATTTTCATTGAACTTTACCTTACCATTGAACTTTCCCCTTACCAATCTTCTGCAGATTGCATGAGACCGTTGCAATACCAATACCAAGTGCCTGAGACATTTTGACGTGGGTTTTGTTCAACAATTGCTTTCAACTGTTCATTGCCAAGACTGCATGACTGCCCTCTACTTTCATCTTCAAGGCTCTCATCACCACTATGAAATTTCTGAAACCACCTTCATACTGTGCGATCACTTGTGAACCCCTCTCCCCATGTTCTGTTGATATTGGCAGCAGTTTGGGAGGCATTGTGTCCAAGCTTGAACTCATGCAAGAAAAGTAAGCAAAGGTCCTTTTTGTCATGTTCAGAATTAAGGGCACCTATGCTTCAGGAATGTTTTCTGTCTGAAATAAGTAGAAAATTATTAAAGTGCATACATCAATTATTAAGTATGTCGCAATTCACCTAAAATATTATTAAAATACTATGATAAAATTGCGTTTCAAAACACAAACCTTAGAGCGGTCATTATTTTCAGATCGACCTAATTTCTGTCATATTAATTTCTGTATTGCCCACAGGGGGCTAAACATAGAGGAGACAAACAAAGACAGACAAAGGGATTACGTTGATTACATTGACCCCAGTGCATAACTTGTAGCTATTTAATTGACCCCAAAAGGATGAAAGGAAAAGTCAACCTCAGAAAATAATGGCAAAGGAAATACTGCTAAGCATTTTGCCCAGCATGGTAACGATTCTGCCAGCTCACCAACTTCTAATATGTCTTATTAAAATATTACTAAGGTAGTCCACTGAAATCAACTTTGCCTTTCATCCTTTCGGGGTCGATCTAATTGACTAGCCCCCTCCACCAAAATTTCAGGCTGACCTGGCAAAATCGGTAACATCCTTAGCAGCAGTTTCTCCATCTTAACATTCTTGAGTTCAAATTCCACTAAGGGGGTCGATGCAATAAATATCTGTTGAGCCCTGGGATCAGCAGAATTCTCCTTTATGCATGCCATGTAACCCCTCTTAACTTCAATTTTGAAAAATTTTTGTGAATTCATGATTATACAAAAAAAAAAAAAAAAAATTGTTGCATGATTTAAGGCCTAATTAGCTGTTATTTTTAACACATCTCACAACCACCTGACACCCTGTATTATTCTTTTATTTATTTCAGTCATCTGACTGGGGCCATGCTGGAGCACTGCCTTTTACTCGAACAAATCGACACCGCGACTTTTTCATTGTAAGCCTTGTACTTATTCTATCGGTCACTTTTGTTGAACCTCTCGGTAAACACACCGACATCGGTTATCAAGTGACAGTGGGGAGGGGACAAACACAGACACAAACACACACACGACGGGCTTCTTTCAGTTTCCGTCAACCAAATCTACTCACAAGGCTTTGGTTGGCCCGAGGCTATAGAAGACACTTGCCCAAGGTGCCACGCAGCGGGACTGGGGGAAACAAGCTACTTACCACACACCCACTCCTGCGCCTATATCTTTTCCCCCGTAAACACTTTTAATGGTCCATCGCTGTGATTCAAGCCAAAAATTCGGACTGCCAATATTTTAAACTATGATTTATAAAGAAAAATTCGATAAATTAACAAAAAAATTTGTTTTTAAATTTTTATATATAAAAAATACACGTTTGTCAACTGCATGCTTGTTCTGTTTAAAGCATCGAAGTGTGTAGACTATATCTTGTGTATATGAAAGAAAAAAAAAAAAACATTTGACAGAAATAAATTTTCCAGGGTGTGAATTACATGGTTCGTTATTAAAAATATCACCCTCTCGTCTCCCACCACCTTTTTTTCCGAACCAAAATAAGGGATTTGGAGCATATTAGGCGATCAGGGTACTTGATTACACACAAAAAAATCCGACTTTCTTTTTTCTTAGTGAAAATTTTGTGGGTGTTAATATAAAAAGTTAGTCGAGCATACACACAAACAAACATACACACACAGACTTAGCTTTACTTTTAGTCCCACAATATATAGGATTTAAAACCAAAAATCGCTGGTTAATTATTTTTAATTATAAAGTATGTATTTGTAAGTAACCAGCAATATTTCATTATGTCCCGGAACAAAACTAAAATAGGTTATTTTAAGCGTCGTACACCGCTAATCTTGCGTGTACCAGGAAGTGAAGACGTGGACCGATACTTTCAAGTATAATTTGTGATTTTTTTGACAGATTTAAATTGTTTTGAGATTTATAATTTTATATAAACATGACTGCCAAAGAAGTGCATTATATTTCTAAAGATCAGTTTGTAAAAATTCGAGTTGATTTTGTAAAATCCATGGATGATATTGATTCATTTATCGACGAAGCTATGGCCAATGGTTTATTGGTTGACGGACATCGACAGGGAATAATGGCTCTAAGAAATACTTTCGATCAAGTACGACAGTTGCATGATTATATATTAAGGAAACTACCGGATGGGTCCGATAAATTTGTGTCGGCCTTGAGAAAGTCAGGTCATCATCAAATACTTGCGCTATTAGACGATCCGTCATTCTACCCGATGAAGTTTAAACCACATGGGCGTGTTATAATAATAAATAATATAGATTTTGACGATAAGAAATACGAAAAAAGGAGCGGAAGCGAAAAAGATGTGGAGGGTATTAAAAATCTTTTCACTGCTTTCAATTTCGATGTTGATCTTTATTCTAATAAAACGGCCAAGGAAATGGAAGATATAATTCTAAAAAGAGCTGCAGAAAGTACAGCCACTGAAGATTGTTTCGTTATGTTCTTGATGTCACATGGGGTTGTAGGGAATATTATCGGAACTGATGGTAACGAATTATCTTATATTACTATTAATAACGCCCTAAAGGAGAGTTCTCACCTGAAAGACAAACCAAAACTCATTTATATAAACACTTGTCAAATTAATTCTAATAAGAAAAATGTCAGGGAATATTTCAACGTACCCGATCTGTATGTCGCTTTTGCCACTGTTCCGGAAAACCTAGCCTTCCGAACTGATGAAAGCGGTTCTGTTTTCATCAAAAGTTTACTCACTGTTTATGAAAGGAACAAAGAGGAGTGTAACGTCTTCTCATTATCACCTGAAATAAATTCACAAATTTCCAAGGAATTTGATCAGATTTCAAGTAGTTATTCCACTTTGAAGAAAAAGGTGATACTTCGAGCCACAGATTAACCAAATCCCATCCTTATTCTCTCATCTTGCTTCCTATAAACACGAAGAACTTAAACAACAATGTTATGTATGTTAAATGTCCCCAAATCCGCCCCCGTCCACTATATTGTGTGCTTATTTTGGATTTCACAAACTAAATTCTTACCCTGCGTCATCTAACAAAGTATTTCTAACTTTGGCACAAAGTCAACAGTTTTAAGAGAGGTGCTTGTTAGACACTGTTCTCTGCAGAACTTTATTTTATTTTATTGAGCTGATATGCATGACTCGAACCAAGTTTACTAAATTTTTCACCTGTTTTTAATCCATAAAGCGCTGGAATTTGCACTTACATAACATGGACTGCTGAGCACATTTTATGAAAACGAGACTACCATGCACACATAAAAAAACAAAAAAAATAGTTAAAATATCTTTTTAGTATATAATAGTGGCAAGTTTTACATCATCTGAAAAGTCATTAGTTGAACTATTAGACCACTTGCATTCTGAGGGATATCTGAGTGTTTGAGTGACATTAGTCCCCAACAAACGCCCATAGATTAAATGCATCTATCTGGGCCACAATTGTGGCCTGTCGACCTGTGCCTGATGTCCACGATTGTGGCCCATCGTGCTTTTAGTGTTAAGGTAACCAACAAATCTGCTGCTCCTGGGATCAAATATGTTTCACAAAGTACAGACCATTTATGGATCTTTTATAGACTCCACATAGTCTGACACTACCAAAATGTCTTGGGAGTGGGGGGCAGAAACAATGAGGGAAGCCCAACAAGATTAAGTTTGACTCTCCATTTAATCCTGTTCCTTTTGAATTTAGTCCATAACTGAATAAGGCACAGAATGATCTTGTGGTGATGTCTTAACAACAGATAACTTTGTCTTAAAATCCTTTAAACAGCTCAACTTATCACTAAACTCTGACCAAAACTCAGCCAGAAGCTCCTCCAATTTCAACAGAATTCCTTTCCCCAATCAAAAGAAATACGGTTCTCCAATTTAAATTGATTTTCTTCATCCAATTTCTCTCCCACAACACCTGAACATTGCTTGCACCACCAATAATGGTAACTGGATCTCACTTCCTTTGTCCAACAATACATTAACGTTGGACACATGGCTTCACCAACTCTCTGGTATACGTATTCAATCTTACCAATGTCTCTTGCGAATCCTCTAATTCTTCCAGTTTCTTAAAATTCTTCACTGAGTCTGAAGCCCCTCCATCACCAGATTCCAATCATTCTGCAATACTTCCACCTCACCCAACAACCATTCCCCTTCTTTTCTATCTTATTCAATGCAATTTGTCTCTTGTCCTGTCCTTTCTTGTCAAATTACCGACATTTTCAATGGGTACATCCAATATTCTTGCACACACACACACACATGGGTATATCCGATATTCTTGCAAACAAAACATTCTTTTAGTTTCGAAGGAATACACTTGAGCAAGATGGTTGCAATTTCCACAATGGTAACATTCACGTTTCTCTGTCAGTTTATGAAAAGAGTTTTCAGATTCCCCTTCAGGTAGGCCTTGCATGTTCTGAATGTCCCTGGAAAAGACTGAACTCAATTCAACTGCAACCAATATTTTAAAAGCACACTCTTACGTCACTGTCCTTTTGCTGGAAGATGTGAATTTAGATCACTTTAATACTTTTGTTACCATATTTCTTCCGAAATATACTGGTTTTATTTAAATCAACTCTGAAAATAATGAAGAATTAAGTAAAACAGCTGTCGTCAGGAACACAAACGAACATGAAACATTAATGGAAATTTTTAACTGACATCTTTACAAAAGGGAATCTCTGATGGAACCCGGGTTGAACTCAGTCAAGCATCCTTGCCACATTCAGCTAATTTTCAAGAAAATTACTGGTGGGGCAGGATATCCCTTTTAATCTTTGCCTTCCTTTTCCTGAAGAGGAAAGTGTATGCTTTCAGTCATTTTACTCCTGTCCCATTATTATTATTGTTGTTGTTGCTGCTGCAGATGCGGATGCCCCCAGGTGAGAAGGGGGATGGTCCACTACTAATAGTGGACTGACACAGTCAATAATGTCAGTCAGTGAGGTACGCTGTTCGGGCCAGTCCTGCACAGACGACAAAATACATCATCATAATGTAGGACATAACAATTATTATTAAGGTGGCGAGCTAGCAGAAGTGTTAGCATGCCAGGTGAAATACCTAGGGATATTTTTATCTGCTGCTATGTTCTGAGTTCAAATTCTGCCGAGGTCAGCTTTGCCTTTCATCCTTTCAGGGTTCATAAATTAAGTACCAGTTATGCACTGGGGTCGATGTGATCAACAAGTCCCCTCCCCCACTAAAATTTCAGGCTTTGTGCGTATAGTAGAAAGGATTATTATTATTTAATGGTTGCACAAATGTGAAAACCCTTTGTACCATCTTATATTACTTTTTATGTATAATTTGTATTAGCCCTTGTTGCTAATAAACAGATAAATTATTATTATTATTATTATAAAGGTGGCTGGCTGGCAGACTTGTTAGCATGTCAGGCGAAATGTTTAGTGGCATTGCGTCCGTCTTGAGGTTGCCTTTCATCCTTTCAGGGTTGATGTAATCGACAGCCCCTGTCCCCTAAATTTTAGGCCCTGTGCCTATTCTAGAAAGGATTATTATTATAAAGGCAGCAAGCTGGAAGAATTGTTACCATGTTGGGAAAAATGCTTAGCGGTATTTCTTTCGACTTTAAGTTCTAATGCTGCCAGGGTTGGATTTTCCATTCATCCTTTCGGGGTCGATAAAATAAGTACCAGTTGAATACTGGAGTTGATGTAATTGGCTATCCCTCTTCCCACAAATTTCAGGTCTTCTGTCTATAGTAGAAAGGATTGTCATTGTTATTAAGGGTAAACCTTGCCAAAACTGACCTCACCTGTGCTTGTGCCATGTAAAAAGCACTCAGTCCACTTTGCTGAGTTTTTGGTGTTAGGAAGGGCATCCACCTGTAAAAACCTTGCCAAAACAGTCACAGACGTCTGGTGCAGGCTTCAACCTGGCCAGCTCTTGTGAAACCATCCCACCCATGCTAGCATAGAAGGCAGACATTAAACGATGATGATGAGCTGACAGAACTGTTAGCATCCCAGGCCAAATGCTTAGCGGCGTTTCATCTACCTTCACATTCTGAGTCCAAATTCCGCCAATATCGCCTTTGCCTTCCATCCTTTCAGGGTTGATAAATTAAGTACCAAATTTCAGGCCATGTGCTTATATTACATCATCATCGTCGTCGTTTAACGTCTGTTTTCCATGCTGGCATGGGTTGGATGGTTTGGCTGAGGTCTGGAGAGCGAGCGGCTGCACCGGGCTCCAATCTGATCTGGCAAGGTTTCTACAGCTGGATGCCCTTCCTAATGCCACCCACTCCGAGAGTGTAGTGGGTGCTTTTTACATGCCACCAGCACAGGAGCCAGTCAGGGGGCCCTGGCATTGGTCATGATCAGTTGGTGCTTATTACGTGCCACCGGCAAGAGAGTCAGTCATTATTACTATTAAGGTGGCACCCCTGCAGAATCATTGGCTTGTTGGAGAAAATGCTTAGTGCCATTATGTTCTGATAGTAAATCCTGTGGAAGACAATTCTGCCTCCCATCTTTTCTGGGTTGATGAAATAGGTACCATTTGAGAGCTGGGGTCAGTGTAAATGGCTTTCCTCTTCTTGCCCCTTTCCACATCCCTACATGTTAGACCCTGTGCTTATAATAAAAACACTGTTAAATTACTGAAGACGATTGTATCATTTTAATTATTTTCTTGTCATTATAAAAAGACAAAATACACTGCCAACTTTGAGTGAGACTATCTCATACAACTGATAATGGTGAGCTTTCTAAATAAGTACATAAACTGGCTGACAAATGTTCAAAGAGATTGCTGGTTTCTAATATAATTTATTTATGGCATTCATATCTCTGATTTACTTCTTACTATCTGCTGGAATCATTTCCTTTCACCTTCAAGATTTTCACATAAAAATATAATAAAGTTTTACAATAATATTTCATTGCATTGCTTTATTTTAATTGAAAGTGGCTCACTGGGGTAAAATGAATGATTTTGTAAAGAAGCAATTGAGAATATTTTATGTTGCTTTTAAATTTAATGAGGTTTTCTTAATGTCATGCCGTGAGCCATTTTCCTTGGGTCTCTTTCATTTCACCTAGATGTTTAAAATTTTCATTGCGTGCCTTGTCTTCATGATATCTAAGGATGGATATCGATGTGTATGTCTAATTTGCCAATTAGATCCCCTTTCGTCACATGTCAGCGACGAGAGAGTCGTTTTTGTTTCTCATTGTATTTAACATTTTTTGATGTCCTGTCCCCATATATGCATATTTAGGTATGTATATATGCATATATTTATATATTATTTATATTATTATATGATCGAATGCCACGCATCCTTCTCCAAGTAAGTTTTATCTTAATAATTACGATACGCACTCTTCTTCTATCTCTCTCCCTCTCTTGTTCTTCATCCTTTCTGTTTTTCTCTCCCACCCTTTCCCTATTCTTCTCCTCTCCCCTTCACCATTCCCTCTCTCTCTCACTCTTCCTCCTTGACTCTCTCGTCGCTGACACGTGAAGAAAGGGGATCTATCTTTCTGTCCATTTCCTTCCTAAAGAAAAGACCTGCCTCGCCTGTCTCCTCTCTTGCTTGTCCTCCTAGCGTTCATAATAATTTTTCTATCGTCTTGGCTCAACAGCCCCCACCATTTGTTTTTATTATTATTTAATGGTTGCACGAATGTGAAAACCCTTTGTATCATCTTATATTGCTTTTTATGGATAATTTGTATTAGCCCTCGTTGCCAATAAACAGATAAATTATTATTATTATTATAAAGGCGGCTGGCTGGCAGATTTGTTAGCATGTCAGGCGAAATGTTATACATATATGTATATGTATATATGTGTGTATATATATATATATATATATATGTATGTATATGTATATATATATATATATAATATAATATAGGATAAATTCTTTATAAGAATTTATTAAGTAGTCAGCGTGAAAAAACCTCATAATGAAAAAATAACGAAAAATTTCGTAATGAAAAATTCATAGTTTCTTCATAGATATATTTAAAGGGCATTAACTGTGTATCAATGCCTCACGCTTAAATTCTTATAAAGAATTTATCCTATATTATATTATAAATAATTAGAAT
>NC_069006.1:8882365-8883739 GCF_001194135.2 Octopus bimaculoides | reverse complement strand
CCTACATCCACACCATGCAGGTCTCTCAGGCATTTTGGAAGGATATTAAAAAGCTGTGGGCCCCTGAAGCCCAAGCTGTTGCAGTATCTGATCCTGTATTTTGATGGCGATGCTGGGATCTTAGGCACTATGCAGTGGCGCCCAGTTCTGTAGTTTGAATAACTTTCAATGCAAAAGTTTGGTACAAGGCCTTCTAGGATTTTCCAGATGTATATCACTGCATATCTTTCTCCCGCCTTCGTTCCAGGGAGAAGAGTTTTAATTCTGTAAGTCTTTCCCAGTAGCTGACATGTTGCATTGAGATGTCTGCATTTTATTACCAAATTGGTAATATGCAACTGGAAAGATGCATCATTGCTCATGACAATATCCAGGTCACACACTGATTTTGATTCCTGGGCCAGTGTATCTTGTCTGCATGACGTTCAGCTTTGTGTGCTGGTAGTGCAGGGCCTGGAACTTTCCTGCATTAAACTGCATGTTGTTGTCCTCGGCCCATATACTGCATCCAACTCCCATTGCAGATGTGCAATATTTCCAGGATTGTGTATTGTTTGAGAGACTTTTGTGTCATCTGCATAGCTAGCAAGGGTAGCTATCTGGGGTAGCCAAGGGCATGTCTGAGGGAGCCACTATGAACAGCAGTGGCCCTGTGGAACACATCTTGTTATTTGCGTTTCCTTGGAGGTGGCCCTATTGGCCACTACTACCTGACGTCTAAACTTTAGAAAGTTGTGCAGCCATTCTCCAAGTTTTCCGTATATGCCGAGATCGTCGCATAGTTTGTGACATATTATACCATGGTCAACTTTGTCAAAGGCATTTGCAAAGTCGAGATATACCACATCCACGCTTGAGTCATTCAGCAGCTGTTTTAACACTCAGACGTAGTCTTGCAGGAGCCGTGTCTGACAGCTTCTAACTGGACGAAATCCATGCTGGGTGTCAGTCAGTAAGTCATTTTCTTCTAGGAACGCAACTAGTTTCTTGCCGATTATTCGTTCCATGACTTTACTGATATGTGATGTCAGAGAGATAGGCCTATAATTTTTAGCATTTGCTCTGTTTCCTCCCTTTTGGATATGGCATATTATCCCTTCTTTCAGTTTGTCTGGGAGCTTACCACTTGCAAGGAAGGTCTGGAAGAGAAGCTGCAATGTTCTTGCAAGGGCTCATTTGCATGATTTGAGAAGGACTGCTGGAAATCCATTGGGGCCAGCAGCTGAATTTGTGTCAACCCCATCTATAGCCAGCATTACGTCTTCAATGTTTATGTACTCAATTCTTTTAACCTCTTTGGTTTTAGGTAATATGGCAAAGAAATTCACTGGTTTGTTCCCTTGCTTGTGTTCCAGCGGAGTATATGTATGTGTA
>NC_069006.1:8869289-8876384 GCF_001194135.2 Octopus bimaculoides | reverse complement strand
CAGAGTGCACAATAGGTCTCATTGTTGAAGGAATATTGGAATAAGATACTTTAAGCCTATTTTTCTCGCCAAAGCTTTTTGTGCTGTCCAGTCACGAAGCATTTCCTCACCGTTATGACAAACAATATGAGGGCCCCATGTTTTGTGTTGATCAACTCGGAGAATTCCAAAATAGGCTTTATGAGCTTGAGTCACAAGTGATGTGGTTTTGCGCCTTTCACGGATAAGTGTGAAGGAGCCACAGATATAATAGAAGCCATCAAGATTATTCACACATCTGTGTCTACTTGAAGAAATCATGATCAGATCTGAAAAAACACAATTATCAATTCTTTGAAAGTAGGATATATGTATCTCAATATGTCAAATTTAACTATAAAAGTATACAAAGGTTAATCTCCAAATTGCAAGAAATCTAGAGCATGAAGAGCAAAACCGATTACAGATTTGAGATACAACAGAATAATAGTTTCAACTTCCGCTGTGTGGACAATGGTGACATTCGATTGTTTGAAATTACACAACTTTACTTGCTTGTAACTCCTTGTAATTCTTCATAAAGGATAAACCAGCGAGCTTTTCATCATCACCAAGCAAAATTATAATGGAAATCGTCTCTTCGATCCATAGCTGGAAATCGAAACTCTAGCCTCGATTTTTCTACCAGATCCTTTCCATCGTTATTGGGATTAGGACTTAGAAATTTGTTAATGTCAACCGCTAAGCTTAGATAAGTTCTATTGTTTAACTCAACATTTTTGGGTAAAATACAAGTTAACAGAAGTAAACTAATTCATTTGCCATTCTACTCCGATCCACATTCAACAATCCAACAATTCGAATCCTCTCAGAATATTCGGGAACAATCGTTTTCGCTTTCAGACGCTGCTGCACGTTATAGCATTTTTAGCAAACCACCTCTTCCTAACATCTGCAACAGACTCAGTTGTTACTAAATGTGCGCTCGTTTTGTCTTTATTATTTTCCCCTTAGCACTGTAAAACAGCCGACTACTACAGCATTTTGTATTCTGACCGTAACATCGAATTAACAGGAAAATAAAATCTGTAAGAAATAACTTCCTTCTTTCTCTTCATTTTAATGGTGCATATTTCTCTGACTCAAGAAGATCAAATGTTTTCAATGGGACAGAATCAGTTAGAACTATGTCAAATGCACATTTTCTAAAAGTATTCTGGTGAAACAATTTAATCGCTGGAATTAGATAACTTTAAATATTTGTAATTTCGTTGTTATTGGTTTCTAAAGAAAAAATAACTCTAATTTATGTCATCAGAGGAAAACTATCCAGAACTTTGAAGGAAATTTAATTGAGTCAAGGAAATTTAACAAGAGCCATTGAAATATATGTGTTTGTAAATAACTGGACTTAGTTCCTGAAGTCTTCGAAGTAACCTGACTACATAACCCGAAACGTTTATCTTCGTAAACCAGGAGGTTAAGAGGTGGACAGTTTGGCTTTCTTTTCTCATGAAATAATTGGTATTATTTACAGTTTCACATTCTTGTAATATTCAAAGTTTTATATAAACATGAATGCTGAACAACTGTACTATATTTCTAAGAATCAATTTCAAAAACTCCGAGTTGATTTTGTAAAATATTTGGACGATATAGATTCATTTTTAGATGAAGCTTTAGCCAATGGTTTATTGACTGAGAACAATATAGATGGAATAATGTCTGAAAGAGATTCTAACAATCAGAAGCGACGGTTACACAATATCCTACATAAGAAACTACCAGATGGGTCCCGTGAATTTGTGTCGGCTTTGAAAAAGTCAGAACATAATGAAATACTCAAACTATTAGACGAGCAGACAGTCTACCCGATGAAATTCAAAACACATGGCCGTGTTATATTAATAAATAATGGGAAATTTGACGATGAGGAGAAGTACCAGGAAAGGTTCGGAAGTGAAAAGGATGTGGAGGGTATTACGAAACTTTTCACTGATTTCAATTTCGATGTTCATCTTTATTCTAATAAAACGGCCGAGGAAATGGAAGATATAATTCTAAAAGAAGCTGCAGAAAGTACAGCCCGTGAAGATTGTTTCGTTATGTTCTTGATGTCACATGGGGTTTTAGGGAATATTGTTGGAATTGATGGTGAGAAATTACCTTATTCCTCTATTAACAAAACACTAAAGAAGAGTGCTCACCTGAAAAACAAACCTAAACTCATTTATGTAAATACTTGTGAAATTAATCCTACTGAGAAAGATATCAAGAAATATTTCAACGTTCCACATCTATATGTTACTTTTGCCACTGTTCCAGAAAACCTAGCTTTCCGATCTGATGAAAGCGGTTCTGTTTTCATCAAAAGTTTACTCACTGTTTATGAAAGGAACAAAGAAGAATGTGACATCTCATCATTATCACTTGATATAAATTCACAAGTTTCTAAGGAAAGCAATCAGATTTCTGAGGATCGGGCTTCAAGTTCTTTTTCTACCTTGAAGAAAAATGTGATACTTCGAGCCACAGATTAACCACATTCCGTCCCTATTCTCTCTTCTCCTTTCATTAAAATATAAAGAAATCGAACAACAATGGTATGTACATTAAACCTTTACAAATTCGCCCCTATCCACAACATTATCTGTTATTCTTCGATTCCATTTCACCTGACTAATAATTATTTCTGATTTCGGTACAAAACCAACAATTTAAAGAGGAGGCTTTATCAAACACCATTCTCTACAGAACTTTCTTTTATTTTATAAATACAAACGATTTTTGGTCAGATGCAAGGGAGGTAACTATAGCAGTAGAACATCCAAGGTGCTATAAAGTATCAATAGAGCTTTTGCCCCAGCATGGCCTTGGTTGGCTTAAAGGAAGCGGAGGGGATCTAGTATGTTTGGTCGCCGGCATCAATTCTGTTCGAATTGATTTCATATTCATTGTAATGAACTACGTGAAAATTATTTTCGCTATAAATCAATAAAGTGTTATTGAAAATTTTGGGTATTTTTAGCCAATCGTAAACCACAAACACATTCATACCTGTTTCCATTGTAACAAGCGAGACATGAGAATTCCTTTGTGTGCGACAAAGCACGTATTGACAAATATTTTCCACTCATTGAAGTGGTTGTCAGATGTGCTAAAAATAGCAGCCAAACAGGCCTTAAATCATGCACCCAAAAATTTTTTTGTTTTATTTTTGGACAATTGCATGAATTCCGATGAGTGGAATACATATTCGCATTTTTTTTCCTGAAAATAGCAAAAAATAAAGAAACTTATGAGGGATTATATGGCGAGCGGAGAGCAAAATTTGATTTGCCTATAGTTGACAAAGTGACAGCTTCCATATTCTGTTTCCTGACTGGGTGAAAAGGATCAAACTTTAAACGTCCATAACTTTTTAAAGAAAATTTCCTGGAAAAATTTCAATAACGCCAGCAATTCAGTTTGGAAAAGTATGTTATTGTGCCAAATTTTTAAAAATTTGGCTGAACTTAAATTTTTGATATGCTGGCAACCAAACAAACTAGATCCGAGCAAAGAATATAGAATGTGAGGCGAGTTAGATCTCAG
This sequence comes from Octopus bimaculoides, assembly GCF_001194135.2. Taxonomy (NCBI): domain Eukaryota; kingdom Metazoa; phylum Mollusca; class Cephalopoda; order Octopoda; family Octopodidae; genus Octopus; species Octopus bimaculoides. The sequence goes on along the minus strand of NC_069006.1, from coordinate 8,872,811 downwards.
ATCATTACATACTTATAAAACTATCGTCATAAACTAGTTCAAAGAAGGTTTTCCTTCAAACTCTAATCTAATCGCCGTCTAATCCGTTAACCACAGCTGTCCAACAATTAAGACGCGTTGTTTGATATTTGGTGAAGACAACATCCAGCTGTCGACGTCATTCGACACTGCCGCAGTTTTGTACTCAATACAAAATAAGACATCTATATTTTTATATATTCTCTTTTACTCTTTTACTTGTTTCAGTCATTTGACTGCGGCCATGCTGGAGCACCGCCTTTAGTCGAGCAAATCGACCCCAGGACTTATTCTTTGGAAGCCTAGTACTTATTCTATCGATCTTGTTTGCCGAACCGCTAAGTTACGGGGACGTAAACACACCAGCATCGGTTGTCAAGCGATGTTGGGCGGACAAACTCACATACATATATATATATATATACACACACATATATACGACAGGTTTCTTTCAGTTTCCGTCTACCAAATCCACTCACAAGGCTTTGGTCGGCCCGAGGCTATAGTAGAAGACACTTGCCCAAGATGCCACGCAGTGGGACTGAACCCAAAACCATGTGGTTGGTAAGCAAGCTAAAGGAATTAATAATAGGATATTAAAATTCATAACAATCTTCCATGCTGAGTGAAAAGTTAGTTACGGTGCATTCAAAGCGTATAGCCCCTGAGAGAAAAAAAAAGCGTCCTGATCTCAATTTCCTCGTTACTTTTTGTCCTTGAATAGTTGTCGCTTTGTTACTTGTATTATTTTCGTTCAGGTATTTTTCGCAAGTTTTGTTGCCTGTACTATTCTCTTTCGGGTCCTCTTCGCTAGTTTGCTAATCAGCTCACGTCTCCACGTGCCGGACTATTGGTGTATAGTCAGGGTCACTTCCTTGTTGATTTATTATTCGTGGATCTTTTTCTGTATCGAACACAGTTTGTCTAGTTAGCCCTGGTCGTTTTTGTGTGTTATCTTTGCTTCCTTCATTGAAAGATTCTCCCGCTGGAGCGAGATTGTGTGTTGACATTGTATCTATTCGCCCGTTTCCAACAATTCAACTTTCTACAAGTGGATCCCCCTTATTTCTGACATGCCAACGATGCAGTATTGTGCTTCCGGTATTCTGGAGAAATTCAGGTAGAATGGTTCGCACTGTCGATGATCTTGAAAATTTAAACATTCGCTCATGAGGGTTTGTGTTGGTAGCTGTACAGAGGAGTCCTCTCATGGCAGATAGTACCATAGGAAGAGCTGTCAACCATTATCCTTTATCTGGTTGTAGGGAACTAAGTGCTAGATTTATGGTCTTCCTTTCACATTGACTGTTGCTTTGAGGTCGATAGGGAGATGTTCTAGTTTCTATTGACCCGTTAGCGTGAAAGAAGTCCTGGAGCTTCTTATTATCAAATTGGGTTTCTCTGTCAGAGTGGATGCAACTTGATGACCCAAATAATGGAAAGAGGTTGAGCAGATGGGAAAATACTGTTTTGATGCTCATCTCTTTGCGTGGGTATGCGGCTTCCCTGAATTACGTCCTCTGAAAGTAATCTATCTATTTCCTGCTTAATTAATTCTGCGCCTCTAGGACTGTGTCTTGAAGTTGTTTTTCGCTTGTCGTCGTAGCCGCCAGGGGTCACTACATAACTCCCCTCTCAGATGAACAGTCGATAAGCAGAATGTAGCGATCCAGGGCAGATACGAAACACATCGAGGTAACAGAAACATGTGCTTGCAGACAGGTAGTAAAATAGAAAAAGCAATACATGCATCATGATAGATATAGAATATAATTGCAGAGTTTGGCGCAGTAAACCTTTAGCTACACAGCTATGCACATCAAATTAAATGCAAAACATGGAAAATGAAAATACAATGTGAAAACATGCACAGGAACAATGTTTGTGAATAACGTTCTTTGAAAAAAAAAAATAACAAACAGTTTGTGGGATCTTTCTGATTTGGCGGACACCATTGTTTTCAAACGAAACACTTTCAAACTTGGGACACTGGTAGAATGTGTCATATAAAACATCTTTTACTCTTAGTGTTGTTGAGAAAAGGTTATATATTTTAAAGTTATTTCGTGTTAAAGTTTTTTTTTTTTTTTTACAATATTAATTGTAAAAGAAAAGGCAGATAATACAGCCTGTGAAGATTGTTTCGTTATGTTCAATAAGGAATATTATTGGAATTGATGATAAGGAATCATCTTATTCCACTATTAATATAATTGTAAAGAGTACTCAGTTGAACGACAAACCAAAATTCGTTTATATAAATACTTGTCAAATTAAACCTAATAAGAATAATGTCGCGAAAGATACCGATGCTTGTCCAACTAATAAAAATACTTGTCAAAGTGAACCTCAAGTCAAAGAGGACGCGGAATGTAGCAAAGGTGGTGAAACTAATTCAGAAAAGGAAGACGTGAAGCAATATTTCAATGTTCCAGATCTATATGTTACTTTTGCCACTGTTCCAGAAAGCAAGGCTTTCCGAACTGAGGAAAGTGGTTCTGTTTTCATCAAAAGTTTACTCACTGTTTATGAAAGGAACAAAGAAAAATGTGACATCTCATCATTATCACCTGATATAAATGCACAAGTTTCTAAGGAAAGCAAAAAGATTTCCATAGAACAGACTTCAAGTTTTTATTCCACCTTGAAGAAAAAGGTGACACTTCGAGCCACAGATTAACCACATTCCGTCCCTATTCTCTCTTCTTCTTTCATTAAAATATCAAGAAATCGAACAACAATGGTAGGTACGTTAAACCTTTCCAAATTCGCCCCTATCCATAACGTAATCTGTCCTTCTAGGATTCCACTTCACCTGACTAACAATTATTTCTGATATCATTCAAAACCTACAATTTAAAGAGGGGGACTTATCAGACACCGTTCTCTGCAGAACTGTATTTTATTTTATAAATACAAACGATATTTCTTTTTAATTCCCTGAGAAGTTGCTGTTGTTTTATGCGATTGAAAACGAACTGGTTTCCATTACATTCTGGTCAGATGCAAGGGAGGTCTAACGCCTCTCCAGTAAAAAAAATCCAAGTTGCTATACACTATATTAGTGGCTTTTGCTCCAGCATGGCCTTGGTCGCGATGGCTAAGACCTCAGATCATTAAATATATATATATATATGGTAATCTTCAAGTTTAGGGGGATAAAAAAATTAATAAAAATATTCAAGGGAAGTAACTGAACGTCTTACCAGTATTCTCCGTACATCTCTGTTTATAAATAAATCACACACGTGATTTGATTGACGTTAGGGTTAGGGTGTGATTTATTTATAAACAGCTAGAAGAAAACGGATAATACTGGTAAGTCGTTCAGTTATTTCCCTTGAATATTTTTATTTATTTTTTTTATCCCCCTAAACTTGAAGATTACCTATATATATATAATTATATGTATTTATTTTATCCTAATAAATAATAATTCGGATAGAATAAATAGGTTAATAGAAACCAAGGTAGCAAAGATCACAAAATAACTGTGGTGTAATT
>NC_069006.1:8861699-8867835 GCF_001194135.2 Octopus bimaculoides | reverse complement strand
CCAAATACGAAAGTTACATGATTATATATTTAAGAAACTTCCGAAGGTTTCAGATAAATTGATGACAGCCTTGGAAAAGTCGAAACATATTAAGATATTTGATCTTTTAGACGAACAGACAGTCTACCCGATGAAGTTCAAACCACATGGTCGTGTTATATTAATAAATAATGTGAAATTTGACGATGCGAAGTATCCGGAGAGGCTCGGAAGCGAAAAGGATGTGGAGGGTATTACGAAACTTTTCACTGCTTTTAATTTCGATGTTCAACTTTATTCTAATAAAACGGCCGAGGAAATGGAAGACGTAATTCTAAAAGAAGCTGCAGAAAGTACAGCCCGTGAAGATTGTTTCGTCATGTTCTTGATGTCACATGGGGTTTTAGGGAATATTGTTGGAACTGATGGTGAGAAATTACCTTATTCCACTATTAATACAATTCTACAAGATAGTTCTCAGCTGAAAAACAAACCAAAACTCATTTATGTCAACGCTTGTGAAGCTAATTCTGATAAGGAAGGTAAGGATGGATATTTTGATGCTCCAGACCTATATGTATTTTTTTCCACTGTTCCTGGAAGATTATCTTACCGAACTCGTGACAAAGGAAGTTACTTCATCGAAAGTTTAATCAGCGTCTACGAAAGGAACAAAGAAAGGTGTGACATCTTTGCATTATCTGATCAAATAATATCACAAGTTTCCAAGAAAAACGAAGAGAATTCTAAGGAAATATATCAGAATTATGAGGAATTCGCTCAAATTCCAAGTGGTTCTCACAAATTGACGAAAAAGGTGATACTTCGAACCACAGACTAACTGTATTTTTCTCTTTACCTAATTTCATTAAAATATAAAGGGTTCACAGTAGAACACTGGTATGTACCTAAAACATCTCCATATTCATCGCCATCAGCAACACACTATTCCTCAATGTTTACGATTCATTCGCTTCACTTGGTCACTCCTCATGTGAGACCTCGGGCCATAGAAATCAATATACCTACCTTTATTTCTACCCCTTATCATGAAATAAATATCCTCCTCCACTGGTACCAAATTCTTTGCTTGTCAGTCTTCTATTTTTGTTCTCTTTATACCTGCTCGCTCAATATAAATCAATCCGCGTACACTCCATGATCCCCCCCCTCTCTCTCTCTTTGCATAGTTTAGGAGGCAGCGTTTGTCCTATGTTTATTTTTCACCATTACTGGTTCCGTATTTTGGTGAACTAGATATGCCATCAACACGGAGTAACTCTGTGCCCCCAGAAATAGCTTTCAGACAGGTAACATCATACTTTCTCCCCTTCAATTTTCTGTATCTTTCTACTTTCTTCTCCTAATATATAAAACCCTACATATTGAACCTTGAACATTCATCATCTAAACCCTTTTCACACTCTGCTTTCTCTCTGTTTACATGTATATATATTTTGTATGTCGAACACAAGCAGTTTCATTTGTATATATGAGTCATTATCTGTGTCTGTGTGTTTGGATATATATATATATATATCATCAACATCATCATCATGATCATGACTTAACGTCTCTATTGTCCATGCTGGAACGGGTTGGACAGTTTGACTGGGCCGGCACGCTGGAAGGCTGCACCACACTCCAGTTTGTATTGGCATGGTTTTCTATGAGTGGATGCACCGTTCCTAATGCCAACCACTCTGAAAGTGTAATGTGTACTTTTACATGCCACTGGAATGGGTGCCAATATACATGCCACCAGTATCTGCCGCAGCTGCGATTCTGCTCGGTTTGACTGAAAACTAGTAAGATTGGAAGCTGCACCATGTTGCAGTCTGATTTGGCATGACATGTATAGATTAGTGTATATATTTATATATACATACACACACACACATATATATATATATAGTGTATGTGTGTATATACGTATATATATATTTATATCTCTGTATATATCTTGATGTATGTATGTATCTTCAAATTGCAAGAAATTGAGAGCATGGAAAGCAAAACCAATTACAGATTCGAAATTAGCCCATGAAAGACAGAATCAGTAAAATATATTCTCATACTACAGAAATTTTTTAAAGATTGTTGTCCTGTGTTGCATGTACACACACACACACATATCTTGATATATATATATATATATATATATATATATATATATATGTGTGTGTGTGTGTGTGTGTGCATAGATAAATATATATATATATATATGTATATATATGTATGTAATGTCTTCCCTCCCAACCCAATGATAGGCTTCCCACAGTTTCCATCAACCAATTCTACCTACAAGGCTTGGATGAGCTTCTGGTTATAATAGAAAACACTTGCCCAAGGTGCCACACAATGGAACTGAACCCAAGACCACAGATTATGGAAGCGAGCTTCTCAACCACAAGATGTGTGATTAACCAGTTCTCTTCTCAACAATGTACTCCCAAATTCTCTTCCCAACCATGCACTTACAAGTTCATTCCCACTGCAAGGTACTTAGGGAACATGTCTTCTTATGTAGCCCCACCATATTAATCAAAGCCTTAGGCATGGGGCACATTGAATAATATTTACAGTAATTTTGATTGGGAGTAAAAATATGTTTTTTATAAATGTTCCCTACCTTTTAAAAAGGAATGTCTGCTAAGCAAAAGGCCTTCTCTAAATGTATTAAAAACATTATGACTTTTTCACAACACTTTTCCAAAACATTCTCACACTCCTCTTTGTGTATACAAAAGACAATTTTAGGTGCGGCAAAATCGAGAGTGTCTCAGAGCACAATAGGTCCCATTGCTGAAGGAATATTGGAATAAGATACTTTAAGCCTATTTTTCTCGCCAAAGCTTTTTGCGTTAACCATAGGAACTCTAAAGAGCAAACCTTTTCGCTTTCCTTTTGTACAGTCACAAAGCGTTTCTTCGCAATTATGACACACAATATTGAGGGGCCCATGTTTTGTGTTGATCACCTCAGAGAATTCCAAAATAGTCTTTATAAGCCTGACTCACAAACAATGCAATTTTATGTGAAGGAACCAGAGACATAACAGAAGCCATCAGGATTATTCACACATCTGTGTCTACTTGAAGAAATCATGATCAGATCTGAAAAAAAAGAAATGACCAATTCTCTTTTGATGTATGTCAATATGTCGAATTTAGCTATAAAAGTATAAAAAGTTAATCTTCAAATCGTAAGAAATCTAGAGCATGAGGAGCAAACCCGATTACAGATTAGAAATTAGCCCATAAAAGACAGAATCAGTAAAATATTCTCATGCCACAGAAATTTTTTTTTTTAATTCTTTTCCTGTGTTGTATGTATACACACACACACACTGAGCTTCCTTCCCTGATTAAAAGACTGAAACAATACAGATTCCAATATTACAGGTAGTTTCTTCAATCTTTACATTGTGAGTTCAAATTCCGCCGAGGTTGACTTTGCCTTTCATCCTTTCGGGGTCGATAAATTAACTACCAGTTGCGTACTGGGGTCAGTCTAATCGACTGGCCGTCTCCCCCAAGATTTCTTATCTTGTGCCTTGAGTAGAAAAGAATATTACAGGTTGTTTGGTCTTCAGCTGTGTGGACAATGGTAACATTCGATTCGCTGAAATTACAAAACTTTATGTGCTAAATAATTCATCATAAAGGATAAAGGAGCGAGAGTTTCATCATCACCAAGCAAAACTATCATACAAATCGTCTTTTCGATCCTTTGCAGGAAATTGAACCCCTAGTCACCAGATCATTTCCATTCTTAGTTGCATTAGGACTTAAAAGTTTGCCAAGTTCACCCATCAAACTTAGATGAGTTTATTGATTAACTCAGCATTTTTCGGTAAAATAGAGATAAGCTAATTCATCTTCCATTCTACTCCGATCCACATTCAACAATCCAACAATTCGAATCCTCTCAGAATATTAGGGAACAATCGTTTTTGCTTTCAGACGACGCACTCAAGAGTATTTTTTGGCACTGTCATGCTATTAGCTGTCAGAAGTGAAAGTGCTCACTGCTAGTGAAGTATCTGTCTGTCTGCTTGTCGATTCTTTGGCTACTGACAGCTAATACCATGACTGGCCCGAGCGAGCTATATGTCTGTCTGTCTCTCTCTCTACCTATCTATCTATCTATCTATCACTCGAAAGTTCGCGCGTCCGCGCTAGCTAGTCGTGAGTAGAAAACACAAATTTAATATAAAAACATATTTCCTGAAATTGCAAATTATTAAAAATATAAAAATATAATTTTCAACAGAGAGAATTTATCAAAATAGAAAACAAATGAAGTTTGAAGTTTAAAAATAATAGTATCGACCACTCACGACTAGCTAGCGCGGACGCGCGAACTTTCGAGTAATAGATAGATAGATAGATAGAGAGAGAGAGAGACAGACAGACAGACAGACATATAGCTCGCTCCGGCCAGTCATGGTATTAGCTGTCAGTAGCCAAAGAATCGACAGGCCAGCAACAGGCATGCAGGCAGACAGACAGATACTTCACTAGCAGTGAGCACTTTCACTTCTGACAGCTAATAGCATGACAGTGCCTATTTTTTAGCAAACCACTTCTTCCTAACGTCCGTAACAGACAGTTATTACCAAAGGTGCGCTCGTTTTGTCTTTATTATTTTCCCCTTAGCACTGTAAAGCAGCCGACTACTACAGCATTTTGTATTCTGACCGTAACATCGAATTAACAGGAAAATAAAATCTGTAAGAAATAACTTCCTTCTTTCTCTTCTATTTAATGGTGCATATTTCGCTGACTCACGAAGATCAAATGTTCTCAGTCTAACAGAAGCAGTTAGAACTATGTCAAATGCACATTTTCTACAAGTATTCTGGTGAAGCATTTAATCGCTGAAACGACATAGCTTTAAATATTTGTAATTTTTTTGTTATTGGGTTTCTATGGAAAGAAAAATAACTCTGATTTACGTCATCAGGAACAAAACTATCCAGAACTGAAGAAAATTTGATTGGCTGAAGGTAATTTAGGCTTAGTTCATAAAACGTTCGATCTAATCAGACTACAGTACCCGAAACGTTTATCTTCGTTAACCAGGAAGTGAATGGGTGGAATGTTTTGCTTTTTTCTCTAGGTAAAAAGTGATATTTTTAAAGATTTATACTGTTTTAATATTTAAAATTTTATATAAACATGAATGCTGAACAACTGTATTATATTTCTAAGGATCAATTTCAAAAACTCCGAGTTGATTTTGTAAAACATTTGGACGATATTGGATCCTTTCTGGATGAAGCTTTAGCCAATGGTTTATTGACTAAGAGCAATAGAGAGACAATAATGTCTGAAAGAGATTCTAGGAATCAGAATCGACGGTTACATGATATCCTATATAAGAAACTACCAGATGGATCCAGTAAATTTGTGTCGGCTTTGGAAAAGTCAGAACATAATGAAATACTCAAGCTATTAGACGATCCGCTAGTCTACCCGATGAAATTCAAACCACATGGTCGTGTTATATTAATAAATAATGTGAAATTTGACGATGAGGTGGCATACAATGAAAGGCATGGAAGCGAAAAGGATGTGGAAGCTATTATGAAACTTTTCAAGGCTTTCAATTTCGATGTTGAACTTTATTCTGATAAAAAGGCCGAGGAAATGAAAATAATAATTGAGAGAGCATCGGAGAAAAGTACAGCAAGTGAAGATTGTTTCGTCATGTTCTTAATGTCACATGGGACTCAAGGGAATATTGTTGGAATTGATGGTGAGAAATTACCTTATTCCATTATTAATACAATTCTAAAGAGTACTCAGTTGAACGACAAACCAAAACTCATTTATATAAATACTTATCAAATTAAATCTAATAAGAATAATGTCGCGAACGATACCGATGCTTGTCCAACTAATAAAAATACTTGTCAAAGTAAACCTCAAGTCAAAGAGGACGCGGAATGTAGCAAAGGTGGTGAAACTAATTCAGAAAAGGAAGACGTGAAGCAATATTTCAACGTTCCACATCTATATGTTACTTTTGCCACTGTTCCAGAAAGCAAGGCTTTCCGAACTGAGGAAAGTGGTTCTGTTTTCATCAAAAGTTTACTCACTGTTTATGAAAGGAACAAAGAAAAATGTGACATCTCATCATTATCACCTGA
>NC_069006.1:8861181-8861434 GCF_001194135.2 Octopus bimaculoides | reverse complement strand
AGATTTCTAAGGATCAGGTTTCAAGTTGTTATTCCACCTTGAAGAAAAAAGTGATACTTCGAGCCACAGATTAACCACATTCCGTCCCTATTCTCTCTTCTTCTTTCATTAAAATATAAAGAAATCGAACAACAATGGTATGTACGTTAAACCTTTACAAATTCGCCCCTATCCACAACGTAATCTGTCCTTCTATGATTCCTCTTCACCTGACTAATAATTATTTCTGATTTCGGTACAAAACCAACAATTT
>NC_069006.1:8859698-8861081 GCF_001194135.2 Octopus bimaculoides | reverse complement strand
CCGTTTGCTCGTTCCTTGCACATTTGGGATGAACAGTTGTGTGCCATCTAATATCTTTTCATCCTGTTTTGTATATTTTCATGGGTCAACTACGTGGTACATGTAAAGTATTAGCAGATGCTCAGCAAAGCAAAGGAAGATGGTTTAACGTTTTGAGCAGACGCTCTTCTTCGGAAAAAGAGGAAAGCCCAATAGAAAAGGAAGACGGAGGAAGAAAATCGCCGACGATTCATATGTGGTTACATTTTGAAATGTATATGTATATATATATATGTGTGTGTGTGTGTCTGAATATGTATGTGTGTATATATACATATATGTATGCATGTGTGTATAGCTATATATATGTGTATGTATAAACATGCTATTATTACTGCTAGTCATATGACCGCATAACTCCACCCACTCCCATACAATGAAAAACTGTTACGACTAGATACATTTTCTCTAGAGACGTTATGGCGTATGTACACTAATTGAAATGTTCCTCATCCAATAGGCTCTGAGTAATTAATATCAGAACTATGTTGAGGCTGCGAGCTGGCAGAAACGTTAAGCACTCTGAGCGAAATGCTTAGTGGTATTTCTTCTGTCTTTACGTTCTGAGTTCAAATTCCGCCGACGTCGACTTGGCCTTTCATCCTTACGGGGTCGATAAATTAAGTAGCAGTTGCGCACTGGGGTTGATCTGATGGACTGGACCCGTCCCCCCAAATTTCGGGCCTTGTGCCTAGAGTAGAAAAGAATATTGGGTTTATGTTAATTGTTTTATGTATGCGAATGGGTATGAATGTATCTGCATTTACATTTTGATGTCTATCTTATAAATGGTTATCTTTGTTCTTATTAATTACTTTATCTTATTTATTTTATCTTATTTATTTTATTTATCTTATTTATTTTAAATTTTCTTCATTTATTATAGTTTCATGTTTACTTGATTTACTTTTCTGTTTTATTCTACTTTATTCTTCTCCTTAATTTATTCCTCATTATATTCTAATTAATCCAGGAACCCTTCATTCACACACGATAATAATAATAATAATAATAATAATAATAATAATAACAATTATAATAATAATAATAAATCAACATGTTTAGTCTGCAGGCATGAACTGATTGGTTGGTGTGGAACATCTGAAGGCATATATTTTTCACTGATTAAATTATGCTCATAACATATAAATGCAAATTTAAAGCATAAATTTGTAATTTACCTGTTGGGTACTAATGGAAACGGCTGTAAGAAATAATGAGCACTAATTTTGTAATAATAAATAATTATTAAGTTTCAACTCTCCACTTTCTTTCCCTCAATTAATGGAACATGAATTATATATGTGTGTGTGTGTGTGTATCTATATCTTTGTATATATATAT
>NC_069006.1:8856066-8859647 GCF_001194135.2 Octopus bimaculoides | reverse complement strand
TGTTTGTGTGTGACTAATTACAAATACATAGAACTGAACATGGCGCACAAAAAGTAAATAAATAAAAAGTTTTTTACAGAAATTAACGAAGTGTTCGGGTTGAAGCGTAAGAATGCCTATATATGTATGTATGTGCTTTGTATCATAAGCCTCATAATTATGTAACCCTTTTGTCTAATAGCATTGATTCATTCAATAAATGATTTATTTTACATAACGTATATAGAATAACCTGAGGGTTTTGCAAATAGGGAGTTAAAACTTGAAATGAAAGCATTGAAATGAAAATACATTAAATAATCATTAATAAAAATAGAGGCAAGACAGAGTGAGAGACTTATAAATGAAAACAGAAAATTTCGCCTGCAGCAAATTAAAATTTACTCTGCAGTGAATGCAACAAATATCTAAATTTGTGAAAAACTTGCAGCTCAAATATTCAATAAACTTTAGAAATGGAAATTACAGGAAATTTCTTGCAACATGAATTTATAAAAAAATTTCCAGATGGTCAAGCCTTTAATAATTACTTTGTTTTAGTAGTATTAGTAACTTTTATGTACCTGTTTAATAAACGGCTTTCTCCATTATAATATATTGATAGATATAAATACACATCCACACGCATGTATATATATATATATATATATATATATATATATATTTGCTTAACTCATCACGACCGAGGCCATGCAGGAGCAAAGCTCACATATAACAAAATAGATTTTGGTGGAATTAAAAAGAAAAATTATTAGTAATTAAGTCAAAACCAGTCATTAGAGCATTGGATAAAATTGCTTGCGTCATTCCTTCAAGCTGTTAAAGCTGTGAGTTCAAATCCGTTTGAGTCAAACCTTGATTTTTATCTCCACTGGGATCAATACAATGGAAGGGTTTCTAATACTTCGTCAATCTTAAAATTACAAGTTTTTTGTCTAAATGTGAAATACTTATTGGTCAGGTGATGTGGGGCAAGAATTTAGTTCGTGGAATCTAAGATAAACACATCATGGAGAGGAAAGGGGCAAATTTGGAAGCGTTTAATGTACATACCGTTGTTCTTCAATTTCTTTATATTTTAATGAAACAAGAAGAGAGAATAGGGATGGAATTTGGTTAGTCTGTGGCTTGAAGTATCACCTTTCTCTTTAAAGTGGAATGATTACTTGAAACTTGATTCTCAGCAGTCTGATATTTAGAAACCTGATCCTTAGAACACTGCTGCTTAGAACCCTGATCCTTTGAAATCTGATCCTTAGAACACTGCTGCTTAGAACCCTGATCCTTTGAAATCTGATCCTTAGAACACTGATGCTTAGAACCCTGATCCTTAAGAATCTGATCGTCTATCTTAGCCACTTGTGAATTTATTTGTTTTAGATAATGAGATATCACACTTTTCTATATTATTTTCATAGCCATTGAGGAAACAGGTGATGAAAAGACTGCCATTCTTTGTATTTCGGTAAGCCTTGCTTTCTGGAATGGTGACAAAAGTAACCCGAAGCTTCAATTTAGATTAATTTAAAAAAAGGAAACTTGTATGATGGCAGTATCAATGTGAAGGGTGTTGGAGGTAATATGAAAACTAAACACACTTTCCGTTCCTCTGGATCCATCAAGGAACAAGAGAAAAAAAATAAAAGATTGCTGAACAAACTTTTATTGTTTAAAATATAATTCAGATGACAAAATATATAAATTGGAAAAAAATTAATTTGCAAATATTTTTGAAAATTCTTTTTTTAATTTCAAAACTATAAAATTGGAAATAGGAAAATAATTAGAAAAACGTGTAGAAATGGCACCAATCTCTTTGATGAGTCATTCACAGACATGTGAAGGCACCTTTATTTTCTGAGTCAAAGACATGTTGAATAATGACATAAATTAATGAGAAATTGTGGCATTAACCAAAGGAATTTAGAGACATAATATATCATTAACTATTTCATGAAAGAATATGAATTTATACCATGAAGAATAATAATAATTCGGTATTGGCCACAAGGATTGCATAATATTTAAGACATTTGAAAGGACAATAGGGATTTTCATAGAAAAGTGTTAACAATAAAACAATAACAATTGGTATAAATAAAAAAGGAAATCGCCAGTAGGGAGGAAAACGTGAAACGGTCAATGAAGGAACCCCACAAATCCTGAGTCTCCCTATTCATCAGGAGTACCATGTCTAGTGCTCCTCTCTTCTCTGTACTCCTTGGCCTACAGCTGACAGCTTGCCACATTCACCCAACTTTCAACAAGATTATTGGTGGGGCAACACATCCCTCTTAATTCTTGCTCCTCTTTCCAAAGGCAAGTTAAAAATGGCGATTAGGCCATAACTGAAGAGAAAAGTGCTTCATTCAATCACTGTAGTGGTTGAATAATATTCTTAAGGAAGACATTTACTCAGTCGTAGCCTTTTTAAAACTTTGTCACTAACTCATTTCTCAACCAAATTCAAAACTGTTAATAGTTCGATAATAGTGACCTCCCAAGCTACATTTAGGCATAAAAATATTGAAATTTGGTTTAGTGGAAAAAAGAAAGTTACATTAAAATATGTGAGGTCCAAAAGGGGAGAGTAAGGCAAAAAAGAATCGACTTTGAATCAAAGTTACTTTCTTATTTTAAAAGCAAACTATATTTTATTTAAGCTTAAATGATAGATCAAAATATGAGGAATCTAAAAATGCCAATTTTACCAAAAGAATCTTTAACATAAAGAAGTGAAGCCAAAAGTCCCGAAAAAAAAAAGTAACAGCTTCAATTGACTTTGACTTCAAAATACTTTCTTAATTTAAAAGCAGTCTATATTTCATTTCATCTCAGATGATAAATCAAAACAAGAGGAATCTAAAATTGGTAATTTTATGCAATGAAATTTTGTCGAAAAAAAAAGGTGTTAGGTAAAAAGTGACAAAAAAGTGATGCTGGGCCTTGTGCCTATAGTAGAAAAGATTATATAAAATATTATAATATATAAAATATATACAGTTGTTTCCCTTGCATCACAGTAAGATTTCTTCTCTCTTCAGCTTGAGAGATGAAGAATTATTTACATTATTTACATTTGGATGGATATTTGTTCTCATCTTGTTGTTAAAACAACGTTTCGGCTGATGTACTCTCCAGCCTTCATCAGGTGTCTTGGGGAAATTTCGAACCTGAGTTCTCATTCCTAAGGTATTTTTTGATGTTATTATTATTATTTAGGTCACTGCCTGGAATTGAACTCCGAATCTTGGGGTTAGTAGCCCATGCTCTTAACCGAGTTCGATTCCAGGCAGTGACCTGAATAATAATAATAACAATAACAACAACAACATTGGAAAAATACCTTAGGAATGAGAACCGAGGTTTGAGAGTACATCAGCCAAAATGTGTTAACAACAAACAAGATGAGGACAAATATCCGTCAAATGTAAATAAGGTTCTTCTCTCTTTCTTTCTGTTTTCTCTGAATTTTCGATTTTATCATGATCCAGTGTTCTTATAATTTATTTTTTATTTATTTAGATTAATACTTATTCTTATTTTAATTTAATCATCAAACATGAAAAATTATTTAGCAA
>NC_069006.1:8845649-8849396 GCF_001194135.2 Octopus bimaculoides | reverse complement strand
ATTTTTTCTTAATATAGAGCAGTCAGACTGGTATAGCTACCTTCCATGAGCACAAAAATTCCATTCGATTTCACTCACATATAACAAAATAGATTTTTGGTGGAATAAAAAAAAAAAAACCATTAGTTATTAAACCAAAACTAGTCATTGCAACGCTGGATAAAATCGCTTGCATCATTCCTTCAAGCCGAGTTTAGATTTGCTTGAATCAAACCATGCTTTTCATCACCCACCCGCCAGTCAATACAATGGAAGGGTTTCTAATACGTCCTCCTCTTAAAATTACTGGTTTTGTATCTAAATGTGAAATACTTATCAGTCAGGTGATGTGGGGCAAGAATTTAGTTCGTGGAATCTAAGATAAACACATCATGGAATGGAACGGGGCGAATTTGGAAGCGTTTAACGTACATACCATTGTTCTTCAATTTCTTTATATTTGAATGAAACAAGAAGAGAGAATAGGGACGGAATTTGGTTAGTCTGTGGCTTGAAGTATCACCTCTCTCTTTAAAGTGGAATAATTACTTGAAACCTGATCCTTAGAAATCTTATCGTTTTTCTCAGCAACTTGTGCATTTATTTCAAATGATAATGATGAGATGCCACACTTTTCTTTGTTATTTTTATAGACAGTGAGTAGACTTTCGATGAAAAGACTGCCTCTCTTGCTACTTCGGTAAGCCAGGCTTTCTGGAACAGTGGCAAAAGTAACATGAAGGTCTGCAACATCGAAATATTGCTTGACATCTTCTTTTTCAGATTTGGCTTGACAGGCATTTATATAAATGAGTTTTGGTTTGTCTTTCAGCTGAGAACTCTCCTTTAGAATTGTATTAATAGTGGAATAGGATAATTCCTTACCATCAGTTCCAACAATATTCCCTATAATACCATGTGACATCAAGAACATAACAAAACAATCTTCACCTGATGTACTTTTTGAAGTTGCTTCTTCAATTATTATTTTCATTTCTTTCGCTGTTTTATTAGGATGAGGATGAACATCGAAATTGAAATCAGTGAAAAGTTTCGTAATACCCTCCACATCCTTTTCGCTTCCATGCCTTTCCTTGTATGTCTCCTCATCGTCAAATTTCACATTATTTATTAATATAACACGACCATGTGGTTTGAACTTCATCGGGTAGGCTGTCTGTTCGTCTAAAAGATCAAATATCTTAATATGTTTCGACTTTTTCAAGGCTGACATCAATTTATCTGAATCATATGGAAGTTTCTTAAATATATAATCATGTAACTTTCGTATTTGGTCGTCAGGATTTCTTTGGGACATTATTTCATTTCTATGTCCCTCAATCAATAAACCATTGGATAAAGCTTCATCTAAAAACGATTCGATATCGTCCACGTGTCTTACAAAATCAACTCGGATTTGCATAAATTGTTGCTTAGAAATATGATGTACTTGTTCAGTGTTCATGTTTATATAAAATTATAGATATTAAAACAATATAAATCTGTAAAAAAATATCAATTTTTACCTGAAGGATCGGTCAACCTATTGACTTCCTGGTGTACGATAAGATAAACGGTGTAACCGGTGTAGAGTATTTTACTTCGATTTGTTGCCGGATATTTTGAAATAACTCTATTGGATCTTTTCCCTTTGAACGGCCCATCGTTCAAAGGGTAAAGATTCGGAGAGTATTATGATTCTGAAAAAAATTGTTTGTAAAATTTCAATTTTTCAAAAAAAAAAAAAAAAAAAAATTACCCCAACCCCTCCTTTCCCGATTCTACGGCCTTGGCTTTCAAGCAGGCTATTCGCATGCTAAAAATAACAGCCAAATCTCACAAAACTGCGATACCATCCTACTACGGCGTCACCTTGTCACATCTCTCTGTACTATAAATTGTTAATCCAACTCAAACTGGCACTCCGTCACTTACTACGATGTGGATTCCAGTGTATCTAATCAACGGAATACCCCTAATCACTCAGCTTACATGTTTTTATAACTGCTGTCCCGGAACAAATCGAAGTAGGGTATTCTACACCGGCAACTTCGTAAAGCAGGAAGTGAAAGGTAGGCTGAGTTTGTCAGGTAATAAGTGAAATTTTTTCCATCATTTGTATTGTTTTCATATTTATAATTTTACATAAACATGAGTGCTAAACAAGAATATCATATTTCACAAAAAGAATTTTCAAGCTATCGTTATAATTTTGTAAAATATTTGGACGATATCGAATCATTTTTAGATGAAGCTTTAGCCAAAGGTTTATTGAGTGAGGAACATAGAAGTGTAATAATGACTCACAGAAACCCTGACGAACAGCATCGATGTTTATATGGTTTTTTATATCCGAAACTACCATATGCGTCCGATGAATTGATGTTGGCCTTGAAAAATTCAAATCAGAATCGGATATCTATTCTGTTCGACAAGTCAGCCTACCCGATGAAATTCAAACCACATGGTCGTGTTATATTAATAAATAATGTGAAATTTGACGATGAGGAGAAACACCAGGAAAGGTTCGGAAGCGAAAAGGATGTGGAGGGTATTACGAAACTTTTCACTGATTTCAATTTCGATGTTCAACTTTATTCTAATAAAACGGCCGAGGAAATGAAAGCAATAATTGAGAAAGCATCGAAGGAAAGTACAGCCAGAGAAGATTGTTTCGTTATGTTCTTGATGTCACATGGTGTTATAGGCAATATTGTTGGAACTGATGGTGAGAAATTATCTTATTCCACTATAAAAACAATTTTACGAGATAGTTCTCAGCTGAAAAACAAACCGAAACTCATTTATGTAAACGCTTGCAGAGTTACTTATGAGAAGAAAGCTGAGGAGGGATATTCCAATGTTCCAGACCTCTTTGTCACTTATGCTACTATTGCAGAAAGGCAGGCCTATCGAACTGATGTGCGAGGCAGTATTTTCATCAAATGTTTACTCACTGTTTATGAAAAGAACAAAAAGGAGTGTAACATCGTTTCCTTATCACCTGAAATAAATGAACAAGTTTCCAAAGAAAGCAATGAGATTTCCGAGAATCAGGTTTCAATTGTTTATTCCACCTTGAAGAAACAAGTAATACTTCGAGCCAAAGACTAACCAAATTCCGTCCTTATTCTCTCTTCTCCTTCTTTCATTAAAATAGAAAGGAAATTGAGCAACAATAATATGTACGTTAAACATCTCCATAGTCACCGCCATCCACTATGTGATGTGTCTATCTTAGAGTCAACAAACTAAATTCGGATCTATTCAGTTTGAATCGCAAAACTTCGAAGAAATGTAGTGCTGTTGGCGGAAGAGCAACAACTTCCGGGTCATCTCTACTAAATGTGGTTTATTTGGTTGGTTCTTTAGCTTGGCTGCTGTGTTTTCGGATATTTTCACTTACTGCCTGCGACTATTTTCACCAATTTTTTTTTAATTGCCTGCGTTAATTTGTATGTGTTACACCTGCTTGGCTATTTTCTTATATGCACCTCTGCCCGAACTCACATAAACGCTTGTAAAGTTATTTCTGATGGAAGAGCTGAGGAGGGATATTTCCATGTTCCAGACCTCTGTTACTTGCTATTGTTGCAGAGAAGCAGACTTACTGAACTGATGTGTGAGGCAGTATTTTCATCTGTTAGTTTTATTATTATTATGGTAGAGATGGACTATATGTAATCTGAACCTTCCCCCCCCCCCTTATTTATTAATTTTTTTTACGGAATCCCACGTTTTAGGCTATGGAGATTCCGATTCTGAAAA
>NC_069006.1:8835674-8844448 GCF_001194135.2 Octopus bimaculoides | reverse complement strand
ACACGCTTCCTATGCGGCAGGAAGGGGCGCATGAAGGCGGGATGTTCTGGGAGCGGGGGCGAAGGGGGTGAGGAGGGCAGTGCCGAGGAGGTGGTATCCTTTGGCCGGCATATTTAAAAAAATAATTTTTTTGTAACTAAACACTTTCTAAATTCGTATACTAGTAGAATGTGTCACATAAAACATCATTTACTCTTTGCATTTTTGAAGTTATTTCGTGTTAAAGTTGTATTTCGGTAATTTCAACCAATCAATGACGTGTATTGAGGTAAAAACAATTACTGCTGTTGTTTGTCAACAACAACTTCCGGTGGTGTATAGTTCGTTTCTCACTGTTATTTATGACACATTTCATCTCAGTTATGTTTGTATGAATAAACGAGTGTCTCTGAAGCATGTTTACTTCATGGCACCACCACAATCGTTCGTGCATTTCTACTGCTTTTAGTTTTTTTTCCCCCTGTTTTTCAGGTACTATTTTCGGAAAAACATTTTTGCCCCCTCCCCCTCCAATTTCTTCATTTTTCACATTTTTCCGTAACTCTATCCCTAACCCTAAAACCCTATCCCTAGCAACCCTAACCCTAACTCTAAAACCCGAACCTTAACCCTAAAACCCTACAGTATAAACGCACGAACGATGTCATAAATAACAGTGACAAATGAAGTATACACCGCCGATAGTTGTTGTTGACAAACAACGGCAGTAATTTTATTCAGCTGAATACACGTCATTGATTGGTTGAAATTAGCGAAATACGACAACTTCAACACGAAATAACTTGAGGAAAAGATGTTTTATATGACACATTCTACCAGTGTCCGAAGTTTGAAAGTGTTTAGTTACAAAAAATTAATTTCTCGATCTCAAGAATGCATCTCTCGATACTTTAACCCTTTTGATACCAACCAACTTAAAACTGCCCCCGGTTCAATGATACAAACTTTTTTTAAAGGAATCTAAATGAAAGCTTTCCATCAAAATTTCTTGTTAGTTTATATTCTGAACACCTTGATGACGACAAAGTTATTTTAATAAATTCTTCATTATTTTTCAAAATTAATTGAAACAAAGGGAGGGTACTGTAACGGAAATGTAATAACAAAAAGGTCAAGCTGGTCTCCGCAAACAAAATCATTATCTCCCTTGTGAGGACCACAAGGATAATTATTAATATTTTGCTAACAAGTGTCTTGATGTAAAAACTGAAGTGCCTTTTAAATATTATACCTGCATTTTATTGAATATTGGTACAACTGTTGTCACACCTATTTTTTTTTATTCAAGCATTTTTTAGTGCAAGTCATTCATATTCAACCCATATATGTACAAAGGATAAATGATTGGTTTTACAGTTCTATTTAATTGAGTACATCTTCTAATGTGATTTCATCCAGGTATCTCATTCTCTGGAAGAAGAACTATGGTCACTAGGGCATCATTTCTTCCATTTTCTAGGGATATTGTGCACAGTTGAAAATTAATTGCACAGGCAAAATTTATGTATATGTGAGATGTGTGCAAGAGACAAGACTGAGCTGGTTTGGTCATGTGATGCACATGGATAAGGAAAGCTGTGTAAAGAAGTGCCAAGCTCTAATTTTGGAAGGGTGGGGAGATCCATGAAGATGTGGGACAAAGTGGTGAAAGATCTTTGGATGCTGGGCCTCACTGAGGAGAGGACAAGGGACTGGAAGGTGCGGTGATTTGTTGTACTCGATAAGATGCGTCAAGCTACGTAAAGTCACTGTCTTCTACACATATAGACTTGCGTTTTCAGGTGCTGGTGCCACTGAAAATGTACCCCTGCCAGTGCTGCAGTAAAGCACCCATGCCAGTGGCACGTAAAAGGCCCGACTGTTAAGTAGTTGGCATTAGGGAGGGCATCCAGTCATAGAAACCAAGCCACAACAGACAATTGGAGTCTGGACAGCTCCCTGCTAACCAGCTCCATGTCAAACAGTTTGTTTTCGATGGAACATGAAGTGGGTGCTCTCTGTCATTGTGCCAGCACCAGAAGCGAGTCCCTTGTTTACAGTAAATGCGAATGCAGAGAATACTCAGTAAACCAAGGTGTGTAGACGAAGGAGGAGAATTGCTGAGTGTGTAATGACAGCAGAGAGACCAGGAATGGTTTGCTGATCTGTGCTGGTATCTCTCAGATGATGATAAATCCTCATGTACACAATAAACAGCGAGAATCTGATCACTTTATTCTTAATATGTTCTGGTATATTTGAATATTGAATATGCTAATTGATTACCATTGAAGATAATTTTAATAAATAAAGAATTTATGTATAATGGTATTTGATGCTTGTCTTTTGTCTACATTGTTCATATAAATGCCAGGACCAGGCAGAAGTGGTTTCCAGCAGTAACAACAGCAACGACAGCAATAACAAAACTATAAGAATAAACAAATGGAAGACCAGCGTTAGTAACCACAAGTCACCTCTTACAATCTCAGTGTTGTGATGAAAGTCAAGATACCCTCTTGTGAGGAATGGTCTGAACCGAGAGAGTATATATGGTTTGTAGAAGTTTGTGTTATTTCACAGTGAAGTTGGAAAGTGTTGGTTGATTTGTTCATTTGGAATATTTATTGTTGGTTCTTTTGGCTGCTGCATTGTTATCTTATTGTATCCCACTGGTACCGTGTATCGTAGGCCATCATCCCAATAATGGTGGTACTACTATATTGGATACAAACCATGTTACAGCATCTGGTGACGAGGGTTTCGAAGCTCACATAGGTTGTATTTCACCTGCAAACCAAGCATTAACCTGTTTTCAATCCTTTCATACCAGATTGTTAGCCTTATGAAATTCCTTCCTT
Source organism: Octopus bimaculoides (assembly GCF_001194135.2). Classification (NCBI taxonomy): domain Eukaryota; kingdom Metazoa; phylum Mollusca; class Cephalopoda; order Octopoda; family Octopodidae; genus Octopus; species Octopus bimaculoides. Next base: position 8,841,608 of record NC_069006.1, on the reverse strand, counting down.
GTCCATGTTTTTTCTTCTGCGGCCATCAACATGAAATTATTTAAGATCAACTGTATCAATCTTAACAGTTTTGAGTAACCTGCAAAGACCATAGGCAGAGGTGTGTTTAACAATATTAAATAAAATTTGCTGGTGTGTTTACGTCCCCGTATCTTAGTGGTTTGGCAAAAGAGACCGATAGAATAAGTACTAGGCTTACAAAGAATAAATTCTGGGGGCGATTTGCTCGACTAAAGGCAGTGCTCCAGCATGGCTGCAGTCAAATGACTGAAACAAATAAAAGAATAAAGGAATATGCCCCGCCGCCCTCCTTTGGCCGGGAAGGGCAGGCAGTTTTTAATTTGTCTGGTGGCTGTAGCGAAAGAGGTAGTATAGTTGACTCGTCTGAAAGGGCTAAACTCAGACACTTTCGTCTTTGGCCAAACCCCCATCAACTTCAAGTTTCACTTGAAGAGGAAAGTGGGGGTGAGAGGGAAGTGTTGCCTTGTAACAAGTTTGTTGAAAGGTGGGTGAATGTTGGAAGAATGGCCAGTGTGAAAGGACCAATTCTGAGCATACACCTGTGAAAGATAAAAGAAGGGCTCTTGCCCTGTTGATCAAGCACCCATGGCTTTTGTGGGTTTTTCCACGAGGACCTTTAAAGCGCCTCCCCTATTGGCAGTTTTACTTGTTTAATTTTTCATTACCCTTTAAAATGACCTTTTTTTTCGTGTTTGCTCTGCCCTTTAAAATGACATTTCGTGTCAGTGGTTGCGCGTACCCTTTCCCATCACCAATACCGGAAATCTCTTTCCCTGACCGGACATCAAGTTCCCTTCCTCTCTCTCCTCTTATATTGGTAATCTTGCAGCCCTCTCCTTTCTCTCCCCACCTTCTCTGGAATAACTAAACCAGATAGCAGCCCACTTACCCTCTTTTTTACGTTTATATCTGCAGCATCAGTAATGCTTACACACACAATGCTCATAACGCTCATATTTACAACGCCCCAAACACTTTCATGTCCAGTGCCTCCTCACTCCCATTCCCCAGTAGAGGCAACAATCTTAGCAATTCTAACATGTTTGAATGACGGTAGATTAAAAGCAAGAACAACTATTATGACGTCTGTTACCAAACGATCATGGGAACCTTTTCAGGTGCTGAATAACATCTTCCTGTGTTACCTCCTATATCTCTTTCCAAGTTTTCAAAGTTGGCACTGTAAGTGTAGGCACATTGAACGGTAGGTCTAGCGAGATTGTAGAGATGCTTGAACGGAGACGTGTTGATGTATGTTGCATACCAGAGGTAAGGTGGAGAGGAGCTTCAACCAGAGTCCTCTCAGGCAAAGCACATAGGAATAAACTCTTCTGGGAAGGTAATAATGATGGAATAGGGGGTATGGGTGTACTTCTTGCAGAGAAATGGGTAGATAAGGTCATAGAGGTAGTGAGGGTGTGCGATAGAGTGCTTAAACTCAGGTTAGTCTTGCAGAATGGTATAGCTACAATTATCTCTGCCTACGCCTCACAAGCGAGCCCACCAAATGAACAGAAGGATCACTTTTATGATATACTTCTGCAGGCTACCTCAAAGACGAGTGACAATGACCTCATCTTTGTGACTGGAGATTTTAATGGGCATGTCGGACAGCAACCTAGTAACTTCCATGGTGTACATGGGGGCCATGGAGTTGGTACCAGAAATGAAGAAGGAACTAGGCTCCTGAAGTTTTACGATGCAAATAACCTATTAAACTGCAACACCAACTTCAGGAAGCCAGCTAGCCACCTGATAACTTATCAATTAGGTGACTCTTCCAGCCAGATTGATTTCATCTTCACCAAACAGTAGGATCCATGGTTGCTCTTAAATACAAAGACTCTCCCTGGTGAAGAATGTACCCCCAAAATAGACTAGTTATTAGTGACTTTAGACTCAAGGTCAGAAAGATGCCAAAAAAGCAGACCAATATGGAAAAGAAGGACTTGGAAGCTTAAGAACCCTTCACATGATCAGAGATTTAGGGATATCCTTACTGAGAAATTTGATGATAGGGAGGAGGAGCTACAGTCCTGTGACATAAAAGGCAGCTAGGAATTCCTGCGAGAAAGCTTGCTGAGTGCCACAGACCAAATCTGTGACTGGTGCAAAGTCCCTTCCAAACTTAGGGTAACATAATGGTGGAACAATACTGTAGACAGGGCCATTAGAGCAAAGAAATAGTCTTGGGATAGCAGGAGAATGTATCAGATTGCCAAAAGTAAAGTTAGGAGATAGGTACATATAGCCAAGGGAGTAGCAGAAAAGAAGACGTATGCCAATGTTCAGCAACGTGATGACCAAAGAATCGAAGTATTTTGGACTGCAAGACGGTGTGTGAGAGAAAACCGTGATGCCATAGGAGAGAAATGCGTCCGCATGGATGATGGTGCCCTTGTGTTGAATGATTCTGCAAAGAAAGAAACTTGGAGATGCCAATATAAAAGACTGCTGAATGCGGAGAATGAACGGGAGGAGAAGAATCTGCTAAATTGAGTGACCAACTACCAGAATCGACAGTACCCAGGTAGATAAAGTAATTAAGGATATGAAGACAGAGGGAAGCATCTGGCCCATCAGGAATCACCGCTGAGATGTTTAAAATATCGGGCGGTGTGAGTTATGGTCCTGTCAACCGCATCGTAAATCAGGTAGTTCATGAAGGTGTTATACCCGATGACAGGTGTAGCAGCACCATAGTCAACTGCTACAAGGGTAAAGCTGATGCTTTAGATAGAAATAACAATAGGGGTATCAAATTATTGGACCAGGTGATGAAATTACAGAGAGGGCCATAGCCCAACTAATTAGGGAGAGATTTAGCCTAGATGAGATGCAGTTTGGTTTTGTGCCAGGCAGAAGCACCACTGGTGCTATATTTCTGGTAAGGCAACTGCAGGAGAAATATCTAGCCAAAGATAAAACTCTGTATTCGGCTTTTGTTGACTTGGAAAAGCCTTTGACAGGGTCCCCCGATCCATTATCTGGTGGTCAATGCAGAAACTGGAGATAGACGAGTGGCTAGTAAGAGCTGTGCAAGCCCTGTACCGGGATGCTGTCAGTAAGTTGAGGGTTGGCAACGAATATAGTGAAGAATTCTAAGTAGAAGTGGGGGTTCACTAAGGATCAGTCCCCTCTTATTCATTATAGTCCTCCAGGCAAGAACAGAGGAATTCAAAACAGGCTGCCCCTGGGAACTCCTCTATGCTGATGACCTTGCCTTAATAGCCGAGTCACTGCTAGAACTAGAGACGAAGTTTAAGGTGTGGAAGCAAGGTCTAGAGTCGAAAGGCCTTAGGGTTAACCTAGCAAAAGAAGTCTTAGTAAGTAGGAAGGCTGTCAAACCACAATCCCCTTCATGTGGATGGCCCTGCTCGATCTGTAGAAAAGGCGTAGGTAGAAACTCCATACGATGTACCTGGTCTAAGTTATGGACACATAAAAGGTGCAGCAATATCAAAGGAAGGCTAACCGGGAAAATAGTTTTTGTGTGTGACAGATGCACAGGGGTAATAAACACTGAAGATGTACAGAAAACAGATTCCATCACATGCCAGGGGGAGAAACTAGAAGTAGTTAATAGCTTCCGCTACCTAGGCGACATAGTCTGTAGTGAGGGTGGTTGCTCTGAGAGTGTAGCGACTAGAGTAAGAATAGCCTGGACAAAGTTCATGGAGCTCCTACCTCTGCTGGCAACTAAGGGCCTCTCGCTCAGGATGAAAGGTAGACTGTATAATGCATGTGTGCGAACTGCCATGCCACATAGCAATGAAACATGGGTCATGACTGCTGAGGACATGCGTAGGCTTGAAAGAAATGAAGCTAGTAATATCCGCTGGATGTGTAATTTCAGTGTGCATACACGACAGAGTGTAAGCACCCTGAGAGAAAAGTTGAGCATAAGAAGTATCAAATGTGGTGTGCAAGAGAGACGACTGCGCTGGTATGGTCATGTATTACATATGGATGAGGACAGCTGTGTGAGGAAGTGCCACACCCTAACAGTGGAAGGAACCTGTGGAAGAGGTAGACCCAAGAAAACATTGGGTCCCACAAAGGCAATGACAGGAGACCGAGACCTTTGTAGATATGCTGTGATTGAGAAGACTCGGCAACTAAAGTGAGATCGCAGCCATGCATGTCGCGATATGATATGCTTGGGAAGACCTGTTGAGACAAGTAAAACCAATATTGTAGCTGTGACCAGTGCCCCCTGACTGGCTTCTGTGCCAGTGGCACGTAAAAAGCACCATCTGAACGTGGCCGATGCCAGTACCCACTGACTGGCTCTCGTGCTGGTGGCACGTAAAAAGCACCATCCGAATGTGGTCGATGCCAGTACCCCTTGACTGGCCCCCGTGTCAGTGGCACGTAAAAAGCACAATCCGAACGTAATCGATGCCAGGCCCGCCTGACTGGCTCCTGTGCTGGTGGCACGTAAAAAGCACCCACTACACTCTCGGAGTGGTTGGCGTTAGGAGAGGTATCCAACTGTAGAAAACTTGCCCTATTAGATTGGAGCCTGGTGCAGCCTTCTGGCTTGCCAGTCCTCAGTCAAACCGTCCAACTCATTCCAGTATAGAAAACGGATGTTAAACGACGACGATGATGATGATATACATACACGTTTATCAATTTGTTTTGCAAGATCCTTGATGTGAAATCGTGTGTTGAAACGTACACTGTTGAATTTCGGGAAATATCTTAGGGCAAAATGGACATTACGGAATTTAAATGTGAATCAGATCTGTTGGAATACTTCAACTGATTTACTCAAAATCTTTAAAAAATGCAAAATTAATTTATTATATATGTTTTGTAACTTGCATTGGGTGTAATTTGAAATAATTGTAGGCAACGTTAATTAATTAGAAATTGATTTATATCCATTATAGCTTTCCTTTTTCTTATTTGATAATATTTGATATTTGTATAATATATTTATTGAAGAATTATGTCTTCAAAATATAACATATTAAACCAGTGTAACTTGCATAAAACTGTCCTATAAGAGGTTTATATATGTCCTCATAATAACTTTATAAATATTTATATAGGAGAGTATTGTAGTTCGCTTGAAGCATTGTGTATTCTTTGAAAAATATGTCTTGTTGTGCCATTCAAGACACATCATTATATATATGTATATATATATATATGTGTGTGTGTATAATGTCTGTATACATGTATGTATATATATGTATGTAGTAATAGATGTCACCAGTAATATATTGTCCTCAATACTTCCGACCTTTGATAAAACGCATGACCTTGGCTTTCTCCTTGTTGAAATCGTGTTCCACGCATAAGAATAATCTGTCGGAGCATGTGGAAAGAAAAAGAGAAAGAAAAGTATAAGGGAAAAAGATTGTAATAAATAATTAAATGAATTAATATGCATTATCATAAATTCATTAAACTAGATTATCTCATTTCGTACAATTTTTTTGTCTCTTTTTATCCCGGAAATATCTGTGACCGGGAATATTTAGCGATGATTACTATCTCTAGTATAGACGCAGGTGTGACTGTGAGGTAAGAAGCTCGTTTCCCAGTCACATGGTTACGGGGTCCTTTTGGTAGAAAGAAACTCAAAAGGGGCCATCATGTGTGTGTGTTTATATATCATCCTCATCATCATCATCATCATCATCGTTTAACGTCCGCTTTCCCTCCTGACAACGGCTGGACGGTTCGACTGACAATCGGTAAGTCGGGGGGCTGCACCAAGTTCCAATCTGGTTTGGCAAGGTTTATACGGTTGGATACCTTTCCAAATGCCAACCACTCCAAGAATGTAGTGGGTGTTTTTTCACATGCCACCAGAATGGGTGCCATTGACCTGTCACCGGTATCAGCCACAACCACAGTCTCACTAGGTTTGATAGATCTACACAAGCATTTCCTGTG
>NC_069006.1:8829472-8831353 GCF_001194135.2 Octopus bimaculoides | reverse complement strand
ATGTAGGAGTAATTTATACATGTGTGGGTGTGTGCGTGCGTATTTAAGAGTGTGTATGTATGTATATATGTACGTATGTATGTATGTATGTATGTATGTATGTATGTATGTGTGTGTGTGTGTGTCTTTATTCAGTTTTATTTCAAGATTTCTTGCCAATAGAAAAGAACCGGTTTCTAACCTAGATCCAAGGTTCCTGTATTGGAATTTCAACAACACCAACAGGTATTTTTGCATGTTTGTTTGTATGTGTGCTGTATTTGGAGTTAGTGCAAGTGCAGACTTGCATGTTTTGTTTTATGTATGTATTCTCATGCATATAGTTGCATATCTAGACATGCTCATATATATTTAAATGATAAACTTCTGGAAAGTTTTACAGACTTTTACAGTTCATGTGATCGATTGGATCTGTAGTCTTTGAACCAGCTTTCTCCTTTCTGGTTTTGAGAAGCCTAATTTCTCAAGATTTGTATTTAGGCAGTGTGTTAAATATCCCAGTGTATGTATGTATGTATGTATGTATGTATGTATGTATGTATGTATGTATGTTTTATGTATGTATTCTCATGCATATAGTTGCATATCTAGACATGCTCATACATATCTAAATGATACACTTCTGGAAAGTTTTACAGATTTGTACAGTTCCAATGATGGACTGGATCTGTAGTCTTTGAATCAGCCTTCTTCTTTCTGGTTTTGAGAAGCCTAATTTCTCAAGATTGGTATTTAGGCAGTGTGTTACAGATCACAGTTTCCCAATAATTACAGGTATAAACCTCACTTGTACTCCGAGTAGAGTGACTGTAGATTTCTCAATAGTTTAACGTAGGTGTTATCATTTTCGCTACTCCTTAGTTTTCTTATTTCCAAAACTGTACACAGTTTCTCTTCCTTGTCCCAAATTACTATGTCAGGTTTATTATGCTTACAGCCATTATGTCAGGTATGTGTGTGTTTGTGTGTATGCGTGTATGTGTGTGTTGTAGCTTGTTTGATAAATAGATACATAGCCAAAAAAAAAAAAAGCAGGCTGAAGAGAAAAACAAACGTGTAAAAGAATACAAGCTTAGATAAAAAAGAACGACATCATCTAGGATGACATCACAGCTTACTTGGTGAAAATTGACCAATTGAAAAGGCCATAGCGACGTGTAAACGGTAAGATGTATTCAACACAGTGGTCATGTGATCGGCAACATTTATCTGTCTCTTTATTCTTTCCCAAGTCGTCGTAATTTCGCGAGATATTACCATCACCGCACCACTTGGTTCCTGTGTGGTATTAAAATATATTATTATTTGAACACTGGAGTTCGATGTAGTCCACTTAATCCGCTCCCCCGAAATTGCTAGCTTTGTGCCAAAGTTTGAAACCATTATTATTATTGAGTGAGAGAGCAGTGCATGCCATCAAAGTGACACTGGGATAAAATATACGAAGCCCTGCATACCCATCATAACTACCCGTCTGATAAGGGTACACCAGGCACATGCATCACAACGGCGCGACATGGTCGTCTCATATCAAGATAAACAGCGCATGACCTCGCAGGTGAGGCCCAGTTAGAATTTTCTTCAGGTCAAGTAACCCATCTCGCTCAAAAGGTCCCTGAATAAGGTTTGTTTAAGGATGTTGAGCAAAACACCCATGTTTCCAAAGGTGAATTATTGAAACCCCAAAGAATTCCTCTCAACACATGGCTATGATGCTCCCCCACTACTTCTGTTCGTGATCAGAGATGCATATATCGTCAGCCACCAAGGGACATGCTCAACTGGTTAAGGTCAAACAACTGACAAGCAAACCTGTGGTATTAAGCAGAATATTTGCTGTAGCCCATCTTTTATACCAAGACAAAACAATGTACATGATAT
>NC_069006.1:8827413-8828632 GCF_001194135.2 Octopus bimaculoides | reverse complement strand
GATTTGGTCTGCACATAGATTATATATATATATATAATATATATATATATATAATCTATGTGCAGACCAAATCCAAATGGTTCAATAGAAGCAACTCTATAAAATAAAACTCTTATCAATACAGAATACATAACGTATCTGCGCTGTTTAAACCCAAGTTAGACCAGCACGTCGTTTATGTGCTTTATCTGTATATATTTCAAACAAGCGGGTTTGATTTTGTTTCAGAAGTGACCCAAATAAGCGACATTGATAAGCCGCAACTACAATGAAATGCTATCTGTCGTCCACGTGATCACTTCTGTGGCGAATTTACTTCCCTCTGAAGATAATATTGTTTGTTTATTACTAACACGTCTTTAACAAGATTTTCCTGGACGAAAAACCGCAGCTTGTGGCGTTTAAATATCACACGAACATTATGTTGTATTGACAATCTTCACACACACACACACACACATTTAAAGAGATAGAGTATTACAATTTGAGGTAGAGAAGAGATAAAGGTAACCCCAAAAGAAGAGGTAGTAGGTATGGGTGTAGTGAGGGTAGTTAGAGGTATTGAGACCGAAGAGATTTTATAAGTTGCAATGTTACAGGTGTTATTACATATATGATTTTATAGTTTCTTGGGGGTTATATAATTAGGAGGCTTACATAAAAGTCATTATAGATATACATAATATGATCAGTAGGGTAGAACATCAGAGAAACGAACAAATAGTTTAATCACCAAAAACACGATGAAATCAGACTAACTAGGCAGGAGTTTTCATGGGATAGTAATCTATACTATAAATTGCAGTGTTCTTGATTGCTTGATTGATTGCTTGATTGATTGATTGATTGAGTGTCGGCAGATTCACTCGAGAACGGTGCAGTGGAATCGCGTGAAATTCAGCACAAAGCGGCAGCATGGTCCGCTCATGTTCAGGAGATTTTTATTGCCCTCCAACTCCCATGGTTACCGAGATAATCGATTATTACTTTTTAAGATAGGAATATCCCATTCAAAGTGGGGAGGGGCGATTTTGTTGCCTTTCCCATGCGCGAAATTTTACGGAAAACCAGCACAATAAAGATTATTATTTTCCAAGTAATGTGGCTGGGTTTGTTTTTCGAAAATTTTAATCAGAGGCACAGAAAAAAAATAGTTTCAATTTTTTGTGCATTAAAAAGCCAAAGCTGTTAGACGCTGGCGTACAGCGATCGATATTAT
>NC_069006.1:8826365-8827035 GCF_001194135.2 Octopus bimaculoides | reverse complement strand
GAGAACTGCATAATCCATGTGTCATGTTAGAGATCTAAAAGGCATTTTCGAATTTCATTATTTTCTTTAATCCAGGCAACGCTGGATATTTCTGCTAGTTACATATAGCACACACACACACACACTCACACTCACACACACACACACACACACACACACACACACACACACACACACACACATATATAGGTCCAGGCGTAGCTGTATATATAGGAAGAGTTAAAGAATCCGATGTATTCGGCTTGTGCATGTTTGACTGTGTATGAATATTAATAAATGCGCGCGCGTGTGTGTGTGTATCGTTATATCTTTCTATCTATTGCATATGTGTGTGTGTGTTTGTGTGTACATGTGTATATATATATGTATATATATGTGTATATATATATGTGTATATATATGTATATATATGTGTATATATATGTGTATATATATGTGTATATATATATGTGTATATATATGTATATATATGTGTATATATATGTGTATATATATATCTATATATATGTATATATATATGTGTGTATATATATGTATATATGTGTATATATATATATATGTGTATATATATGTGTACATATGTGTATATATATGTGTAGATATATGTATATATATATGTATATATATATGTGTAGATATATGTGTAGATATATGTATACATATGTATATA
>NC_069006.1:8824465-8826355 GCF_001194135.2 Octopus bimaculoides | reverse complement strand
TATATATATATATATATATATATATCTTTTATCTCGGTTGTCAAATGGTGGTGTGTTACAGATATACACATATACGGCGGGCTTCTTTCAATTTCCGTCAGCCAAATCCACTGACAAAGCTTTGGTTAGCCTGAGGCTAAACGGCTAAATTTTAAAAAATCTCTTGCCCAGTGTGACACAGAACTTTGGACAAGAGTCTGAACCTGGTAGCTCGTGGTTGAGAACCAAACTCCTTACCACACAGCCACGCCAGCACCTATATGTGTGTGTGTGTGTGTATACAAAAGTTAAGGAATGGAATAGATAAGATCCGAGCTACATGTGTTTCATAGCGAGCCAGACCTTGGGAGTAGTAAATATCCAAGCAAGGTGTTGACCGTAGGCTACACTTCAGGCCAAGGATATCTTGATTAAAGGATCGAATTGTCTGTGTGTCGATATGTACTTCTTTGCGACAATGTAAACTTTTATTCAATCAGAAGACCCTGGCCTGAAGAGTAACCTGTGTTATACACCTCGCTTGGATATTTACTACTTCTGAGGTTCCGCTTGCTATGAGACATATGTAGCCTAGATCTTGGCTACTCTTGGTGAGCAGGCCAACATACCCCTACTCTTGGATTTTATTCGCATGCTTGGCAACCCTGTCTCCAAAACATGTACCGAGAGTGATAAAAATCAAACATCATGGTGCTTGGAGTGATCACTAGTGATGGCGACGTTATGCCTTCATTCAACTTCCCACATGGCCTCAGACTCAACACAGAGGCCTACATCAAGTGCCTGGAGGAGGTAGTGCTGCCCTGGGTTAAGAGGGTGGCTGTTGCAGGACCCTATGTCTGACAACAGGACTCTGCACCATGCCACACAAACAGGAGAACTTAGTCATGGCTGTCAGACAATTTCTGTGACCACATCACCCCTAACATCTGACCACCTAACTCTCCAGACTGCAACCCCCTTGATTATTATGTGTGGGGCGCAGTTGAGCGAGAGACCAGCAAAACTTCTTGTAGCACCAAAGATGAAATAAAGGCAAGGATTATGACAGCATTCGCTAATTTAAACAAGGAAACCGTCCAGAAGACCCGAAGTCGTCTGGAGGTTGTGGTTGAAGCCAATGGCGATTTTACTGAATAAATTTACTCTTTAGCATTTCAAGATATTTTTATGCAATTTTGGTAAATATATCTGTTAAAACGAGAAGTCATTGTTATTTTCATTTCTGCGTAATTTAGACAACAATTTATTCACCGCACCCTGTATATGCTTATAAGCATGCATATGTTTATTTGTTGTTTGATGTGGTACAATCCAAACTACTTTTTACTAAATATCGATGTGTCTCTATATGCAGGTAGGTGTGGTGGTGGGGTGAGACAGTGACTGACAATTTTACCTGGAAACATGGGTATGATACCCCGTTTTCTTCTGATTTGCACGATCCTGTCAACGGTGTCGTTCGTCCTGCGATGACATTCGGACACCATTTTGTCCAACACAGCTTCCTCGACGTAAAATGGTTTTCTCATCACTGTGTGAGGGAGATCACTGCAAAGATTATACATTCGAGTTTAAGTCAAAAATTACACGCTTTCTGGTTCCTGTCATTTATTAAAACATAAACAGGAGTTGGACAGTTATCTTTTAGATCTTACTTGTTTCACTTATTTGACTGTGGCCATGCTGGGGCACCACTTTGAAGGGTTTTAGTCAAACAAATCGACCCTCGGACTTAATTTTTTTTTAGCCTCGTACTTATTCTATCGATCGCTTTTGCCGAACTACAAAGTTACAGTGACGTAAACACACCAACACAAGTTGTCAAGCGGTGGGGGTTGGAGTGGGGACAAAGACACAAAGACACACATCCATAGCTATATATATATA
>NC_069006.1:8824103-8824440 GCF_001194135.2 Octopus bimaculoides | reverse complement strand
ATGGACTCTCCCGTCATGGATTCTCCCGTCATGGACTCTCCCGTCATTAGACGATGTATGAGGGTTTGACAATTTCTTACCGAACATCCACACAGATTATCTCTTTATAGTGATCAAATGTCTGTGCATACATAAGCTCACGTCCTCCATCAGATCGATATTACCTGTACAGGTGTAACTGGGTGCCACATGTCACATGACGAAATGATCGCAGAACAACGTGAAATGAAGTGCTTTGCTGAAGAAGACAACACAACGCCCAGTCTGGGAATCGAATCCACTTACACACACACACACACACACACACACACACACACACACACACACACACACACAC
>NC_069006.1:8821799-8822603 GCF_001194135.2 Octopus bimaculoides | reverse complement strand
AAACTTTCATTTTTAAGCATAACATCGTCATTTAGAAAGAAAACAGCATTGAAACGATTCTTTTCTACTCTAGGCACAGAGCCCGTAATTTTGGGGGAGGGGGGGCAGTCGATTAGATTGACCCCAGTACGCAACTGGTACTTAATTTATCGACCCCCGAAAGGATGAAAGGCAAAGTTGAGCTCGACGGAATTTGAACTCAGAACGTAGCGACAGGCGAAATACCGCTAAGCATTTCGCTCGGTGTTCTAACGTTTCTAATAGCTCGCCGCCTTGAAACAATAATAATATTATTAAACAAACTTTTTCTTTTTTACAAAAAAAAAAAGGGATCGTTTGGCTTACCTTTGACCATAGACAAAGCAAAGAGGGTGATTGTAGTCGTCCATGTGGCCGTAGAGGACTTCGACAACACGACGTCCGTCAGTATAGAACATGTTTTCACTCTCGGGAATGCGCTGGGTAGAGCAGACGACAGCGGCCATCGACGAAAATAAGATGTGGAACATAGTCAAAGTGTAACGACGTGGACGCTTGCCTAAATCCATTGTTGATCAGAGCAAGATTTGACTTACAGTTAAGGATGTAGATCCAGTTATAATAATAATAATAATTATAAGGGGTTAGGATTCAAGGCGGAAAGGGAGGGATCCAAAGATGACAAAATCGAAATGTAAAGAATATAGAATAAATCAGATTGAAGGAAGAAACTGCAAGGATAAAAGCTTGAATGGTAAAGACAAGGGCAAATAACTAGATTTAAAATACGCATATATATATATATATATATATATATATATATAT
>NC_069006.1:8821061-8821789 GCF_001194135.2 Octopus bimaculoides | reverse complement strand
ATATATATATATATATATATATATATATATACGTGTGTGCGTGTGTGTGTATGTGTATGTATATATCATATGTACGCGTGTGTATGTGTATAAGTTAAAGACATGCAAATTATATATATTTGTGTGTGTCTGTATATAAATTAAAGACGCAACGTATGCGCGCGCGCGCGTATATATATATATATATATGCGTATATTTATAGATATATGTGTGTATATACATATACATATGCATACATATATACATATACATACATACATACATACATACATACATACATATATATATATGTATATACACACACAGATGTATGTATGTATGTATATTCATACACATACGTATATAGATATATGAATATATGTATGTATGAGTGTTTGTGTGTTTGTGTGCATGCGCGTGTGTGTGTGTGTGTGTGTGTGTGTGCAAAAATCAGATGAAAACGAAAAGAAGGAAAGCAATGCACCAACAATCAACAATGAAAGAAAATAAGGCAAAAAGCGAAATAAAGCAGAACTAGAAGGTCAAAAATGAGGCGACCCCATCCCTGCAGTGGGTTGGATAGGTTGGAAAAAGTAACAGAAAAGCAAAACAAAAGAAAACAAAAAGGAACACCCCTCCTCTCTCTCTCCTTCATTTTTCAACTAAATCCAAAAATAAATAATATAAGAAAATTAAAAGAAAAGAATTATTAAGTCGGTTGCTTGGTTTCTTTGCCTGAATTCCATAC
>NC_069006.1:8819350-8820348 GCF_001194135.2 Octopus bimaculoides | reverse complement strand
CACACACACACACACACACACACACACACACACACACACACACACACACACACACACGCTCACAGAGTTATAGCTGTAAGCGAATGTATACACATGCTTTCGGACGAACTGATATACATACGTGTATACATGTGCATAGGACAAAACATGTATATATCTACATTTACAAGCATACATTCGTATTATAATGCACGAAACAAACACACGCGCACGCACACATATTCATGTGTTGACACACGCATGCTATATACACATTTTTTCAAATACGAATGTATATAGAAGAATATAGAGAGACGTGTACACACGTATAGCCCAATACAGTCATATATAGCCATAACCAAAACAGCATGGTGGATATACAATAAGGAGCATGTGCTGCGTCGTTAACGGTTGTAGCTGCGGTAGTTTAGGGCTGATAAGATCCGAAAGACGTGGAGAAGAGAAGAGAGATAATGATGGGGAAGAGCGTTGTCGGTATTGTTGAAAATAAGATAAAGACATGCATCATATTGGAACTTACAAGCGACTAATAAATAACAGCTTCAAAACGGATATGACGACGTATTCGATATGTAGATGTATGCAATCAGTTTTCTAACGAAAAGCAATGAATAAATATAGAACTTTAGGAAGAACAGGATACGATTAGGGAAACTGAGAAGCGTAGAGAGAATTGCTACAAAATTAGCCAATGGAAAGCCATGTAGGGGTAGAGAATTTAAAAAATAACAAAAAAAAAAAAACAACAAGCGAAGAAGCAAAACAAACAAAAAGGTATGGCAAGCAGAGGAGACGGAACATTCCTCGAATCAGTCAATGAGAGATAATAACAGGAGAGCGATAAAAAATATAAAATAAGAATAAGCTAAGCAAACAAAAACAAACGATAAGAGCAAAACGGTGCAATGAAAACAAAACATTCAACGAATTAGCAAATGTAACAACGTCAACCATTGGCAACACTTTATTTCAACAATATTTAGATATCGATTATTAAT
>NC_069006.1:8816460-8818925 GCF_001194135.2 Octopus bimaculoides | reverse complement strand
CCGAACCGCTAAGTTACGAGTACGTAAACACGCCAGCATCGGTTGTCAAGTGATGGTAGTGGAGAAACACAGACATACAAACACACACACACACATATATACACACACACACACACACATATATACACACACACACGCGCACACACACACACACACACACACACACACACACACACACACACACACACACATACATATATATATAATATTAGGCTAAGAATCACGTTAATGGATTTTATCAGGTAGTCAGCATGCTATCAAAATTTATTGGTAATTTATACATTAAATTAATAATAATATACATGTGTATATTTATCTGGGTTTTTTTTTGCTAGTTTTTTGAAGGTATTGACACTTCAAGCATGCTGGAGATAAGTCGTTTTCGCCCTCGGTCCCTTGATATAAGTATATACATATGTATATTATTATCAATTTTTTGACTTCAAAATTTTTTTTTACTTCAAAAACACCTCGATCCAATAACACGGTTTACAAACTCTATGCTTGGAGTGACCAATTTTAAATACTTCTGGAACTTACACACGAGGTACACGGAACTTACATGTATACCATTCTGCCTAAATAATGGAACTGCAGATACAATATCCCTACATATCTCACGTCTGTTTTCATTCCTCCACTTTACTCTCTATTTCATATCTTTTCTAGAATAATTATTGCTTAACCATTTTCTCACACCGTCTCCGATGAAGGGATATATAAAATATCCCGGAACCAGCTGTAAGACCTTCTCTTTATAAATGTTCTGAAATCTTTCACAGCCTTGGATTTTTATCTCATTCTGTTAATTTTTTATATATATGACCTACGTTGGACTCCTCATTCGCATAATCACCGAACCTGGAGCTTAACTATAGTCTGTCCATAGCACTTACTCAGCATTACCTGTCACCTTTGGGTCTTCTTGAAACCGTTACCTCTCATAATCTCAATATATATGTATTTATAAAAATTCGTTTCATTTTCAAAATTCAATAGAATCTACATGCAGAAATAAATCTTTTATGAATACCTGTTTTCAGACTGATGACTGTTCTGGTTCAGGCGCTGCTGATAAATGTGAAACAATGAAATCAGAAACTTCAAGAAACATTTCGTTCATTATTTTGGCACATTCTTGTTCAATGTCTGCCCTCAATTCGTCGACTGTTGTTGGTTTTGTATCTTAAACTTTCTTTTTTTTTTTCAAGTATCCCCATTAAAAAAACAGAGGCCTGTACTGTGAGGTCTTGCGTGTGCAATCAACGTGTTTGGCAAAATCTTATCAAAGTAGACCCTTACATTATTACGGTAGTGTGAGAGAGCCACATCTTGTCGGAAACAAAATTGGACAGCAAAGTTCTTTTGAAATCTTAGCATGACAGATTGTCAAATTAATTTCAAATAAAGGGCAACAGTCACAGTATCCTCAAAAAAGAATGGTCCATTTACATCCTTTTGATGATAATTCACACTCTACTGTAACTCATGGGAAATTAACACGATGTCCCTCTATAATATGCTAATTCTTAGGTCCCCAGTGGGTGCCACTGTGGAACTTAATTGGGCCATTTAATATAAAAATATTGTCTCATCACTTCAAACGGTCTTTGTAGGAAAGTGTGCATTGTCTAAACATCTTGCCAAATACCGCTCTTTGATCTGGATTATCTTCTTTAAGAGTTTGGATTATTCTTGGAATATGACTTTTCCAATGACCGAACTTTAAAATGCAATTGATGCTTGCTTTTGAAATTCCTATCTCATGGCATTCTTGCAGAATACAAATTTTCTTAAACTCTGGCAATACACTTCTGCTGCCTTTTCTGGAATTCATCAATGCTTTGTAGACTTCACCAATTACAGCCATTCTGAACAGTTCCATCTCATTCAAACTTATCTCTATTTCAAATTATGGTAAGACTGCATGCGTAGACCTGTCTGAAAATTCCTTCTAACCTGTTTTAGCTCTCCATTTGTGGTCTCAAACTTCCATTTGCTGCACTTTAGGAATTACTGTCTGTGTTCAAAGCTTAGTCGGGTTATCATCATTATTTCTAATGGGTAAAGGCGGTGAGCTGGCAGAACCATTAGCACGCTGGACGAAATGCTTAGCGGCATTTCGTCCGTCCTTAGGTTCAAAGTTCAAATTCCGCCGAGGTCGACTTTGCCTTTCATCCTTTCGGGGTCGATATATTAAGTACCATTGAAACACTGGGGTCGATGTAATCGACTAGTCCCCCGTCCCCACAATTTCAGGCTTTGTGCCTTTAGCAGAAAGGATTATTATTATTATTATTTAAGGCGGTGAGCTGGCAGACTCGTTAGCACGCCGGGCGAAATGCTTAGCAGCATTTCATCTGTCCTTACGTTCTAAGTTCAAATTCCGCCGAGGTCAGCTTTGTCTTTTATCCTTTTTAGGGTCGATGAAATAAAGTACCAGTCGAGCACTGTGGTCGATATTA
>NC_069006.1:8811311-8814628 GCF_001194135.2 Octopus bimaculoides | reverse complement strand
TCCTTCCTCTCTCAGCTGGTCAGCTCTAAACTGAATAAAATTTCCGGCTACTTAAATAAAATCTCCTCTCTCTCCGTTTCCCATCTCCCTCACTCCTCCCCTTCCTCTTCACCCTCCTCCGTACCACTCTCTCTCTCTCTCTCTCTCTTTCTCCTCCAGCTCCTCTTTAACTCTCCTCAGCTTTCGTTCTCTATCTCTCATTTTTTTCTAACCTTTTCAATTATGATATTAACTTTTCCCACTCTCTCTCTCCCTCTGTCTGTCTGTCTGCCCCCTCTGTCTGTCTGTCTGTCTGTCTGTCTGCCCCCTCTCTCTGTCTGTCTGTCTGTCTCTCTCTCTCTCTCTTTGTGGACAGATGTACACAGAGGAGCTTCAATGCAAACATTACAGCTACGTTCTTAGCCAAAGACGTGCACCTCTTATAACCAGTCTTGTGAAGGTGTGCGGCTTACTGGTAAGGATATTCGGAAGGACGTGCGTTCGATTCCCGGCGGCGCGGTGTCGCCTTGACCTCACGCTGCTCCAGTCCCCTCAGCTCGCAAAAGTGAGTTGTACCAGTAATTCGAAGGGGTCAGCTTTGTCACATTCTGTATCACGTTGACTCTCCCTGCAAACTACATTGAAGGTACACAGAATGTGACAAGGCTGGCCCCTTTTGAATTACAGGTACAACTCATTTTCGTCATCACTATACCCTTAGACAAGAAACCTCTATATAGATGTGTAAACCCCATCTATTTCCAGTCACAATTTGCCTTCCACACCGTTGATTTCTTTTTCTGCTGCCCATACAATCAGTCTTTTTCCTTTTTCGCCGACTGGTTGCGTAAAATGGCTCTAATTGTAATTTCTTCTAAGTTGTAAAATAAAGAACAAACAATTAATGTTTGTATGTTGCACATGGTTAGGTCATTGGGAACTGCTGCTTATAGAGATGGAATAGATAGATAGATAGATAGATAGATAGATAGATAGATAGATAGGTAGGTAGATAGATTGATAGAGAGAGAGAGAGAGAGAGAGAGAGAGAGAAAGAGAGAGAGAAGGGTTGCTACTTGAGGGTAATGAATCGCTTCTAGGTTTATTTTACTTATGTTGAGAAATCATTATCAAAGAGTGAGAGGGGCATAACTTTATTTCCATATATTTCTTTTATTAAAGTTTCCTGTCGTCGTGCCTAGTACCATTTCGTCCTCGTTCTGAGCTCTTCACCATAACATAACTCGAGATGTTAAAACTGATTAATCTTAAGTCATTTATGAATTAGTATTAAAAATTATTTTCTTTCCCCACTTTTAACAATGGTGAAAATAGGGGAAGAGAGATTGCGGTAGAGTCAGAAAAACCTCTTTGTGTTTTTGAAATATTTTGCATGATTTTTCTGTATTTCATTTTATTTATTTATTTTTTCGTGGTTCTAGTATAGATTTCCCTTGTGCGATGGTTGTTTGTGTAGTTGCATTTAATATTTTCATTATGGACCATACAAACCTTCGTATATTTTTGCTGGGTGCAAAATAGGGGCATCTCTGGGTATATTTTTTGTTGCTTTATCCGTCGAGATGATTAAAATTAAGAATAAATGATTCAACAACGATTGGACAAGTTGTTTCAAATTAATGATATAACATGGAGATACAAGTGACCAAAAGCCATCAATGAAAATCCGAAAAAAACTTTTAACTCAACCTGGTATATATGTGTATATTTCTGTGTGTGTGTGTGTGTGTGTGTGTGTGTGTGCGCGTAATAATGATAATTATAAGCTTTAACTTTATAAGTGTTCACCGTGTATTGGCCAAAGAGAAATGTCAAACATTGGGGCATAAAAGTCCTCGACGGAAAAGAGTAGATATTGATACGCGTGGGGGAATCGAACCCAAACCTCTTAAGTTTACGAGCAGACTGTTCGATTGTTCTGATCAACTGGAACACTCGTCATGGTAGTCGACGAAGTACCAGGCCACAGCGTCTATTATGAAGTGTTGAGCCAAAATGCGAGAGTTAATACGGAGGAGTATTCGTGTCAATCGGAAGCATAAAAGGCGTTGCAGAAAAAGCACCCTTCACTGGTCAGTCATAAAAAGGGTGTTGCTCTTGCACGATAATGCAAGACTAAATATGGGCCCAAGTCACTCAGGAAAAGATTATGGTACTAAATATGGAAGTTTTGCTTCACCCTCTTTACTCTTCTGGCCATGTCCCATCGGGCTGTCATCTTTTCAGATTATTGCGACATTATTCACAGGGAAAACAGTTTATTGACGACGAAAGGACTGACTAACAACCATTGATTGATTGATTAACCAGAACATTAAACAAACGATCGATTAGTTGGTTTGATATTTAACTAATTTGTTAACAATAAAGAATTGATTTTGAACGTATGTATATGTGTATGAACTTATATACGTATGTACTCATGCATGCATGTATGTATGTACGTATGTACGTATATACGTATGTATGTACGTATGTATGTATATATATACGTACGTATGTATGCATGCATGTATGTCTGTACGTATGTATGTGTACATGCATGTATGGATGTGCGTACGTATGTATGTGTGTGTGTGTGTGTGTGTGTGTGTGTGAGAGAGAGAGAGAGAGAGAGAGAATGAATGAGACACGGGAGAGAGTGAGCCCTATCCTTGGTACGTAGATTTGGTCGTGTTAGAAGCCTCAACAGGAGTTTTGAGGTGTCGGTGCTATTGTAATAATTGCGGTGGAGTTGGTAGCACTGGTGATGGTAGTAGTGTGGTGGTAGTAGACTGATGATGGTAGTAGACTGTGGTGGTAGTGGTGGTGGTGGAGATGGTAGCTGTAGCGGTAGTGGTGGTGGTAGTGTTTGCGATGGTGGTGGGGATGATGGCGATGTTGGCTGTGGTGATGGTGGTGGTGAGAGACAGTAAAGATAGTGAGGGTAATAATGGTGGTGGTGGTGGTGGTGGTAGTTACGGTGGCGGTGGTGATGGTGGTGGTGGTGAGGGTGGTGGTGGGGATGATTGCAATGGTGGCTGTTGTGATGATGATGGTGGTTGTGGCGTAGTAGTTGTGGCGGTAGTGATGGAGATGGTGGTGGTTGTGGTGGTTGTGGCTATGGTGGTAGTACTGGTGGTGATGGTGTTGGTTGTGGTGCTAGTGTTGATGGTGATGGTGGCGGTGGATTCTGCTTTGATACTAAACAACTAATAACGTTTTTCTTTTTTGTCGACGCACCGGTTGTTGACATTCGTTTCTCTCTTTTTCCTCTTTTCGTTTCTGGTGCTCGTGTTGTTGATGTTGCTGCATTTGTTGTTGTTCGTGTTGTTGGT
>NC_069006.1:8806460-8809064 GCF_001194135.2 Octopus bimaculoides | reverse complement strand
AGACCTTTTCAGCGGGATTGGCTACTCGACCTGAATTTCTAACCGGGCCCCACCTGCGAGGTCATGCGCTGTTTATCTTGATATGAGATCACCATGTCGTGCACATATGGTTGTGATGCATGTGCCTGGTTTACCCTTATCAGACGGGTAATCATGGTGGGTATATTGGGCTTTGGATATTTGTACCCCAGTGTCACTTTGATGGCATGCACTGCTCTCTCACTCAATAATAATAATAATAATAATAATAATAATAATAATAATAATGATAATAATAATTGATGTTACTCCTCCAGGAAGTAAAGAAGCAATAAGAAGAGTGCGACTGTTATCGAATGAACAATATTTGGACATCTCATTCGATAGCAGTCACACCCTTCTTATTGTAATAATAATAATAATAATAATAATAATTTCTACTATAGACACAAGGTCTGAAATTTTCGGGGAGGGGACTAGTCGATTACATCGACCATAGTGTTTCACTGGTATTTAATTTATCGATCTCGAAAGGATGAAAGGCAAAGTCGACCTCAGCGGAATCTGAACTCAGAACGTAGCGACGGGCGAAATGCCGCTAAGCATTTGCCCGGCGTGCTAACGATTCTGCCAGCACGCCGCCTTAAATAATTCTTAAATAACAACAGCAACAACAATAATAATAATAATAAAAAAAAAATAATAATAACAACAACAACAATAACAATAAAGCATCTTCTATGAAGTTACAGGCGTTTGTTGTGTCAATATTGCCACAGCTGGAAATGTCGTTTATTCCATTATTCTCTTCCCCTTCTTTCTTCCGTCCAGAAAACATGCACCAACAATGTGCAATGACAGACTGCACCAGCATTAACGTAATAAAACTGCGCCATTAATGTACATTCGTTTTATACATATCTGTTCCTTTTCTACACTTCTCAGCATCAGTCTTTTTGTTTTTCTTTCATCTTAAAGAACATTGCATCAACGACGGTTATCGAGTTTATTAGAAAAGAGGTTTATAAGATTGTGTGACGTTCATTCTTTTCTCAAAGAAGCGTTAAGTGCAAGGCGACGAGCTGGCAGAAACGTAAGAATGCCAGCCGAAACGCTTAGCGGTCTTTCGCCTGTCTTTTCGTTCTGAGTTCAAATTCTGCCGAGGTCGACTTTACCTTTCATCCTTTCGGGGTCGATAAATTAAGTACCAGTTATGCACTGGGGTCGATGTAATCGACTTAATTCCTTTGTTGTCCTTGTTTGTCCCCTCCATGTTTAGCCCCTTGTGGGTAATATAGAAATAAAAAAACGTTAGAGCGCCAGCCGAAATGCTTAGCGGCATTTCGCCTGTCTTTACGTTCTGAGTTCAAATTCCGCTGAGGTCGACTTTGCTTTTCGTCCTTTCGGGGTCGATCTAATCGACTGGCCCGGTCCTACAAAATTTCAGGCCTTGTGCCTCGAGTAGAAAAGAAAGAAGCGTTAAGTGTGATAAATGAAACTGTCCTGGTTGAAACTGAGAATCGAAATCGAATCGTCGAGTAGCTTAGCTTTTTACAAAACGAACAGTAAAGCGGGACATGACATATTTCATGTGGAAAAAGAACAAAGCACTGGACAAAGCGACAAAAATGAAAACAAAAATTGAAAGTTTTGGGAAAAAAATTATTTCAGAATCGCAATTCACGCTGTGTAAATGAATAGAGTTTCGAGTCCCAGGGCCGGATAACTGGTTTCCATGGCGTATAAGTCACCGAGATCACAACATCACCTCAACCCCGATTGGGACGCCAGTCCGTCGCGCGGTTATTCATTTACCGAACTGAATGGACTGGAGCAACGGGAAATGAAGTGTTTTGCTTAAGAACACGTTACCTGTATTATCCCCGGGCATTGGTGTGCAGGGACACCATACACGTACAGTGCAGATAACAACAGGATAAACAAGAGTTTATCAGGAACCGATGCAAATAATTAGAAAATGGAGAAAATCACAGATTAACCAACACATCGACTGAACCCCATTTATAGCTTATTTTTTAATACAAAGCATGACAACAAAATACGGCCGTTACTGATCAGATTGCCAAAATGCAGTCTCTACATAATTGCGAGAATAAGTTTCTTCATCTGTCATAGTGCATTCGAATTAAAGCAACGGATCTTCATCAGAGTTAAAAACAAGAGCATAGAATATATACAAAAGGAAGAAGGAAAAGGAAAGAAAACATGGCTTAGACAAATAGTCCAGAAGCCCAGTATGTTAAGAGCAAATAATTATTTACCATCAGGGGCTACAGGGTCGGTAGGTAAAAGAGTGAGCTTGTAAAGATCTAGGAAATACTATAATTTTTTAACTGATAGGTGCAATTGAAGGTGGGGGTCAAGATGTTTTAAAAAAGATATTATCAAGAAACTATATATAAGGAAAATACTAACATGATTATGCTAACGGAGTAAACTCAAGTAAAAGTAAACAATTATAGTAGTGTGCTGAAGAAAAATTTGGTAAATAATTATTTGCTTTTAGCATATTGGGCTTGTAGACTATTTGTCTAAGCCATGTTTTCTTTTCTTTTCCATCTTCTTGTTGTTTTCTAATTATATATATATATATATATATATATA
>NC_069006.1:8804089-8806362 GCF_001194135.2 Octopus bimaculoides | reverse complement strand
TATATATAAATATATATAAAAGAAGAAAAGAAAATGAAGATTACGAAGTTAATAATTGCTTATTATTAACAGCAAATTGAACGTCTTCACTTATAGCCGTCTTAATTAATACTCGATAAACTTTTAATTTACATTTATGTGATATGAGCACAATATCACCCAAAGGTACATCCTTTTTCCTCTGATGATGTTATGCTCATGTCATATAAATGTAAAGTTAAAGTTTATTGGGCATTAATTGAAACGATTGTAAGTGAAGGTGTCCAATTTGCTCTTAATAATAAACAGTTATTAACTTCGTAATCTCCATTTTCTTTTCTTCTTTTAAATGGATATAAACTATGTTTTTTTTTATATCTATTATTTTAAAGAAATTTCAATCCTTAAAAATACTAAATATTAAACCAGTATTTCCTTGGATGAAACCATCCCTTCACGAGGTTAACACAACCTCTAATTAAATATATGTATGTAAATTTAATTTATATAAATTTAATTTTCAAAATGTAACCACATGTAATTCGTTGGCGATTTTCCTCCACCGTCCTCCTTTTCTATTGGACTTTCCTCTGTTTCTGAAGAAGAGTGTTGCTCAAAATACTAAATCATTTTTCTTTCCTTCCCTGAGCATCTGCTAATACTTTACATGTACCAGGTCCTCGCGTTCTTGTTTTTTGTGTTTGTTCTTCGTTTTTTTTTTTTACTATATAATATATAAAGAATATGAGGGGATTTAGTTCACTTGTGATCTAAACAAATAGGTATGCTGAGTAAGTGCTATAGCTGGTCGACCGTTAGGTTCCAAGATCACTGCTAATTATTCTAAAGGATTTGAGATACTCGTTCGTTCTGCCTTGGTTTTGATTTGTCCTATAATATAATATAATATAATATAATATAGCATTATATATATATATATATATATATATAAAAGAAAAAAATGGAGCATTAATAAACAATAAGAAATTGATTATTGGTATTAAAAGGTCATAGTTTAATTGTAGTTCAGAACCATTTACAGCTGTTTGTGTTTATCAAATCGAAGTAAATTTGCATTTATCTCGTTCCATTTAATAAACATTGTCAGAATGATTTAGAGGAATATAAATAGGAGGAAAAGGGAAATGAAAGGGAAAGGAAAAAGTTCGTTAAGTCTTTAGGCTTACATTTTAGTGACTTTTTGGGTTCCATGTGCGGTTTTCTGTCGAGATCGAGTCCGTCTGTTCGTGCGTCCGTCCATCTGTCCGTCCACTCATCTGTTTGTTTGTCTATCTATCTATCTATCTATCTATCTATCTATCTATCTATCTATCTATCTATCTGTCTATCTGTCTGTCTGTCTGTCTGTCTGTCTGTCTGTCTGTCTGATCTATGTATCTGTTTGCCTGTCTGTCCGTGCGTTCGTCCGTCCGTCTATCTCTGTCTGTCCATGAGACCGCCCGCCCATCCGTCCGTCCGTCCGTCCGTCCGTCCATCCATCCATCCATCCATCCATCCGCACGTCTGTCTGTTATCTATCCATCTATTTCTCTGTCTACACATAAAATTAATGTGGGCAGCTGGGTGCAATATACTAAAAATTTAATTGTGACTATGTGCTACAAGCACATACACTGCTAGAAATAAGAGTTAAACCACTGATAGCTGCGCAAAAACACCTTTATATATACTGACAGGGTAGATAACTCCCCCATGCGAAGCGCAAAGCTCAGAATACCTGAGTACACAGTTTCTTCTAAATGAGAACTGTCAACAGCGTGCCTCCATTGCTTCCATATACACACATATACATACAATACGGTGGGCATGTATGTAGATTGTTGCATGGGTGTCTGTTTAATCTAGGTTTGTAGTGTTGGCGTGAGCTTGTATAAAGCCATGGGTGTATGTAAATGTGTGTGTGTGTGTGTGTGTGTGTGTGTGTCTATTTGTTATATTCAGTGTGTTTAGTTCATGTCCTACAAGGCCATTGTAGTGTGCACCTATGTATATATATATATATATAATGTATGTATGTGTGTGTTTATGTAAGCATATGGGTATTTAGTCTTTGTATGTTTGCTATGTCTATGTATATCACAGCATTTGGTGATTGCATATGTGCAGTTTGTGTAAGGGTGTGTATTCAGTGCGTTTAATATAGCCGTGTAGATTGGGGTGTGTATGGAGGTTTGTATAACAATATTTTTGCATCACTATTGCAACACGTTCACACACACACACACACACACACATAATGCACTTTTATATACCTATGTGTTTATATGTATATA
>NC_069006.1:8802082-8803128 GCF_001194135.2 Octopus bimaculoides | reverse complement strand
ATATATATATATATATATATATATATATATATATATATATATATACATACACACATATACACACACTCACGCACACATACACACGCGCACGCGCATATTAATTACTTGTAGGGACACTGTTCCGTTTGGTAACCATAATATTCTACCAAGTATATAAAAATGTGTGTGTGTGTGTGCGTGTGTGTGTGTGTTTAAATATACATATGCATGTAATGAATGTATAGAGACAGAAATAATAACTTGAACATAAAAACACGAAGGAAACACCGCAATGAAAAGAAAGAAAGAAAGAAAGAAAGAAAGAAAGAAATAAAGAAAGAAAAGAGCGAAAGTGATGAAAGAAAATCATCGTACCACATATATATGTCTGATTGTTTCAGACATATATACACACACATACACTCAAGCATAGATACGTACACACACACATACATGCATGCATACATACATATTACATACACACATAGATGCATGCGTGCATATATACACACATACATACATATATATATACACACGCACACACATATATATGCATACATATGTTCATACACACACACATACACACATATATTGTAGAATATAAATATAATGTATCTCTCTCTCTCCATATGTGTGAGTGCGTGCGTGTACGTGTGTATGTGTGTGTGTGTGTGTGCGTGCGCGCAGACCATCCTTTCCACCCGGACCTTATTTTATTCATATATTATTTTTCTATCAAACAAGTTTATATTAAACACAGGATGGACTTGAGAAAACAATAGTTTTGCTGTAATGAAAATATTACAAGGATAAGAAATATATTTTCAATGTGTGACGACCTATACACACACACACACACACACACACACACACACACACACACACACACACACACACATATATATATATATATATGTATAATATACATGTATATATTATATGCATATATGTGTAATTTACTTGTGTGATTACTGACAAAGGTCTTGTTATCTTTTGTCACAACCACAGATCGATCATCGTCTGCTTTATGCATGTCTTTGTTGTTGTTGTTGTTTTCCTTCTTCTTC
>NC_069006.1:8799895-8801568 GCF_001194135.2 Octopus bimaculoides | reverse complement strand
CGTTTGGAAACCTTCGTTCACAACGAATAGGGGATGAGAAGAGCAAAAAAGACTGTCGATTTGTACCGTCTTAATGCATGGACACTCTAGGCATTTGCTCCGGGGTCCTACGGCTTTATGGACCCAATGTAAATCTGTGTATGCTGTAGTTGTATGTATAGGGTCCCCGGTTTAGAAGGGTCTATAGTGTTTTTGAGGCGGTCCTGCTTGTTCACACTTTTTTTAAATACACGAGCTAACGATCGTAAGGTTGTGTGTTCAATACCTGGCGGTGCGTTGTGTCCTTGAGCAAGACACTTTATTTCATGTTGCTCCAGTCCATTAATCTTGCAAAAATGAACTGTACCTGTCATTCAAAGGGCCAGCCGTGTCACATTCTGTGTCACGCTGAATCACCCTGAGGACTACGTTAAGAGTACACATGTCTGTGGAGTGCTCAGCCACTTTGTACGTTAATTTCATGGGCAGGCTGTTCCATTGATCGGATCAAGAGGAACCCTCGTCGTCGTAACCGACGGAATGCCAGTAAAAAATGGTTGTAAAGTGGGTTCCTGCCAGTGGTGTGATGTGTGACTGCCATTGTACTGTAGTTACTGTTTTACACTAGTAGCCACAATAGTTACTAATTATCGGATACCGTTGTATCTCCTCGTACTGGAATAGTAATACACTAACTTCTGAACCTACTAGAACCTACTAGAACTGTTGACTCTCAACTCTTCGACTGTCGACCTTCTCTTGACAACCATCTACTGGTCTATTTGTAATGGCTGGTTCCAACCACTTTTGACCGGGAGAGGTATACAGTTTCACTATACAACAAAAATACACGAGTTGTGTGAAGTCAGTTGTGATTATTTCAAAGATCCAGTGTTTTTCCAAACCTTGCTTACCTCTGCAATTTCTTTTGCGTCTCATTAGGGCTGTGAACACCCAGGTTCGAGAACTCTTGTATTAATGACATTCGTTAGATAACTTCCCATTCGATTTCCAATAAGTTTAACGTTATTTTATCTCTCTGTCCTCCCTCATCTTGCTTCCTCTTCATCTAATCTACTTCATCAACACAAAATTTACTACACCTTTTTCTCCACTTCTCTTCTGTCTCTTGTCCTATTCTACCTCTCTCTACGTGAACATGTATATGTGTTCGACTAAAGCAGGGTTTCACAATGATTTTTTTTTTTATCTACGGACCCCTTTGATTACTTTTTTAAAAATTCTGATGGACCCCCATAGTCGCTTGATGTTTATAAACTAATTTTATGGAAACTTTCAAAATGCCTATATTGTTTTTCCCACATTAACTTGTGTAGGTTGAATTATGTAAAATGTTAGAGGAAAAATCACAGCTGTTTCTTGCAACACAGACCAATACATACATCTAAAGCAGGGGTCTCAGCCATTTGTTATCTATGGACCCCTTTCATTACTAATTTATTCTAGTGGACCCCCCCCCCCCATAGCCACACGTATTTTGTTTTTCCCACATTAACTTGTGTTGATTGAATTATGTAAAATGTTGGAGAAAGAAACTCAGCTGTTTCTTGGCGTGTAACAGTTTAAATGAAACGTTAACGGGATCGATTTCACCAAACTCCTCTCCTCTTCCAATGGACTATAAAGGTCATCATAACCAGACAAACACACAAACGCACACACACACACACATA
>NC_069006.1:8792917-8796233 GCF_001194135.2 Octopus bimaculoides | reverse complement strand
TATTATATAAACAATATATGCGTATAAATTACGATTAAACCGGATGAAATATGTCACAGGGAATAACATTTTTATGACCGCCCAGCAGTAACTCTATTCAGCTGAATAGACGTCAGTGATTGGTTGAAATTACAGAAATACGACAACTTTAACATAGAATAACTTGCGATGTACGTTTTTTTGCTAAGAAGACTAAGAGTAAAAGATGTTTTATATGACACATTCTACCAGTGTCCCAAGTTTCAAAGTGTTTCGTTAGTGTTTCGTTAAGAAAATACTGGTGCCCCCGTTTTGAAATAGATCCGTTGTTTCTAATATAGGCACAAGGCCAGCAGTTTTGAGGGGAGGGGCTAGTCGACAGCATCATCTACGGTATTTGACTGGGACTTCATTTTATCGAACCCGAAAGGATGGAAGTTAGACATCGATTTCAGTGGAATCCGGATTTAGAATGTAAAGATCCGGAAAAAATGCCGGTAAGCCTTTTGTCCGGCGCACCAGTGATTCTACCAACTCGTCGCCTTAATAATAGGCCTCCTCTGCGATAGGCACAAGGCCCGAAATTTGGGGTAGGTAGGGATCTAGTCGACTACATCGACCCCAGCGCTTAACAGGTTCTTATAGCGTCGACCTTGAAAAAATGAAAAGCAAAGTCGCCCTCAGTGTAATTTGAACTCAGAAAATAGAGACGGATGAAATGTCACTAAGCGTTTTGTCCGGCGTGCCATCGATCCTGCCAGTGTTTTCAACTTTCGGCACAGGATCAACAATTTGGTGTGGGGAGTGAATTAGTTGATAACACTGAACCCCAGTGCACAACAGGTACTTGTTTTATAAACACCGGAGTGGATGAAAAGCAAAGTCGATCTCGGTGGAGTTTGAACTCAGAACGTAAGGAACCAGAAGAAATGCCGCTAACGATTCTGAAGGCTCACTGCCTTATAGACAGAATCGTTTGTACGCCGGACAAAACGCTTAACGGCATTTCTACCAGCTCTTTAGGTTCTGAGTTCAAATCTTGCCGACGTCAGCTTCGTCTTTCATCCTCTCGGGTCACCTTTTTCGAACTGCTAATAATGACATCGCATTTATACACACCACTGCTTAGCGCTTCCACTCTGTTGTAACAGTTTGCGAAGTTCTTTTCTTTTTTATATTTCGACTTCAATAAAATAGTACTTTACTCTACCTCTGGTATTCGAGTACAATTTTCCCACCTTTTGTACTTTTGCATTGTTACCACAGATTTTCACCTACACATTCATATTAAACTGATGTGATAATACAGATTTGTGAAGAAATTCTTATAAAGTTCTAGCTTGTCCAGTCTAGAAGAGTTCATGGATACAAATTCAACGAATAAGAATTCGGAGCTGACTGGATAACTGCTTTAACTATAACGTTGTACAGTGCAATGGACGCATTCTGCTTCTGTAGTTGAGATCTTCGATTCTTTTCTATAAGATTTTTCAAGTAGTGCCTATTCGATGGAACCAGGATATTCTCCATTCTGCTGCTATTTTAAAAGTAGTTGCTTAATCTGTTTTAAATGCTTACTCGTTGAATTGGTATCCATAGCCGAAGGACAAAGAACGAAAAAGAGGAGTGAAGAAGGAGGAAGAGGAGGAGAGGAAGAAGAAGAAAAGAAAGAAAGAAAGAAGATTATTAAAATAAGAACATGGTTGTGTGGTAAGTAGCTTGTTTACCAACTACATGGTTCCGGGTTCAGTCCCACTGCGTGGTACCATCGGCAAGTGTCTTCTACTATAGCCTCGGCCCGACCAAAGCCTTGTGAGTGGATTTGGTTGACGGAAACTGAAAGAAGCATATCGTAAATATGTGTGTGTGTGTGTGTTTGTGTGTCTGTTTGCCCCCCCCCCCCCCCCATCGCTTGACAACCGATGCTGGTGTGTCTACGTCCCCGAAACTTCGCGGTTCGGCATAAGAAGCCGATAGGATAAGTACTAGGCTTACAAAGAATAAGTCCTGGGGTCGATTTGTCCGACTAAAAGCGGCGCTCCAGCATGGCCACAGTCAAAGTGACTGAAACAAATAAAAGAATACAAGAATGGGAAAATAAATGAAGTGGAAAATAAGGGACGGTTGTAACAATGCGGAGATGAAAATTGAAAAACCTTTATGTAAAGGTGTTGGCGTGGCTGTGTGGTAAGAAGTTTGCTTCCCAACCACATGATTCTAGGTTCAGTTCCACCGCATGGTATCTTGGGCAAGTGTTTTCTACTATAGCCTAAGGCCAACCAAAGCCTTGTGAGTGGATTTGGTAGACGGAAACTGAAAGAAGCCTGTCTACCAAATACATATATACATACCGAAATACATATATATACATACCGAAATACATATATATACATACATATACATATATGCGCTTGTGCGTGTGTCTTTGTCTCTCATCACCGCTTAACAACTGGTGTTTGTTTGTTTACATTCCCGTATCTAGCGGTTCGGCAAGGAGACCGATAAAATAAGTACCAGGCCTAAATAAAATAAGTTCGGAATGGGTTGGGGGTGGGGTCGAATCGTTTGACTAAAAATCCTTTAAGGTGGTGCCCCAGCATGGCCGCAGTCTTATGGCTGAAACAAGTGAGAGATAAAAGATAGACGATATTTCGAGGGGAAAGGCCCCTCTTCAGAAGAGTACAGTCAAAGAAATGTATGTCAACATAGATTCTACTTCTTGGAGAGCCGGGTAAGCAGTGAACCCCGTTTTAGTCCGGTGCTAAAAATGGTTTGGAATTTTGGGCACAAAACCAGTATTTTTTAAGGGAGGGAAGTTGATTATATCGACCCTAGAACTTCGATGGTACTTATTTTATCGGCCCCGAAAAGGTGAAAGGTAAAGTGGACCTTGGACGAATTAGAACGCAGAAAACGTAAAGGCGGACGAAATGCTGCTAAGCAATTTTCCCAGCGTGCTAATGATTCTGTCAGCTCTATAAAGGAAAAAAAGGACCATTATAATAATTATTTCTACTCTAGGCACAAGGCCTTGGAAATTTTGGGCGAAGGGGACTAGTCGATTATAACAACCCCAGTGCGTAACTGGTACTTATTTCATCGACCCCGAAAGGATGAAAGGCAAAGTCGACCTCGGCGGAATTTGAACTCAGAACGTAAAGACAGATGAAATACCGCTTAGCATTTCGCCCGGCGTGCTAACCTTTCTCCCAGCTCGCCGCTTTAAGGACCATTATATTCTTTTCTACTCTAGGCACAAGGCCCGCAATTTTTGGGGAGGGAGCCAGTCGATTAGATGGGCCCCAGTACGCAACTAGCATTTAATTTATCGACCCCG
>NC_069006.1:8786530-8790018 GCF_001194135.2 Octopus bimaculoides | reverse complement strand
TCTCTCTCTCTCTCTCTCTCTCTCTCTCTCTCTCTCTCTCTCTCTCTCTCTCTCTCTATCTCTCTCTCTTTCTCTTTCTCTCTCTCTGTCTTTCTCTCTCTCTCTCTATCTTTCTCTCTCTCTCTATATCTTTCTCTCACTCTTTCATTTTCTGTCTCTCTCTTCCTCTCTCTTTCATTTTCTGTCTTTGTCTGTCTGTTTGTCTCTATCTCTCTCTCTCTCTCTCTCACTCTTCCATTTTCTGTCTCTGTCTGTCTGTTTGTCTCTCTCTTTTTCTCTCACTCTTCCATTTTCTGTCTGTCTGTCTCTCTCGCTCCCTCTCTCTTCCTCTCTCTAATCGTTTATTTTTGTGCACCCAGAATCAAATCTTTCTCTTTTAAATTCTTTACTCCACCATCATTCACCCAAGCCCATTGTTCCTTGACAAACTGGTCATGTAACACTTTTTCTTTAACCATTCTCTCCCTTCTATGTTCTAAGTTTTTACCATCGATCTTCGTCGCTGCTCATATCATTAGATTCTCTTTACGTCTCTTAACTTGCTGCCCTCGTCCAGTAATCAACAAATGTATTTCTATCTATTATATTGAATATTTCACTGCCTGCCAACTATCTCAGTACGTTTCCTTACATCATGTCGTACATGTTTTCCATTGTGCGCTAATAACAGCTTCTTGGTGCATCTATCTATTTCAACAAGTTAATTTTCTGTCCATTAAAAGAAAGTTTGAAACATCTCCATATTGATAGTAACTTAAGGCGGCGAGCTGGCAGAATCGTTAGCACACCGGGCAAAATGTTTAGCGGCATTTCGTCTGTGTCTAGGTCGTGAGTTCAAGTTCCGCTGAGGTCGGCTGTTGCTTTTTATTCTTTCAAGATCGATAAAATAAATACCAATTGAACACTGGGGTTGATGTAATCGAGTAGCCCCCGAACTTGCTGGCTTTGTGCCAAAATTTGAAACCAATATTAATTTTTATACATCCTCAAGCGGTGAGCTGGCAGAATCGTCAGCACGCCGGGCGAAATGCTTAGCGGTATTTCGTCTGCCGCTACGTTCTGAGTTCAAATTCTGTCGAGGTCAACTTTGCCTTTCATCCTTTCATCCTGTCGATTAAATAAGTACCAGTTACGCACTGGGGTCGATGTAATCTACTTAATCCCTTTGTCTGTCCTTGTTTGTCCCCTCTATGTTTAGCCCCTTGTGGGCAATAAAGAAATAAGAATCGTTAGCATACCTGACAAAATGTTTAGCGGCATTTCGTCCGTCTCTAGGTTGTGAGTTCAAATTCCGCCGAGGTCGATTTTGTCTTTCATCCTCTAGGGGACGATTTGTGCCGAAATTGCTAGCCTTGTGCTAAAATTTGAAATCACTATCGGTATTGATCTTTGAACTGGGTTGTCGTACGCAACTATTGTGGAAATGGTATCACAATCGGTGGGTGTAGTATTGGTCGGCTGAAATTTACAGACGACATGGTGCTACTTTGGTTCATCAGGAGATTGTCTCCAACATGCACAGAATGGGTTCTCTGTCGAGGGCTGAAGTCAGCGATGAGACTTAGTGTTGCGAAGACTGAGATATTGGTTCTTTCCAGAAATTTGTCCCTGAGCATTCTGCATGTTAGAGCATTCTGCATGTTAGAGCATTCTGCATGTTAGAGCATTCTGCATGTTAGAGCATTCTGCATGAGACAAGTGGAGAAGTTCCAGTATCTCAGGGCCTTATTCACAAGTTGTGGGAAGCAAGGAGGCTGAAATGGATGCCGGAAGTGCAAGTGCTGCTGGTGCAGTAATGCCCTAGCTCTGGCATTCGATCTTCAGAAAAGGGAGGGTTGGTACAAAAAGCCAAGCTCGATATCTTCATTTCCGTTTTCGTGTCTATCCTCACCTATGGTCATGAATGCTGAGTAAAAGCCGAAAAATTACAAATCGCGAAGACAAGCAGCCGAAGTAGGGTCCCTCAGAAGGGTCACTGGAGTAACGTTACTTGAAGTGTGCAAAGCTCGGACATAAGGAAGTCCGTGTAGGCCAGGCTTGGCCGACTTGGATTACATTGCGGGCCACTTTAATCACAGAAAGTTTTTTGAGGACCGCTTGTATACCGACAGAATTGAAAGCGTTTGGCTTTCTTATGTTTATTATTACAATAATGAATGAGTGATCGTCGTTGATTCAACATGAAATAGGATCGTTACGAAAGCAGTAGTATCTTTCTTTTTTACTTTTCATTACTGTCTTTAATTTTTGATAAAATTTTTAAAATGTTTGTTTAAACAAATCCATTTCAAGAAAGTATCAAGCGGGCCGCAAGACAAAAGTCGGTGGGTCGCATGTATCCCGCCGGCCTCAGGTTGGCCAGCCCTGGTCTAGGCTGAGCCGCTACATTTCCGCATTAAGAAGTCACAGCTCTTGTACTTCAGACATGGGATTAGAATGTTGCAGAAGAGAATAGTAAGGCGGATTTATTCAAGTCACTGCCTGAGGTTGAACCCGGAATCTTGGCGTTAGAAGCCCACGTTCTTAACCACTGACCAAGATTCTGGGTTCAATCCCAGGCAGTGACTTGAATAAATAATGATAACATCAACCAAAAAATACCTTAGGATTGAGAACAGTGTACCCCATTAGTCAAATAAAGGGTTGGGTTCGAAATTCCACCGGGACACCTGATGAAGGCTGGAGAATACATCAGCCGAAACGTTGTGGTAACAACAAACAAGGTGAGGATACCTATTCGTCCATTGTCAATAATGCACATAATTCCTCATCTCAAAAATATAGAACCGCAGGATATTTCACGAATCACGGGACTCAGAAGGCTTGCAGGTTAACCCGTTTTCCATGGCATATAAGGGACAGAGATTACAATACTCCCCACCCATGAACGGGGCACCGCTCCACTAATGAGCATGTTGGCGTGAAGGCTCGTGGCTTAGTGGTTAGTGTATTGAGCTCACAATCGTAAGGTTGTGAGTTCGATTCCCGGCAGTTGTGTTGTATCCTTCGGCAAGACACTTTATTTTCCCGTTGCTCCATTCCACTCAGCTGGCAAAAATAAGGAGCCGGCCTTGTCACATTCTGTGGAACGCTGAATCTCCCTGAGAACTACGTTAAGGGTACACGTGTCTGCGGAGTGCTCAGCCACTTTGCCCGTTAATTTCACGAGCAGGCTGTTCCGTTCATCGGATCAACTGGAACGCTCATCGTCGTAACCGACGGAGTACCAGTTTATGTATGTGTTGGTGTAATCGAGTATGTGTTTATCTATGTGTATGTGTGTGTATCTGTGAGTAATTGTGTGTGTGTCAGAAAACAGCTGCAATAACAACATCATTTTTCTTTCATTATTGTATAATTAAATTGGGAAGGTGTCTCTCTGAATGTATGTGTGTGTCGGGGGACGGGGGTAAATGATCAGCGAAATGAAACTTCGGATGTGATGTGTATGCATGTATGAATGTATGTATGCATATATATATATATAT
>NC_069006.1:8780853-8785948 GCF_001194135.2 Octopus bimaculoides | reverse complement strand
TATATATATATATATATATATATATATATATATATATATATGCATATACATTTATTTACATATGTACGTATAGATATATGTATGCAATGCATACACACACATACACATACACGCATATATATGCATAATAATAATAAATATATATATATGTATATATACATAAATATAAATATATATACGTCGATATACATATGTGTGTGTATGTGTGTGTGTGTAGGGAGAAAGAGAGAGAACAATATATACATATCTATGTATAACACAGCACATACGTAAACGCAATCACAACACACACGTACACACACACACACACGCACGCACACACACACACACACACGCACACGCACGCACACACACGCACGCACACACACACACAGAGTATAGCGTGGAATAGTCAGTCAAATCGTTTTGCCATTTAGAGAAGGGAGGTGGTGCTTTTGCGAAAATATATCCGGGTGCCGGTAGTATATGTATGTGTGTGTGTGTGTGTGTGTGTGTGTGTGTGTGTGTACCGTGTTTCCACGAAAATAAGACCTAACCTAGCAAGATTTTTCTGGGTGATTTTAATATAAGACCTTCCCTTAAAATAGGCTCAAGTTAAGAGCAGCAGACGAAAGAAATAAGCAGCGTCTTGACATTGATTCAAACCGCTTTGTTGCGATGTATAATACACTGTTCAAAATATCTTTTTGGCGGCTAGAAATAACGTCACAAAATTTATCCTGGTGTCTCTTTCGTAACTTAAATATAAACCAACTATATACATCAATCGACAGACCATTTTCGGAGCTTTTAAATGTGTCGGGTAACATTTTCCTCAATGGTCAGCACTGGTTAGTAAATGCAAAAAAAACAATAAAATACACATTTTCTTTCAAGGTAAAAAAAAAAAACCTCCCAGAAAACAGCATTATGAAATTGAATGGGAAATCGTTTGTCAAGTCATTCGTTTTCATCCCAAGACAAGATGAATGCAAGAAGAAGGAGATATTCCATCGAATACTAGAAAGGAATCATGGAGGAATCTCTGGGCAAGAATCTTACTGTTTTCTGCAAAGAAAAGAATTTGAATCTCCGAATGTTTTGAAAATGGCGAGTAGACTACGATAAACTCAGTCAAGAAGTGGATGAGAGAAATGCAAAGAAACGCAAGTGTGGATTAGGTCGGCGACCACCATTTTCTGAGCTGGAAGACGTCATCTATGAATGGGTTGCTGACGAGAGAACAAAGGCTTCGGTTGTTCGCAGGACTGATATTCAAGCATTTGCCGTTGCAAATGCACCACAGTTTGGTATATTTCCAGAAGAATTCAAAGTTTCAAAACACTGGCTGGATGGCTTCCTTCAGCGACATGAACTTTCTCTGAGATGGCCGACAACATTGTTCAAATTGGAAGATACGCAGATTATTAAATGTGCACTTGCATTTAAGTCCTTTGTTGATGGGATAGACTTTTCTAAATACTGTCTCTCCAACATGAAACCGCAGTATTCATGGGCCAAGGATCTCAATCAACAATCGATCAAAGGGCTGCGTCATCAATCTACATTCCCTCCACTGGTTACGAAAGTGCACGAGTTACATGTATTTTGGCAGTTCGTCTCAATGGAAGTAAACCTCACCTCTAATCATCACTAAAGGCAGGAAGGATGAAATTGAACGCGTTTCAGGCATCTGTGTTGTGGAAACTGAAAAGGCATGGTGTACACAGGCAGTTTTAAGGAAATGGATAGATTTCATGCTGCCACTTATT
Organism: Octopus bimaculoides; assembly: GCF_001194135.2. NCBI lineage: Eukaryota > Metazoa > Mollusca > Cephalopoda > Octopoda > Octopodidae > Octopus > Octopus bimaculoides. The sequence continues at coordinate 8,784,197 of NC_069006.1, read as the reverse complement.
TTGCGAGGAGGCCAAAGAGGTCTGGTAGTCTGGCTTTTAGCCAGCACGCACCGCGCAAAAGACATGAAGAACTTCCGTACAGAAAGAAGAATAGATCAAATCATGATTCCTGCAGGAATGACTGCCTATCTCCAGGCTCCTGACATTGCAATAAATAAACCAGTCAAGGACCATTTACGCGTGGAAATCAATGACTACATTGAAAACAGAATGATGAGAAATCAGCGTGGAAATTTTGTGAAACCCAGCCTGCAAGAGATCGTGTCTTGGGTGAAGAATTCATGAAACAAAATCACAGACAGCTGTGTTGGCAATGCACTACGAGTAGGCTGCCTGGATAAGAACTTCTCATTCAATGAGACCTCTGTTGATCGACATGAGAGATTGGGGACGAAAGTTCTGCAGGAAATGGAGTCACACGAAAACTCCGCAGGAATTTTAGAATCGGTGATTTGCAGAACAATGATATTCCAGAGGACGATGACATGATTATTTTTGAATAAATTGTTGTTAATGAGTTTCTAAGTAAAAGAACAGGTAAATCGTCAAGTAAATGTAGATCGTTTTTCGTAATTTCTCTTTATTTAGTAAGGTGGTGAGCTGGCAGAAACGTTGGCACGCCGGGCGAAATGCTTAGCGGTATTTCGTCTGTGTTTATGTTCTGAGTTCAAATTCCGTCGAGATCGACTTTGCCTTTCATCCTTTCGGGGGTCAATAAATTAAGTACCAGCTGTGTACTGGGGTCGATCTTATCGACTGGCCCACACATCCCCCAAAATTTCGGGCCTTGTGCTTAGAGAAGAAAAGAATTTCTGTTTATTTAGTAATTTCGTAACTTTCTATTTCGTAATATCGCTTTTCGGTACATGAAAAAAATATGAACGCCCCTGAACATAAGCCCTAAGGGTCATTTCGGGGTGAAAATTAATATAAGCCCTGTCTTATTTTGGGGAAGCACATTATATATATGTGTGTATGCGTGTGTGTGTGTATGTGTGGATGCGTGTGTGTTTGTATATATATATATATATATATAGGTAGATACACACACATACTATTATTATTATCATTTTTATTATTATTGCTACTGTTATGCTTCATCTTCTCTCTCTCTCTTTTTTCTCTCTCTCTTTTTTTCTCTCTCTCTCTTTTTTTTCTCTCTCTCTCTCTCTCTTTCTTTTCTCTCTCTCTTTTTTCTCTTTCTCTCTCTCTCTCTTTTTTCTCTCTCTCTCTCTCTTTTTTTCTCTCTCTCTCTCTCTTTTTCTCTCTCTCTCTCTTTTTCTCTCTCTCTCTCTCTTTTTTCTCTCTCTCTCTACACACATATATTTATTGGGAGAGAGAGAGAGAGAGAGAAAGAGAGAGAAAGAGAGAGAGAGAGAACTAGGAAGAGAATGATTTATAGATCATCAGTGCAAATGTCATCTATCTCGACTTCAGCAAAGCCTTCGACAAGGTTGACCACAACACCCTGTTAAAGAAACTATCAAACACTGGAGTCCGAGGGAAACTATTGAAGGGGATTGAGAGTTTTCTGGTGAACGGAATCCAGCATGTGGTAATCGATGATATTCGATCAAGCTCGGCAAGAATCATCAGTGGAGTCCCACAAACGACTGTATTGGGGTCACTCCTTTTCCTATTTATACCAATGACACCGCTGACGTCATCGAACTCATCAACATTAGATTTTCGCGGATGATTCTACGCCTCTGAAGCTCGTCAATAGAACAGGAGACCGAACTAATTTCCAATCGGACCTGTTTGCTGTTATTTGATGGCCCGATAAGCACAAAACGTAGCTAAACGAGAATAAATTCGAATTAATCCACTTTGGTAAAGAGGCTACACTTAAACTACCATACACTCTTCCCTCGGGGGAAAACCTCGTGGCATCAAACACTTCTAGGGACCTAGGAGTAACTGTCGATAGCAACTTTAGCTGGGGTGCCCACAGAAACAACATAGTCGACATGGCCCGCAGGGGGCGCTTTTCAAAGCTCAGGACTTTTGGGTCTAGAGACACTCCTACCATTATCCTTCTCTTCTCTACCTTCGCCCGTTCTCACCTTGAATACCGTTGTGGTTTCCCTACATGAAACAAAATATTATAAAAATTGAAGCAGTCCAGAGATCAATCATAAAAGAAGAAAAAAAAAATAGATATCATGACAGGCCTAGATTATTTCGATCGTCTTAAGAAGCCCCAACTTTATTCCCTCCTTGAGCACTATATCATTTGTATGATGTGAAAGATGATCCAACAGCATAACCCAACTGATGTAGGCACCAGATTTAAAGTTCATCCAACGCTTGGTCCCCATGCTATCCGTCCTCTACAAAAATCATGCTTGTGTCCCATCCCAACACTAAGACAGAACTAAATCCCCTCAACTGGCCCTGCTCTCTTTAACGTCATGCTAAGACAGATTAGAGAAGAAAAAGATCTCTTAACATCCAGATGGTTCCTGGATGAATATCTTCAACAAATTCCAAATAAGCCACCTACTAACTCGTTATTCGAATGGCCTGTGGTGCCCAAAGAATGACTGTAATATGAGACATCATTAAATATCTTTTCTACGTGTTGCTATTAAGTTAATCATGGCCTGGGCCAATTCTGGTGAAAGTTTATCTAAGTATTTATGTGAGTGTGTGCATGTATGTGTGTGTTTGTGTGTGTGTGTGTGTGTGTGTGTGTGTGTGTGTGTGTGTGTGTGTGTATACACATATGGGTTCGCTTCACCTACCCGCATGGGTAAAACCTTGAACAAAGCTGCATAGAAATGTCTACTCAGGATCAATCAATATGTACTTCAACTGAACCAACTAAACGCAAATAAATGCTACATCAAAGGACATTAAGACACTTATGCAGCAGAAACACGTGTCGGATTGGAATCTAATGTGAATTTAATGAGAATAATACTGTAATAAACTAATTTTGAAGATGTATAATTTTCCATTCATCTTTATGATGCCTTTATATATATGTATGTATGTATGTATGAATGTATATGTATTTGTATGTATGTATGTGTGTGTATATGTAGATATGTATATGTATGTATTTACACGCACGCACACACACACACACACACACACACACACACACACACACACACACACATTTATATTCATACATATATCCATATGTACAACGAGAGTTAAAAAAGAAAAAAGGGAGTTGTGTGGTAAGTAGCTTGCTTACCAACCAAATGGTTCCGGCTTCAGTCCCACTGCGTGGCACCTTGGGCAAGTGTCTTCTACTATAGCCTCGTGCCGACCAAAGCCTTGCGAGTGGATTCGGCAGACGGAAACTGAAAGAAGCCTATCGTATATATATA
>NC_069006.1:8776199-8777751 GCF_001194135.2 Octopus bimaculoides | reverse complement strand
TATATATATGTAAAAATAAAATCTGTAAATGTACAACCATCCAGATTTCTGAGTACCTTAATAATTTTTTTTCTATAATGTAATTCCTGTACATCACCTCCAAACCTTCCAATATATATATATATATATATATATATATATATATACGCATATATGGGTACAGGACGTCACAAACAATAAACATGAAATACGAAAACAAATGAATTGAATACGCAGACAATGAGAGTAAAAAATGGAAAACAGGACAAGTAACATAAAGAACGACTTTTCATCAGTTGTCGGCTGTCCATCTACTCCTCATTTCGAGCATTCGTCAGATAGAGAGATAGATCTATAGATATAGATTAATGTTTGTTTTATGTTTAGTTATAAGAAATGGACGATGGTTTAGCTGCTGAAACTTTGAAATCACCTTTTAAGAACATTCTTGTGGAAGAATTATATATATGTATGTATGTTACGTGTGTGTACAATAATAATTGTATAATAATCTATATACTCCGATTTAAAGCGGCATTTATATATAAACAATTGACTGAAAAATGATGAGGTAACATAAGCCAGAATCGAACCTACAAATCAACGCTTACGTCGTTCCTTGCGCATCCGATTGGGCCAAACGGTCACCCATCAATCTCAGCCAAGTTTTATGAATACATACTTTAACTGTCCAATGCATAAACAGAAAATGAGAGATTGCTTGAAGATAAGATGGCGCATTTTATAAATGCATCCAGTTACAGTATCACAAAAGTATAAAGCTGTTAGTAGCTCTTTCGTAATTGTGCATTAATTTGTTATTAATTTCTCATTGGATAGAGTACTTTTGTTATTGATCCTATCTCTATCGGATCTATAAACGATGTATATCAACAAATAACAACAGATGGATTGTGGTCCATCCACTATAGCTGTTTAGAACGCGCTTTTTGTTGATGAATAGAATATTACATGTTGCGAAAAGAAAATATATGCACCGGTTTATTTTCACATGGTGTAATAAATTTATTCATCAAAAAGAAAAAAAAAAGCACGTCTGAAACAGCTGTAGTGGGTGAACCACTACCCATCGTTGTTATTTGCTTTTATTCACCTTACTCGGAACCTGCAGTTAATCTGGATCTGGAGTCCATTAAGCGCAGCACAATTGGTGCAGTGTGTCTTTCTAGGTACAGCCTTGAGACTCGCGCTAGATTCAGTCGAACGTTTGTGATCGTATATGCAACTGAAATATAAATACATTCACACATATGTGTGTGTGTGTGTATGTATATATATATATATATGTATGTAGATATATGTATGTATATATATATGTATGTGTATATATGTATGTATGTATATATGTATGTGTATGTATGCATATATATATGTATGTATATATGTATATATATGTATGCAAATATATGTATATTCTGGATCTCGACTGAAGAAAGAAAACTCCGAATGACCTGTCCTTGTTTCCTTGTATCGTCTATCTGGATGTTTTGTCCTTTTCTTGTATCACCTAACTGTCTTGATGTTTTGTGTTCTTGTCCCATTCTGTATTATT
>NC_069006.1:8772412-8773339 GCF_001194135.2 Octopus bimaculoides | reverse complement strand
AACACCTAAAAGCTCCACGAGGCCCCGGCAGGGGATGGTGGCGAACCCTGCTGTACTCTTTCACCACAACTTTCTCTCACTCTTATTTCCTGTTTCTGTTGTCCTTGTAATTCAAAGGGCCAGCCTTGTGACACTGTGTCACGCTGTATATCCCCGAGAACTACGTTAAGGGTACACGTGTCTGTGGAGTGCTCAGCCACTTGCACGTTAATTTCACGAGCAGGCTGTTCCGTTGATCGGATCAACTGGAACCTGTGACTTCGTAAGCGACGGAGTGCCAACCACCACCACCACCACCACTACTACTGACCGCACTAACATATACGGCCTGCATCTAACTATATATATACCTCAATATACACCTCCATATAACTATATACGCAGCAATATATACCTCCATGCCATTATATAAACCTCCATGTAGCTACATATACCTCCATATACACATCCATGTAGCTACATATGCAGCAATATATATATTCCCATGTTAATATATATACAACAGCATACACCTCCATGTAGCGTTATATATTATATTATGCGCCTCCATGTAACTATACCCCCTCAGCGTGGCTATGTGGTAAGTAGCTTGCTTACCAACTGCATGGTTCCGAGTTCAGTCCCTCTGCGTGGCACCTTGGGCAAGTGTCTTCTACTATAGCCTCAGGCTGACCAAAGCCTTGTGAATGGATTTAGTAGACGGAAACTGAAAGAAGCCCATCGTATATGTGTGTGTGTGTGTGTGTGTGTGTGTGTTTGTCCCCCTCCATCGCTTGACAGCTGATGATGGCGTGTTTACGTCCCCGTAACTTAACGGTTCGGCAAAAGAGGACGATAGAATAAGTACTAGGCTTACAAAGAATAACTCCTGGGGTCGATTCGTCCGACTAACGTCGATGCTCCAGCATGGCCGCAGTCAAATATATA
>NC_069006.1:8767822-8770536 GCF_001194135.2 Octopus bimaculoides | reverse complement strand
CTGCTGTTACGTTCTGGGTTCAAATTCCGCCGAGGTCAGCTTTGACTTTCATCCTTTAGGGACCGATTAAATAAGTACCAGTTACGCACTGAGGTCGATATAATCGACTTAATCCGTTTGTCTGTCCCCTCTCTGTGTAGCCCCTTGTGGGCAGTAAAGAAGTAAGAATCGTTTGCATGCCGGGCGAAATGCTTAGCGGTATTTCGTCTGCTGTTACGTTCTGGGTTCAAATTCCGCCGAGGTCAGCTTTGACTTTCATCCTTTAGGGACCGATTAAATAAGTACCAGTTACGCACTGGGGTCGATGTAATCGACGTAATTCCTTTGTCTGTCCTTGTTTTCCCCCTCTAGGTTTAGCCCCCCCCCCCTGTGGGCAATAAAGAAATATATATGAGTTAAAATTAATGATCATTACATATAATTCCTTTTGGGGAGCAAATGTGGCTGACAGTTGTTTCCAGTAGTAATTATAGGTACACTACTGATAAGTTTACTCAGTTGGTCTATTGATCAAGTGAGGCAAATTGAACGACCTGAGAAAATTAATGCTACTTTCGTCAGAGCCATTTCTGGATATAAAAAGCAGAGCACTTAAGGAATTGACATTGTGTGGGGAAGGTGGGAGGAGAAGATGGGAATGTTCAAGCAGAATAAAGAACAAGGGCAGACAAGTTACAAAAGGGTGGAAGCAGTAAGCGAGTGCCACAGGAGTCACTTAGTAGAAGTAGGGGCCAAATTTGGAAGAGGGGCAGCATCCATTACCATATTAGCATTGTATATAGGTTAGGTATTCTCCAGCCATTGTGTTGAAATTTGATATGGGCTTTTCATTGACATGGGTCAGTCTAAGACAGTAATGTTCAGGTTTTGAATCTAGCATACAAATGCATGCTCACACGAACAGACAGACAGACAGACAGACACACACACACACACACACACACACACACACACACACACAAACAGACAGACAGACAGACACACACACACACACACAAACCGCACCCCCACATACACATAGAAAATTCTGGTAGAAGCATAAATGTTTCTTTTATAGTGTGATGTTAGGTTTCGTGCGAATATGCAATCGTCAGCGAGGCGGAAATAATTTCCGGAAGCAGTTAAATATATTTCACTCCGTTGGAGGGTTTAAATTACCCAATCGCAGTGTGCGAGATGCATGTTTACATTTAGCCAACGAATACCAGAGATTAAATAGCATTTGCACTTAATTCATTTGAAATCTATTAAAGTACTCGATCGAAGGTGGGAATGTAATTGATCACATTTTAGAAATACTTTTCCAAATACTCTAAAACACCCTTTCTCTCCTTCTCTGAGCGTTTTCTTAATACTTTGCATGTACCACGTCCTCACGTTGTTGCATTTTGTCTGGTCTTTTTTCTCCGTTTTTATTATATATATATATATTTTTTTTCTTTATTTTCTTTTTTTCGTTTACTTTCTTTTCAGTACCTTCTCATGTATATATTCAATACCTTCTCATGTATATATTCAATACCTTCTCATGTATATATTCCCATGTTAATATATATACAACAACATACACTTCCATGTAGCGTTGTATACTATATTATGCGCTCCATGCTTGAGCAACGCCTTTAGTCGAGCAAATCGAGCTTATTCTGTGTAAACCTAGTACTTATTCTATCGGACTCTTTTGCCGAACCGCTAAGTTACGGGGACGTAAGCGCACCAGCATCGGTTGTCAAGCGATGCTGGACACACACACACACACACACACACACACACACACACACACACACACAAACACACACACACAAACACACATATATATATATATACGACGGGCTTCTTTCAGTTTCCGTCTACCAAATCCACTCACAAGGCTTTGGTCGGCCCGAAGCTATAGTAGAAGACACTTGCCCAAGGTGCCACGCAGTGGGACTGAACCCATGAATATGTGGTTGGTAAGAAAGTTACTTACCACACAGCCACTCCTGCGCCTTCCGGCACATTTACTCTTTTCCCTCTGGCACTTATACTCATTTATCCTTTTTCATATTTATTGTATCGACCGTGCGATGTACTAAAGGGGCCATTCTCGTCACCTCTCCTTCGCACGGTCGTTTACAATATAGATAATCAGAAGACAGAGACAGGGAAGAGAACAACAAAGAAGGTGTATTAGTTTATCACCCAGGTAAAATGGAAGAGTCTTCGACGTTTCGGGCCTACTCTCTTCTAGACTGGCTATGCTGTCATCAGAGACGAGGCGAGCATGAAAGATCTAGACGGGGAAATTCGCAGTTTATACAGATTTAGATAGCAGATAGAGGAACAAAGAGTAAAACAGTAGATAGAATATAGACAAGAGAATAAAGTGCACAGCTCGTCTTCTTCCAGAGGATATGGAGGTTGGTCCGTCTATCTATCTATCTATCTATCTATCTATCTATCTATCTATCTATCTAGCTATATATATATATATATATATATATATATATATATATATATATATATATATATATATACATATACATGCATACATATATACATGCATACATACATACGTAAATACATACATACATACATGCATACATACATACGTAGATACATATATACATACATGCATACATACATACATACGTACATGCATATATACATACATGCATACGTACATGCATATATACAAACGTACATACGTACGTACATATATATATATATATATA
>NC_069006.1:8762390-8766475 GCF_001194135.2 Octopus bimaculoides | reverse complement strand
ATATACATATAAGCCCTCGTTCTTGATTTCTGGAGACTTTGAGTAAATGCTTGAGCCACAAGCATTTCCTTTTCTTCACTGGTAACACTGACCGGTTAATCACTTTTCTGTGCATTGCAAATGAACCCAATCCGCTCAAATTTCTCACGTATTCTGTAAACTGTTAATCTTGACGGAGCTGGTCTTTGGAATTCTTCGATCCATTTCTGCATTCTCTGTTTCCCAGTACTGCTTGATGATCCACTTTTGTTCATAGTTGGTCGAATTTCCAGCCAATTAATGAATATCTGAAATTAGAAATAATTATTTTATTGTAGAAAGAATTAGTTAAAAAGAACGCAGAGCCATAGAATTCTAACCATAACAAAATAGTTGTCGTTCTCGTGAGCTTCTATAGCAACGGTGTTCGTCTTACTCCGATATTCAGTGTGTTTCTAACATGAATTTATGAACAGATTTTTATCTCAGACATATGATACACAGATGGAGGAATGAAAAGAACATTCCACCCATATTAACTGTTTACCAATTTTAGCCAACGTTTGTAACACATGTCTATGAAGTGATTTTCTTCTCGAAGAAGACCACAGCAGCCTACCTTTCAATGGTGAACATACATTTATTATGATACACAGATGGCTAACTGTAGAATATGATTGCTTCAGACTAAACAAGAATGATTATTTATATAGAAATACATGTAGTGGGTTTGTGGAATTTGTTTCAGTGCTTTACGCTCTGAGTTCAAATCTCGGCAAGGCAAACATATCTTTTCATCCCACCGGGGTCAATCAAGTGAATTACTAGTCAAGTACTGGGATTGAGGATTTCGACTAAGCCCCTTCCCTCAAAAATTGTTGGCCGTCTATCTTAATTAGAAACAGTAATTAATAAAGAAATATAAAAAAAAAACATCTTAAATAATAAAAAAAAGCAGTAGAACTGGAAAACGGGTACGCTTTCAATATAAGTATATATGAAGGCGGCGGGGTGGCAGAAACGTTGGCACGCCGGGCGAAATGCTTAGGGGTCTGTCTTTACGTTCTGAGTTCAAATTCCGCTGAGGTTGACTTTGCCGTTCATCCCTTCAGGGTCGATACGTACTGAGGTCGATCTAATCGACTGGCCCCTCGCCCCAAATTTCGGGCCTTGTTCCTAGAGTAGAAAAGATTATTAATATTTTAAGGGCGGCGAGCTGGTTGATGAATTAAGTACCAGTCATGCACTGGAGGGCAGGGGGGCGATGTAATCGACTTAATCCCTTTGTCTGTCATTGTCTCCTCTATGTTTATTGTCCACAGGGAGCCTGTGGGCAATAAAGAAATAAATATAAGTATATATCTAAGGCGGTGAGTTGGCAGAATCGTTAGCACGCCGGGCGAAATGCTTAGCGTTATTTCGTCTGTCTTTGAGTTCAAATTCCGCCGAGGTCGAATTTACTTTTCATCCTTTCGGGGTCGATAAATTAAGTACCAGCTGCGTACTGGGGTCGAACTAATCGACTGGCCCCCTTCCCCAAAATTTCGGGTCTTGTGCCTAGAGCAGAAAAGAATATAAGTATCTATCTATCTATGCGTCTGTCTGTATTTGCGCGTGTGTACATATACGTACATATGTTTATATATATATACAATGTTTATATATATATACAATGTTTATATATATATACAATGTTTATATATATATACAATGTTTATATATATATACAATGGCCCTTCTCTCTCTCTTTTACCACATCCATCTCTCTATCTGTCTGACTATCAGTCTATCTATCTATCTATCTCTCTATCTGCCTATCTATCTATCTATTTGCTTATACATCTTCCATTGTCTCCAAAGCCTCACCCCCCCAAAAAAAACAAAAAAACAAAACAATGTTCTGTTATAAACAAAACCCCCCAAAACACCTGTTTTTATATAAATAAGCTAGATCTCTGTATTTTCACAGTTCTATTTGACAAGTTCGAAAGACGAACGAAAGCGCTAATATATGTATAAAATAAAGGAAAGAAGTTATTCCAAAATTCTGACGATTTTTTTTCTCAATATATATATATATATATATATATATATATATATACATCTGTAAACATGAATCCTGTACAGATATTTAGGTTTAATATAACCACCCCTTGACACACACACACACATAAACATACGCATACGCACACACATTATAATATGTTGTGTGCATGTATATAAAAATATTATTCACTCGCCCGCCATCACAGCCTCCCACCCCAACACTCCCACAATCCACCGTGACCATGTCCCCGGATTATAAACACTGTTTATTAAGTGACCAACAAATCCCAACGCCCGTATTGTCACCTGAAATTAGTCGGTTTACTTGGGGCCTGTCACGGTCCACTTCTCTCACGCACACGCATGCACGCACACAACATACACAGCATGTCTTCCCTTCCCTTTTTCCTCCTCCTCCTCCTCCTCCCGCCACGCAGATACACACATACAACCATTGTTTGTACTAACGCGATCTCCTCCATTCAAATATATACATTGGGGCAGGCGTGGCGGTACGGCGGCGTGGTTAAGAAGTTCACTTCGCAACCATGTGGTTTCGGTTTCCGTCCCAGTGTGCAGTGTCTTCGACGAGTGTTTTCTACTATAGCCCCTAGCCAATTTTTTGCCTTGTGAGTGAATTTGGCAGTTGGAAACTGTATCGAAGCCCATCATATGTGTTCGTGAGAGTGTGTGTGTGTGTGTATGTCTGTGTGAGTGTGTTTGTGTATGGTTGTTCGTGTGTTATAGCATGTGTCTGTGTGATTGTGTGTATGGTTGTGTGTGTATGGTGTGTGCGTGTATGTGTGTGTGTATAGTTGTGTGTGTGTGTGTGTGTATGGTTGCTTCCCAACCGTATGGTTTGGGGTTCAGTCCCACCGCGTGACACCTTGGAGAATTGTCCCTTGCTATTGTCCGTGACTGACTTTAGCAGACAGAAACTATGTGGAAGCCCGTCGTGTGTGTGTGTGTGTATATATTCTTTTATTCTTTTATTTGTTAGTCATTTGACTGCGGCCATGTTGGAGCAAATCGACTCCAGAATTTATTCTTTATAAGCCTAGTACATATTCTATCGTTCTCTTTTGCCGAACCGCTAATTTACGGGGACGTAAACACACCAGCATCGGTTGTTAAGCGATGTTGGGGGGACAAACACACACACACACACACACACACACACACACACACACACGCACACACACACTCACACACACACATATACGATGGGCTTCTTTCGGTCTCCATCTACCAAATCCACTCACAAGGCTTTGGTCGGCCCAAGGCTATAGTAGAAGACACTTGCCCAAGGTACCACGCAGTGGGACTGAACCCGGAACTATGTCGTTGATAAGCAAGCTACTTACCATACAGCCACTCCTGTGCCCATACATATATCGCAGGAGCGGCTGTGTGGGAAGTACTTTGCTTTTTGGCGCACCGACCTGGAACTACAGGAGTGCCTGCAGGAGGCATATGGCCTGATCGGAGAGAAAGGATAAGAAGCCTTAGTGCCTCAATTTTCATTGTTTGTATTGTTTGTATTCTTTGGTAAGGGGCTCAGCACCTCAATTTGTAAAGACGATTGCGTCAATTATTATTGAACTGAGGTAAGAGGTTCAGTGCCTCGTTTTGTTTTGTTTTTAAATAATAAGAATAACGTTTTCGAGAATGCACCAATCGGCGGGTGTTGTTTGCTTCTCCCATCAACCATTTCTTTCATTTCATCATCATCGTGTCCTCGTCCAGCCCGCAGCTACTACTTCTGTGTAATGCCTTGATGGCAAATCGAATGAAATAAAGTAGCTTGCTTACCAACCATATAGTCCGGGTTCAGTCCCACTCGTGGAACCTTGAGCAAGTGTCTTCTACTATAGCCTCGGGCCGACCAAAGCCTTGTGGGTGGATTTGGTAGACGGAAACTGAAAGAAGCCTGTTGTATATGTGTGTTTGTCCCCCACCATTGCTTGACAACCGATGCTGGTATTTTCACATTCCTGTAACTTAGCGGTTCGGCAAAAGTGACCGATATAATAAGTTCTAGGGTTATCAAGAATTAGCCC
>NC_069006.1:8759721-8760603 GCF_001194135.2 Octopus bimaculoides | reverse complement strand
ATTCCATCCCTCCTCACCCCCACCCACCACAACGATCGCCCCCTCTCCCTCGCACCTCCCTTCCCACCCCACACCCGGCCTGCCTCCTCTTTTATCTCTGATTATTATTGCCTTCGCTAAGCCACCGTTGCCCACCCGGGGTTTACCGCTTGACAATGTTGTCAAATTGATGCTCTTGTTGCCGGTGCTGTCGGGGTGGCCGCTGTGGGGTTTCCTTGTTGTTGCTGTTCATTTTAATAAACTTCTTCATCGTAGTTGGGTTTCTTTTTTTTTTATTGTTGTTTTATCCATCTTACTACCTTCCTTCGTTTTTTGTTACTGTTGTTCTTGCTCTTGTTGTCATAGCTACAGGTCCTGCTGCTGCTGTTGTTGTTGTTGTTGGTTTATAATCACCGTTATTGTTGCAGCTCTCGCTGTTGCTGTCGTAGCGGTTGTTCTTCTTACCAACGTTGACGAAGCTGTTACCATTAACGTTGGCATTGTCGTTGCTGTTTTTCTTGTGGCTGTTGTTTTGGTTATATATACTGTTTCCCATTGTTCCTGCAGTTGCCGTTGTTTAGGCGGCGAGCTGGCGGAAACGTTAGCACGCCGGCCGAAATGCTTAGCGGTATTTCGTCTGTCTTTACGTTCTGAGTTCAAATTCCGCCGAGGTCGACTTTGCCTTTCATCTTTTCGGGGTCGATAAATTAAGTACCAGTTACGCACTGGGGTCGATGTAATCGACTTAATCCCTTTGTCTATCCTTGTTTGTCCCCTCTGTGTTTAGCCTCTTGTGGGCAGTAAAGAAATAAGAAATGTTAGCACGCCGGACGAAATGCTTAGCGGTATTTCGTCTGTCTTTACGTTCTGAGTTCAAATTCCGCCGAGGTCGACTTTGCCTTT
>NC_069006.1:8758435-8759307 GCF_001194135.2 Octopus bimaculoides | reverse complement strand
AGAAAAGATTATTATTAACGGCGGCGAGCTGGCAGAAATGTTGGCGGGCTGGGGCTGGGCGAAATGCTTAGTGGTATTTCGTCTGTTTACTTTCTGAGTTCAAATTCCGCCGAGATCGACTTTGCCTTTCATCCTTTTGGAGTCAATAAATTAAATACCAATTGCGTACTGGGGTCGACCTAATCGACTCCCCCACCCCACCAAAAAATTTCGAGCTTTGTGCTTTGAGGAGAAAAGAATATTATTCAAGGCGGCGAATAGCAGAAACGTTAGCACGCCAGGCGAAACTTGGGGGCCTTGTTCCTAGAGTAGAAAAGGTTTATCATTTGGTTTGAATGCCTGTAAGAGTTGGACTTTGTAAGTGTACAATCGCAAGTTCTTGTGTAGGACTTTGTGCACTGTTAAACCAGGTACCTGTAACTGTTTGGCAGCAGTACGTAGGGACTTTGTAGGAGAACTAGCAATGCCTGGTCTTACATGATCGATGTTTTCCTTAGATTAATGCACTTACAATAATAGGAATTGTTTCTGTTTTTAGATTCCACATTCAAGTTACCTCTATTTCCAGGTCTTTGTATTTTGAAAGTTTCTCTGTTTCTTTTAGAGAAACATTGTCATCTGTTGGTATTGATACATCGATTGCAAAGCATTTTTTCCTTGGTGATCTCTGACAACTATATCCGGCCTATTGGCCTTAATTTCTCTATCTCTGTGTATTGGCATATCCCATAGTATGGTTGCTTTCTCATTTCCTGTGACCTTTTCTGGCGTGTACCTATACCATCATTTTTCTGTTGTTATTCCATAGTGTTGGCATAGCTTCCACTGTATGCAGGTCCCAACTCTGTCGTGTCTGTGAATATATTCCTTCT
>NC_069006.1:8757038-8758425 GCF_001194135.2 Octopus bimaculoides | reverse complement strand
TGGCATAGCTTCCACTGTATGCAGGTCCCAACTCTGTCGTGTCTGTGAATATATTCCTTCTTAGCCTTCTGCCTACCTGTCTGTCCGTCTATTTATCTGTTTATCTGTCTGCTTGGTTGCCTGCATGGCTGTCTTCCTTGTGTATGTGTGTGTATGTATTACCGTCACCCCTACCGCCGCCAGCATCACATCATCTATTGGTGGGGTGTACATCTAAAGTGGGGGGTCGATAATTTCCTTTGTTTAAGTAATACTTCTTGGGTTAGGATGAACGAAAAAAAAACAAAAACAAGGAAGCAGGGGCGGAAAGAAGGAAAGAATGAAGAAAGAAAGAACGCAAAGAAGGAAGAAAAACAAAAAGAAAGAAAGAAAAGAGGTTAAAGGGCTGAAAGAAATGAAGAACAGGAGGACAAAGGAGATCAAGAGAAAAGAAAGAAACAAAGTAGAGAAGGAAGAGAAAGAGAGAGAGAGAGAGAGTGAAAGAAAAGGAAAAAGAATAAACTAAAATAAGAGGAATGTGAAAAGAATGACAAACTATAAAATGAGAATAATGTAGTCATTGTATCTTGTGTATGTGTATATATATATATGTGTATATATATATATATATATATATATATATACACATGCATGTAACATATGTATGTATATATATATATATACATATACAATACAATATGTACATACATATATGTGTCTGTGAGTGCATGTGTTTGTGTGTGTATATATACATATATATATGTATGTGTGTATATATATATATATATATATATGTATATGTGTATATATACACAAACACATAAATATGTGTGAGTATGTGTGTGTGTGTCTGTGTGTGTTGCGTTTGTCCACCATCACTGCTCGACAACCAGATAGCAGTTCGGCAAAATGTGATCGATAGAATAAGTATCAAGCTTAACTGAAAGAAGCATTGGGGTAGATTCGCTCGTTTAAATATCTACAAAGCGGTGCTCCAGCATAGCCGCAGTCCAATGACTGAAACAAGTAAGAAGTAAAAGACCTCAAAAAATAATCCATGCGGTAATTAAGAGCTCAATTAATAACAGGTCATTAAAGTCCAACTGGTAATTATATTGCAGTAAATCCGACGGGAGCTGCCCCGTACGTGTATAAATGATCGAATGAAATGAACTTTAAATGCAACACATTCAGAAGAAAAGCAGAAAAGCATAAATTGCACATTTGCTTCATAGTTTATATTCAACAACTGTTTCGTTAGGATAAACATCATTGAGTATATAATGATATAATTACGATAGGCGCAGGAGTAACTGTGTGGTAAGTAGCTTGCTTACCAGCCACATGGTACCGGGTTTAGTCCCACTGCCTGGCACCTTGTGTAAATGTCGTCTACTATAGCCTCGGG
>NC_069006.1:8751153-8754042 GCF_001194135.2 Octopus bimaculoides | reverse complement strand
ATATATATATATATATATATATATATGTGTATGCATATATACATACGTATATGTACATACTTACATCTATACTTATATATATATGCATATGTGGGCACAGGACGTCATGAAACGTGTACAACAAAAAATACGAAATACGAGTACATGGAGTATGAACTATTTTTTCGAACAACGAAAGACACAATTGGAAAACAAGACAAACAACACAAAGAACGACCCTTCATCAGTTGTCGGCTGTTTTTCTACTCTAGTATTTCGAGCATTTAACAACAATATACGCTTTCGATAAAACAGTTGCTCCCGCAAAGCGAATTAAATAAAATTTGGAAACACAAATAGGACAATACACACACACACACACACACACACACACACACACACACACACACACACACATAGGGTGCGAGGGCTATTTGAGGACGTATTTATTAACTTAATAAAACAACTCTTCTCTTGCAAACACCGAATATATTTCAAAACTTTGTGCACATGTTCACGATAAACTTTCATATAAGATCATTCCATGAGTGCGCCTTCAGCTTCGATGACCCCTTCAATGCGTGACTGGAATAGTCAACATACCTCAACTAAATGGTCCTTATTCATTCCGGACATCACCTGGACAACAGTGGCCTTCATTATCGTATTGTAAAGATATTGATTAATCTCCCTTTTCAGTAGCACTTCAAACATAGTAGTCCATTGAATTTAGAGGACACAGATTTGATGTTACGTGATCGTAAACTTTGTCTAACATCCATTCTGGAGTTGTGCCTTGTTGAAACACATATGGTCTTCCACTGCAAACTTCGTCCCTCCTGGGCATAATGACTGTCTCCAGCATCTCAACGTACATACAACTTGCCTCGTATGTCCTCGTGCTCTACACTTCCAAAAGATCACTCTGTCACTTGAAGTCCTTTAGCGATGGCCCTCATTAATTCTCCAAGACCATTATCGATAATGCTATCGAACCTGTTGGATGAATTGTGTTGTCCTTATTGTGTTCCAACGTTAAGAATGGTTTATGTTTCTTTGATATAATTGAAACAAACCCGCCAAAGACTTCCAATTCCATCTGAATTTTGTGTAGGCGTGGGTGTGTGGTAAGAAGCCTGCTTCCCAACCACATGGTTCCGGGTTCAGTCCCACAGCGTGGCACTTTTTACTATAACCTCGGACCGACCAAAGCCTTGTGAGTGGATTTGGTAACGGGAACTGAAAGAAGCCCGTCTCTCTCTCTGTATATATATTTGTGTGTCTGTGTTTGTTCCCACAAGCTGGTGTGTTTATGTCCCCGTAACTTAGTGGTTCGGCAAAAGAGACCGATAAAATAAGTACTAGGCTTACAAAGAATAAGTCCTGGGGTCGATTTGTTCGACTAAAGGCGGTGCTCCAGGATGGCCGCTGTCAAATGACTGAAACCAATAAAAAAATATATATCTCAACAAATGACAGACATTGACAGATGGATTGACTGATATATAGACAAACAGATATGGAGATAAATACATAAATAGATATAAATCAAAAAATAGACAACACATGTTTTGCCCCTGGTGGTGAATTTGTGATTGAAGAGGAGAGAATTTCTTCTCGGTCAGACAGTTCACGAACCTAGATAGATAGATATAAAGATAGATAGTTAGATAGATAGATAGATAGATAGATAGATATTAAAAGATAGATAGATAGATAGATAGATAGATAGATAGATATTGAAAGATAGATAGATAGATGGCTAGATAGATAGATTGATAGATAGATATTGAAAGATAGATAGATAGATAGATAGATATTGAAAGATAGATAGATAGATAGTTAGATAGATAGATAGATATTGAAAGATAGATAGATAGATAGATAGATAGATAGATATTGAAAGATAGATAGATAGATGGCTAGATAGATAGATAGATAGATAGATAGATAGATAGATAAACAGACAGACAAACGGACAGACAGTAAAACAGACAGACAGACAGATAGCTAGCTAGCTAGCTAGATAGATAGATAGATGCATAGATAAACAGACATATGAGCTAACAGACAGACAAATAGGCAGACAGATAGATAGATACGGAGAGACAAAAATAGATAGATAGATAGATAGAGACAGACTGACAGACAGGTAGATAGGTAGATAGACCGATAGAAGGATGGATAGATAGATGGATGGCCAAACTGGTTGGATGTTTGTCGAAGAAACCCATCACTGCCATGTTAGGGTTAGCGAGTATTTGTATTTACACATGAACACACGTCTGTCCACATACCTGAGACATCACAGGCACGTGATGTTCGTGCGATGACTGGTACACACACACACACACACACACACACACACACACAGAAACAACTTAACAGCGACATATGCTAATTGGCACACGTTCTTTTACACACACACATACGTATGACAATATATTTGCACGAACACACACAGACACACACGAGCACGCACATACACGCATGCGCACACATACGCACGAGCACACACACGTATGCATATACACATATATACGTCATGTGTACACAAACGTCCGCACGTACACACTCACACACTGATGTGCCAACATACACACACTGACATGTCTAAATACATTGGTATACTCACATATACACACAT
This sequence comes from Octopus bimaculoides, assembly GCF_001194135.2. NCBI lineage: Eukaryota > Metazoa > Mollusca > Cephalopoda > Octopoda > Octopodidae > Octopus > Octopus bimaculoides. Next base: position 8,751,416 of record NC_069006.1, on the reverse strand, counting down.
AAACATTCTCTGATATGCCTACACTCATACATTATGGTACACACACTATTATGTCCATACCTACATGAATATTTAGTGACAAACGTACCTACGACTACACACACACACACACACACACACACACACACACACACACACACACAAACATACATATACATATGTTCGCTCAGTCGAACTATTCACACACAGACATAACTACGTCCACACACAAGCACACACTCACGCACATTCGCACACAGACACATACATCCATCTCAGAAACA
>NC_069006.1:8749045-8750332 GCF_001194135.2 Octopus bimaculoides | reverse complement strand
TATATATATATATATATATATGTGTGTGTGTGTGTACATGTTTGTGTGTCTGTGTTTGTCCCTCCAACATCGCTTGACAACCGATGCTGGTGTGTTTACGTCCCCGTGACTTAGCAGTTCGGCAAAAGAGACCGATAGAACAAGTACTAGGCTTCCAAAGAATAAGTCTTGGGGTCGATTTGCTCGATTAAAAGGCGGTGCTCCAGCATGGCCGCAGTCAAATGACTGAAACAAGTAAAAGAGTAAAAGAGAGTGTAGTGTTGACATGTTAACGGCGAGTTGGTGGAGTTGTTAGAGAAGTTGGACAAAATGCTCCACGGTATTTCTTTTGGCTCTCTACATTCTGAGTTCAAATCGCATCAAAGTTAACTTTACGAGGTGGGAGCGTTAAGCAGTGATGTATATAAATGCAATGCTATTACCTGTTTGAATATGCCAATGGCAAGTTCGAACTCGTAAGAAGCCATTCACAGTGTTTTGTCATAGAGAAAATTTCTCGCTGTAGACAAATGATGTAAGTACACCTAAATTAGCTCGCAGCGCCACCTACTCAGACTGTGAAATGCAAGCATTTCAGAGTGGTTATCTCCTCTTTAGTCACAGAAACCAGACGGTGGCGCTGCGTGCTGATAAGAGAGAAATCTCTCTTCTGTTATTTCAGTCAACATACGTCGGCTGAAGCGTTAATCGACGGCTCATCGTAATTAGATATATTAGAAAAACTACTAAAAGAATAATTAGAAAATTGGATAGGTGGCGCTGCGAGCTGATTTGGGTGTACTTACACCATATGTCTACAGCGAGAAATAGCACTGCAAAGTCAACTTTGCATTTCATCCTTTTGTGGTCGATAAAAAAGTATCAATCCAAGTGGATTGGCGAAACTGTAAGAACATTAGATCGGGTGGATTGTATTGTTTGTTCTGGTCATTTCCATTTTGAGTTCACATCCCACCACGGCCTACTTTGCAGGAAGACTGCTAATCCCCCCCCCACCGTCGCTCCATTTATAATCCTTTCTACTTAAGGCACAAAGCCTGAATTTTGTGGGGAGGGGTTAAGTCGATCACATTGACCCCCCAGCAACATGACTAGCACTTAATCTATCGACCCCGAAAGGATGAAAGGCAAAGTCGACCTCGGCGGGATTTGAACTCAGAACGTATCGACTGGCGAAATACCGCCAAGCATTTCGTCCAGCGTGCTAACGATTCTGCCTTGATACCACCACGGGGCACTTTGGGGGCATTTAGCAGTAACGATTCCGTTGCAAGCATTCGGCCCGGT
>NC_069006.1:8745843-8748510 GCF_001194135.2 Octopus bimaculoides | reverse complement strand
TGTGTGTGTGTGTGTGTGTGTGTGTGTACGTGTGTGTGCGCGTGTGTGCATGTATGTATGTATGTATGTATGTATGTATGTATGTATGTAGTAAGTATGCACTAAGCTTGCAAAAGCTGATGAAGTGCAACATTCATTGATTTCTTTGCACAGAAACCCAGAGTCTGGAATGTTCGTATTCCATATCCGGGTCATTGAATAAGTTTAGTTCTCGATTTACAGCGATATTACGGTCAAATTCTTAAGCTGTTTCGTGGTTTGTCCATCTATCTATCTATCTATCTATCTATCTATCTATCTATCTGTCTGTCTATCTATCTATATATCTACCTGTCTGTCTGGTTCTCTCTCTCTCTCTCTCTCTCTCTCTCTCTCTCTCTCTCTCTCTCTCTCTCTCTCTCTCTCTACCTATCTACATGCCTGCCTACCTCCCTGTCTACCTATCTATTTATATACACATGTCTATGTGTCTATTTGTGTGTTCGTCATCCCGCAACCGACAGACAACCGATGTTGGTTTGACTGCATCTCCGTAGCCTAACGGTTCGGCAAAAGAGTCCGATAGAATAAGTACCAGGTTTTAAAAAAATAAATTAATAAGTACTGAGATCGAGGGAGTCGACTTGCTTGACTAAAACCTTGAAGACGGTACTCCAGCTGGGCCGCACTCCAATGATAGAAACAAGCAAAAGATAAAAGACAAAAATTATGTTTGCATAAAACAATTGCTTTTCCATTCATGTTTTCTCACACATAACAAGCACGATGACCCTTTGAGTACGATAGAGTACGATTGAGTACGATTGAGTTCGTTTTATCTGAAGTTTCAGGTGTTTTAAAAAGTTTGTATTCGATCTCACCAATCCTAGAATTACGCTTCTACGGTTGACTGATTTTATGGGGAAATATATTAACCACTGTGAGAGGAAAGAAAAGCTGATACGACACGTCTCCTTGTCGAACACCCGATAACATTTCGAATTTTCACGGTGACACCCTGTATCGGTAGTGATTTGTTCATTTGATATCAGGTGACGAGAAGAATATACAAAGAGAAAAAAAGGCAAATAAAGAAAATGGGAATAAAAGAAATAAACAAATAGAAAATACGTGGAAAGACGTTGACATATTCGTGTGGAGAGTAAGGTGGAGAGAGAGGGGGGAAGAGGGAAAGAGGATGAGAGAGAGTGAGAGTGGTAGAAAAAGAGAGAGGGAAGAGTGGTAAAAAGAGGAGAAAGGGAAAGAGATAGAGAGAGGGATAGAGAAATAAAGAAAGCGTGGGCAAAAAGGAGAGAGAGTGGGAGTGGGAGTGACAAGGGTAGACAGATAATGAAAGAGAGAGGGAGAGAAAGTGAGGGACAACGGTAAAGAGAGAGACGAAGGGAGTTGGAAGAGGGGTGAACCAAATTGAATGATTCCTCTGATGATCACAAAGTAGTCGTTTAGCCCCCAGGTTAGTCCTGATGGACCAGATCAGTGCTTTCTGAAGGTGAGCGTGCAACATTTTGTTTGGGAGTGCAGGTTACTTCATGGAGGCGCAAGTGGCTGAGCACTCCACAGACACGTGTACCCTTAACGTAGTTCTCGGGGATATTCAGCGTGACACAGAATGTGACAAGGCTGACCCTTTGAATTACAGGCACAACAGAAACAGGAAATAAGAGTGAGAGAAAGTTGTGGTGGAAGAGTACAGCAGGGTTCGCCACCCATCCCCTGTCGGAGCCTCGTGGAGCTTTTAGGTGTTTTCGCTCAATAAACACTCACAGCGCCCGGTCTGGGAATCGAAACCGCGATCCTATGACCGCGAGTCCGCTGCCCTAACCACTGGGCCATTGCGCATCCACATCTTTTGAATACATACAAAGAGAAAGAGGATGTCTATGGACAACTGCTTCGAAACCTCCAGGTTCTATGAATTCATATTCATACCAATAATAATTGGAGCACTGGGTTTCGTTAATAAATGCTTAAAGGAGAATCTGGATAAACTGGGATTTTCAGAAAGAGAAATCAACCAACTAATTCCGTCATTACAAGTGCAAATCAGTGAGTGGAACAGTAAAAATATACAAGACTTCTCTCAAGTTTCAAATGTGAATTTGTCTGTGTTAACTACATCCCCAAAATGGAGCCTTGATTCTTTGTTGGAAACCGGTTCCCTCCTCAGTGGAAGATTTATAATAATTAAAAAATAGAAGCGATACATACATACATACATATACGCACATATTTGGCTAATACTTCCCTCTATGTTTCCAAGATAATGTTAAAGATGAAATGAAGAATGCAAAATTTCGTCTGGTATTTCGCTTGTAAAATTCTTGAAGTGAACTTTTGCGTTCAAACAGATTCTGTCACATCTTGGGGTGGAGGGTGTTGGCATTACGCCAATAATTGTTGTTGGCACTCCGTCGCTTACGACGTCGAGGGTTCCAGTTGATCCGATCAACGGAACAGCCTGCTCGTGAAATTAACTTGCAAGTGGCTGAGCACTCCACAGACACGTGTACCCTTAACGTAGTTCTCGGGGATATTCAGCGTGACACAGTGTGACAAGGCTGGCCCTTTGAATTACACGCATAACAGAAACAGGAAGTAAGAGTGAGAGAAATTTGTGGTGAAAGAGTACAGCAGGATTCGCCACCCATCCCCTGCCGGAGCCTCGTG
>NC_069006.1:8742585-8743688 GCF_001194135.2 Octopus bimaculoides | reverse complement strand
AAGCCCATTATACCCATCATGACTATGGTTATGATGCTCCCCCACTACTTCTGCTCATGATCAGAGATGCACATATCGTCAGCCACCAAGGGACATGCTCAACTGGTTAAGGTCAAACAACTGACAAGCAAACCTGTGGTATTGAGCAGAATATTTGCTGTAGCCCCATCTTTTGTACCAAGACAAAACAATGTACATGATAACATTTCCAATCAATTAAGATCAGAAGCCATGAGAGCCACTGCCTGGTACTGTATCAGAGCATTTATCATCATCATCATCATCATCATCATCATCATCATCATCATCATCGTCATCATCATTTCTTTGTCAAACCTCTATCACCATATGTCCTGTGATCTCTGCAGCGACTCTCTGTCCCATGTGTTTGTGCTCTCCTCTTGTTCTGCTCGTTCCATTTTGCCTTTCTGATTTATCGCTGTGAACGAGTTCATCTCATGACTATGGTTACCTAGGCGCTATGATCTTAACCTTTGACCATGTAAATAGCGTCTGAATGCAAACCCAATGCGAAGGCATCCTGTGATGCTGGAGTGGCGGGGGCGGGGAGCAATTGGGAAACTCAGTCCCGTTGTTGAGGACCCTAGTACTGCAGATCTTCATACAGGTCAGGTGTTAGCTCTGCGCACGAAGGGACATAACTCGTCAATTATATAATGGATTCAAATTTTGACCAAAGGCCAGCAATTTTGGGGTGGGGGTTAAGTCGATTACATTGACCTTCAGTATTCAACTGGTACTTCTTTTATCGATCCTGAAAGGATGAAAGGCATAGTCGAGGTCGGTGGAGTTTGTATTTAAAATGTAAAGACGGCCGAAATGGGGCTAACCATTTTGTCCGGCGTGCTAACGATTCTTATTTCTTTATTGCTCATAAGGGGCTAAACATAGAGGGGACAAACAAGGACAGACAAAGGGATTAAGTCGATTACATCGACCCCAGTGCGTAACTGGTACTTAATTTATCGACCCCGAAAAGATGAAAGGCAAAGACGACCTCGGCGGAATTTGAACTCAGAATGTAACGGCAGACGAAATACCGCTAAGCATTTCGCCCGGCGTGCTAACGATTCTTATTTCTT
>NC_069006.1:8729102-8729962 GCF_001194135.2 Octopus bimaculoides | reverse complement strand
ACATAACAAAAACACCAGGACTTGCAAATATATATAACATACAGAAAATTGCACTACTGGGTACTGCACTCATTCTACGCAAAACACTTTCAATACAGTAAACATAAGAGCACCACAGCAAACCACAGCACATACCCAAGGCGCACAGAGCTGCGCTCGGTAGTGAAGTGAAAGCACGTTATAAAAATAAAACTACTGAACAATAATAATAATAATAATAATAATAATAATTTACACATGAACCTAGGCATAATAATGTTTTTTTGGCATATGCAGGTATTTTATCGTTGAGTTTTTGCAATGATTTAAAAGGTAGTCGGGGCTATCATTTCATATTTACGTGAATTAAGCAAAAAGGAAAATGTAGGACATGCAGAGAATATGGAACAGTGTAGGTATTTCGGTGACTGTTCACGTCATCAGTCGCTGTTGAATTCAAGATAGTAAGCCGTTTAGGTACACAATGTACAACAGATGCTGACATTACGAATGGTTGGTGTATCAAGATCAACCAGGTAAAGAAAAGGAACGATTGCTTTATGTAGCAAATAATGACTGTATTAGAAAGGAATGTATAAGCACACACACACATACACACACACACACATCTCTATCTCTCTCCCTCACTCACTCTGTCTGGCACACACACATACGCACGCATACGCACATATATACCTGTCTGTATGTATACATGCTCGCGCTGACACAAACACACACACCCTTTAATACACGCATAGACATATGTACATACATCACACTGGCGCGGGCATATACACGTAGTTACATAGCTGCATGTATATACATATAGATATATATGTATATATAAATGTGTATATATACATGTATATATATGCATATAT
>NC_069006.1:8723805-8725113 GCF_001194135.2 Octopus bimaculoides | reverse complement strand
GGCTGAAACGTTAGCACGCCGGGCGAAATGCTTAGCGGTATTTCGTCTGCCGCTACGTTCTGAGTTCAAATTCCGCCGAGGTCGACTTTGCCTTTCATCCTTTCGGGGTCGATTAAATAAGTACCAGTTACGCACTGGGGTCGATATAATCGACTTAATCCGTTTGTCTGTCCTTGTTTGTCCCCTCTGTGTGTAACCCCTTGTGGGCAGTAACGAAATAGGTATTTCGTCTGCCGCTACGTTATGAGTTCAAATTCCGCCAAGGTCGACTTTGCCTTTCATTCTTTCGGGGTCGATAAATTAAGTACCAGTTGCATACTGGTATTTACGGCATAAGACCCAATGAAAATACATTATTATTATTATTATGATTATTATTATTATTATTAAAGCAGCGAGCTGGCAGGATCGTTAGCACGCCGGGCAAAATACTTGGCGGTATTTCGTTCTTCGTTACGTTCTGAGTTCAAATTCCGCCGAAGTTGACTTTGCCTTTCATCTCTTTACACTGTAATCAATGTAATCAACTTTCTAATCCCCTAAAATTTCAGGTGATTGAGATTATCTCCGCCACAAATGCCAATTACGATCAATTCCATAGGAGAGAGGGAGATGATCTCAAGATCCAAAAACATCTCCAAAATTGATATCCCATTAAGAAAGAGGACAGGCTTATTGTCTGGAGATGAGGGGACAGCTGTGGACAAGTGTTTTTGGCTGCCTCGTATATGTATATGCATGTATGTGTGCATATATATATATCACGTAACAGTACATTTCATATATATACATATATATGAAATGTACTGTTACGTGAGATGTAGTTTGCGCCTGAAGAATATGTTTGAGTTTTCTCAACATATGAAACTATTAGTAGCGCTTTGTACCCTTTAAATAAATAGTACACACACACACACACACACACATACAGGGTAATGCCTCGATATACGAGTTAATTTGTTCCCGGAGACTGCTCGTAAAGCGAAAACTCGTGAAGCAGAACAATAATTTCCCATAGTAACAATGTTATAAATCGTAATTCGTTCCCAGGAAAATATTGTACCTATAGAATATATAATACTCGTAAATAAATGGCAATAAAACAACAGCAGAATGTAAAGAATATTTTATGTAAAGTAAAAAGAATGTCAAAGATCATTTATAATAAAAAATATTATTATTATTATTATTATTATTATTATTATTATTATTGCTTTCTGAATCACTTTCCCTCACATTAGACTTTCACACACCATCACTTGTAGATGCAATCACTGATTCACAAGCACTCATAGACGGACTTGTAGA
>NC_069006.1:8722260-8722941 GCF_001194135.2 Octopus bimaculoides | reverse complement strand
AGACAGGGAAAGAAAAAAATGTAGAAGAGGAGGAGGAGAGAGGGAAGAAGAAAAGGAAAGAGGAGGAGGCGGAGGAGGAGGAGGAAGAAGAAGAAGAAGAAGGAAAAAGAAGATGAAGAAGAAGGAATAGATGAAAAAGAAGGAAAAGAAGAAGAAAGAAAAAGAAGAAGAGGAAAGAAAAAAGGAGAAGAAGAAAAAGAAGAAGAAGAAGAAGAAGAAGAAGAAGAAGAAGAAGAAGAAGAAGAAGAAAAAAAGATGAAGTGGAAGAAGAAATAGATGAAAAAGAAGGAAAAGAAGAATTAGAAGAAGAAGAAAAAAGAAGAAAGAAAAAGAAGAAAAGGAAAGAAAAAGAAGAAGAAGATGACGATGATGATGATGATGATGATGATGGAATGGTGGGGTGTGTGGGTGTGTGTAGGACGGAATAACACAATGTGGAATTAAGAAATATTTTGACTGAGAACAAGCCAAGATGGAATTTCAAAAGGAATAACATTGAACCAAAAACCAAAATGGCGGCCTCTGTTGGTCTGTCTGTGTGTCGTGACGTTGTCTGACTTATGTGTGTGACATTTGTTTGGTGGTGTTGGTGGTGGTGGTGGTGATGATGATGATGATGGTGGCTAATATCTGTAGCCATATCGGTTAAGTCTCTTTATCGTTACCTGTATAACGAGAGTT
>NC_069006.1:8719744-8722173 GCF_001194135.2 Octopus bimaculoides | reverse complement strand
GCCACCTCCACCACCACCACCACCACTACTACTACAACCACCACCACTATTGCTGTCGGTACACCAATATCCTTTTCTACGCTTGGCACAAGGCCCAAAATTTTGGGGGAAGGAGCCAGTCGATTAGATCGACCCAGTACGCAACTGGTACTTAATTTATCGACTCCGAAAGGATGAAAGGCAAAGTCGACCTCGACGGAACTCAGAACCTAAAGACGTATGAAACGCCGCTAAGCATTTTCTCCGACGTGCTAACGATTCTGCTCGCTCCCCGCTCTATCAGTCTATAACGCATGAGCCACGTAATTTAGCTGTGGCTGTAAGGCGGCGAGCTGGCAGAATCGTTAGCACGTCGGAGAAAATGCTTAGCGGTATTTCGTCTGTCTCTACATTCTGAGTTCAAATTCCACTGAGGTCGTCTGTGTCTTTCATCCTTTCGGGGTAGATAAATTAAGTACCTGTTGCGTACTAGGGTCGATATAATTGACTGCCCCGCTCCCCAAAAATTTCGGTCCTTGTGTCTAGAGTAGAAAAGAATTTAGCTGTGATTGTTGTGGTTTAACCCCAGGACAATTCTGATCCAGTTGTCCTCTTGTCATAGAAGACAACACGATCACAGTCGTTAGCAGCACGTCGGACAAAACGTTTAGAAGCATTTCTTGCAACTTCTTACGTTCTGAGTTCGAATCCTTCCAAGGTCACCTTTGCCTGTGATCTTTCCAAGGAGATAAAGTAAAATACCATTTAAGAGTGGAGGCGCGTGGCTTAGTGGTTAGGGTGTTGGACTCACGTTCCTAAGATTGTGGCTTCAATTCCTGGACCGAGAAATCCGTTGTGTTCTTGAGCAAAACGTTTCATTTCACGTTGCTTTAGTCCATTCCGCTAACAAAAGTGAGTCACCCTGCGACAGACTGGCGTCCAATCCAGGTGGAGAACATATACACCACGAAACGGGGAAACCGGCCCTCATAAATCTCTATGACGCAAGAAGGTAACCCTACCTCCTTTTCTTTCTTTCCCAATTCAGTACTGGGGTGGATGTAGTCGACTAATCCCTAACTCCTAAAAATTACTGGACCCGTCTCAAAACTTTGAAACAGTTATAGACCAGAGAAACAGGGGAACCAGCGCTGTGCTTCTCAAAGTGGACAAGCTACTTCTAGTTTCTTTGTGGAGGTGCATGGCTTAATGTTAAGGTGTTGGACTCCTCATCGCAAGGCTGTGGTTTCAAATCCTGGACCAAGCAGTACGTTGTGTTCTTGAGCATCGATGTTTGTATGTAAGTATTTGCAAATATATAAAACCAGCACAAACGCACACCCACTCTACATGTTAACGTTGCTAAAACACATTCAAAGGAGTTTGGTAAACAGTTATGCCCCAAGGACCCTTAATACTCTCAGTTCGCCCCTGGTCTACACACACACACACACACACATATACATATTCAGCGCAGTTTTGCTCTTTTAAGACGCCAGGGTGCGATTTGAGGGACAAATAGGTTGCTCTTTCTCGCTGGTTGAACGACCACGCAGACGGGCCTTCCTACCACACGATCTTCAGACTTTGGCAACGAAGTGTATGCATTATGTGTGAACATGTGTTTATGTTGTATATATTATGTGCGCGTGCGCGCGCGCCTCAGAAATATATAATTTTATTTTGTGCACTGATGTTTGTATGTAAGTATTTGCAAATATATAAATCCACGCACAAACGTACACCCACATAAGTAATTTTGTTGTACATGTGTCTACAATCACACCCACACACACACACTCACACATAAATATAGATAGATATAGATACACAGGCATATATACATACATATGCATATATATATATACATACATACATACATACATACATACATACATACATACATACATATATATATGTATGTATGTATGTATATAGACAAATAAGAGACACAGAAAATGGAATTCACGAGATTCTTTATTAACCACAAACATACATACATACATATATTTACATATATATATCTATATATATCTATATATGTATATATCTATATATGTATATGTGTGCGTATCTGTATTATATATATATATATATATATATATATACATAGTATATATATATATATATATATATGTGGAGAGAGAGAGAGATAAAGAGAGAGATAAATGTTTTATATGCAGGTAGGCGTGGATATGTATATATATGTGCACGTATATATGTGTGTATGTTTGTTTGTGTGTGTGTGCGCGCGTACGCGTATGTATATAGTATATGTATATAGACAGTATGTTCATGTACTCCTATGAAATTCTGAGAGTACAAATCAGATCTCAAGAAGAAGAAAAAGAAAAAGACAAACAGCGTAGTTGACGGAAAATCTTTTAGATTCGTTTCCTTTCGTGAATTTCCGTTGAATTGATATTTGCCTTTTTTTTTTTTTTTTTTTT
>NC_069006.1:8717686-8718850 GCF_001194135.2 Octopus bimaculoides | reverse complement strand
TATATATATATATATGTATGTATGTATGTATGCATGTATGTATGTATGCATGTATGTATATTGTATACATAACATGCAACTTAGATAGCTTAGATATGTTTCGACCAAAGATAAGTCCGTGTCTATCTTAATCGCACCACCTGATCGGATTTATTAAATCCTTTTCAAGTCTAATTTTGTGGTATTATGGTCATTCAAGTAGGAAGTTCTTGCTGAGTGAGTTGTGTCCAGGTATAGGTGGCTTCTCGGTATCCCTTGCAGAAATTTGTCCAGATTCCGCTTAAAGATGATGGGATCTTTTGTATATATTATATATTTATGTAAAATATAATGCATAATGTATATATATATATGTGTGTGTGTGTGTGTATAAATGTATGTACGTATGCATATATCAACGTATGTACATACTAATATATATGTGTATATATTTTACTCTTTTATTTGTTTCGGTCATTTGGCTGCGGCCATGCTGGAGCATTGTCTTTAGTCGAACAAATCAACCCTACGAATTATTCTTTGTAAGCCTAGTACTTATTCTATCGGTCTCTTTTGCCAAATGTTAAGTTACGGTGACGTAAACACACCAGCGTCGGTTGTCAAGCGATGGTGGGGGGACAAACACAGACACACAAACATACACATACACACATATATGTATATATATAACGAATGAAAGACAGAATATGGAATATACGAGAATATATTATTAATCACAACAATTGCTTCGACAGATCTCGCATCGATTCCTCTTGTGGGACACACAAAAACTGGTTCAGGAGTATCCCGTGGTGCAGACGTATCTCGTTGGGTGATAGATAGATAAAAAAATCTTATTGAAATGACTGTTCCATAATGCAACTTTCCATTTTGTACAGAGAAAAACAGCCACACGGAGGAAAATTCTTCATATATATAGAAGAACCAAAAATAAAATTGCAGAAGACAAAAAAAGAAACGAACACTTAATCCAACTTATTTCAGTTTTCGTCTACCAAATCCACTCACAAGGCTTTGGTCGGCCTAAGACCCTTGTCCAAGACACTTGTCCAAGTTTCTACGCAGTGGGACTGAATCTGGAACCCTGTTATTGGTAAGCAAGCTACTTACCACATAGCCACTCCTGCGCCTATATGTATAGATAATCTATAAACATGTATCATA
>NC_069006.1:8713463-8715485 GCF_001194135.2 Octopus bimaculoides | reverse complement strand
CGGTATAATACGTACCTGTTGAGTATAGGGGTCGCTGTAATCGAGTACCCCCTTTCCCAAAAATTGTTGACCTTTTGCAGAAACTTGAAATCGATTTTCATCTCAATATATTCCCACACACACACACACACACACACACACACACACACACACACTCGTGTGAATACACACGGCATCTCTCCCCCTCGAAAATTTCCACAGCTTTTAGGACATTACAAGACGGGTCGGGTTTAGGTCTGGATTTGGTATGGCACTGGTCAGTCTGGATCAATCCAAGGTTTATCAGAGGTTTTCAACCATTTTCTTTTTACCTATTGAGCCCTTTGATTACTATTTCATTCTCATGGACCCCCATACCCATTCGATGTTTAAAAACTATTTTCATAGAAACTTTCAAAATTCCTATTTGTTTTCCCGTACTTTAATTTGTGTACGTAGAACTATGCAACATTAGAGAAAGCAACCTGTTTGTTGCAATACATATCAACATATAAATCTAAAATATAATTTTTTCATGGGCCCTTAAAATGCTATTTTGAATCTCCAGTTTACTATTTGTTTCGTGGGTCCCCAAAAATCTTATATGGACCCTCAGGGGGTGGGTACCACTGAAGTAGACCATTGCTGTCTGGCGGCTGTACTAAAAAACTGTCTGTTTCGGTCCTCTCTTCAGAGGCTGGATCACCACAGTCTACTGGACATCTGACTGGGGGTCAAATTGTGCAGTTAAATGTCTGAACATTTCAGAATAGGACGCTCGGTCCGCTAAAGATATCCCCTGTCCCTCTCCCACCCCAGTCTTATACGTTTTAGCGTTGGAGCCGTTGCTGCGGAAGCTGGAGAGTTTGAGGATATCTCACTGGAATTGGATCTCAGGTGAGTCGAGTTTGAATACGCGTCTTGATGCCGGACACTTCAGATATAGAAACAATTAACACTATACTGAGAGAATTTCAAGTTCGTACAGGAGTACACATAAACCAGGACAAAACGGTGGGTTTGCAACTAGGCTCTTGAAGAAGCAAGGTCATGTTGACCAACAGCGATTTCTGTCGCTGAACTGAGAGTACAGTGTAAATCCTCGGAGTTTGGTTCGGACCAGATACATCCAGGTGGAAAGGAACTGGGAAGAGGCCCCGAACAATGTGGCTGGTCTCATACAGAAATGGGCTGAAAGGAAGCTGTCTCTGAAAAGCCGAGCGGAAGTACCTAATGCATACATCACCTCGGTGATATATTTCAGCCTGACCGTCGTATGTTGTTGCAAGAAACTCCGACCAGATTGGAGCGCTTGCTTTCCCGATTTTTAAGGAATGGTCAGGTTCTGCTGGTGAGGATATCCATCAGTTGTTAATAAATACTCCATGAGGATACGCCGGCAAGCGCCAATGTTGATGCACCTGTAGAAATATCTAAATCCCTGTGATGGTATCAACGATGAAAACGAGGGCGAACTGGTGTTGGCGTCTTTCTTGCGATCCGTCTATCCACAGCTCGTCTTCTTGACCGAGCTGCAGTCACAAGTAAACGGTAGACATAGCGTTTGGCATTTAGAATGTTGCCGGGCGCTCACAGCATCTTACCAGTTGTACTAAGCTGTTAGCGCGAAAAACAACTCCAGATTTCTCTACGGGAGTTAGTTGAGGGTATGAGTGACGATGGCCTGGGACTGACTCTGGGTATCAATGAGAAGAGTGTGAGTAACCTCGGATCTATTTTAAAACGGGGGCCACATTTTTCATTAATGTTTTACGTAGTGTTTTTGGTACGGAAAGACTTTCAAACTTCGTATACTTATCTATTTTGTGTTATAGAACAGAAAAATATTTTTGTATTCGAATTTATTTCATGTAAAAAATTGTCTTATTTCGATAATTTCAACCAATCACTGACAAGTATTCAGTTGTTTACATTTACTCCTTTGGCTGATTAAGCAATGTAAAGCGTATTTAATCTCCATGCCTTCGTTTTATTTGCTTTTTTCATTTTAAATTTGCTTTAACCCTAACCCTAACCCTAACC
>NC_069006.1:8711383-8713314 GCF_001194135.2 Octopus bimaculoides | reverse complement strand
GGTTAGGGTTAGGGTTAGGGTTAATTGTTTCAGAATCGTTTGTTTATGTAGTCGGCACTTAATGTATATCGGCTGAATGGACGTCAGTGATTGGTTGAAATTACAGAAATACAACTTTCACATGGAATAACTTATGGATTTCTTTTTTTTTAAAGAAGACTAAGAGAAAAAGATGTTTTATATGACACATTCTACCAGTGTTCCAAGTTTCAAAGTGTTTCGTTAATGAAAAATGTGGCCCCCGTTTTAAAAAAGATCCGTAACCTCTTCTGGAGGACTTTCGACTCGAATACTATGGACGACTCTGAAAAGTCCATCCTTTGGTAGCGCTGCAGGGCTTATTATCTGCTCGAGACAAGCTTCTCAGTCATGGAAGCACCAACAGCCAAACCTGTCCGAGAAGCTACAACCGCTCAATACCCTAGCATTGGTAAATTGTGCATTGGCACCTGCCGTCGCGTGTAAAACGAATCAGGCTCTCCACCGAGTGTATAGCGAAGATCGACGCACCAACTACCTTTGGCAGTGAAGTGAAGTAGATCTTTATCTGCTTAGTGGCCGTGGTGAAAGAGGATGTGTGGTGGGCCCGTCTGAAAGGCTTGAAGGCAAGCACCTTCCTAGCTGGTCAAGCTCTCAGTTTTTTTAAAGTATTATTTCAAGAAGGTGAGGATAGAGAGGGGGGGGCTGCCTTCTAGTCTGTTTCTAGAAAAGTGGATGAGAATGGCGAGACTGAAGAGGCTAACTGGGCCCACTTTGAGTATGTTTCTCTGAGACGGTAGAGTAACCCGGGGCCCTTTCTCTGTGTTATTGTCCCCGAATTATCCTAGCCCTAACCCTAACTGCCCTGTTATTGGTGGATATCATTTATATATTTTTCTAAATTTTATTTTTATACCTTTTTATTATATCCTTGCTCTTGTTGTTTTCTCCTTTTGATCCATGAAAGCTCAACCTTTTTTGTGAGTTCAGCCGATACAAGAAATCACCATAATCCACCTCCGCCTCCTCCTCTTCCTCTTTCTCCTCCTCTTCCTCTTTCTCCTCCTCCTCGTCGTCGTCATCATCACCACGACCATCATCATCGTCATTCATTTCGTCTGTCTGTACGCTCTAAGTTCAATACGTTCTAAGGTCGATCAAATAAGTACCAGTTGAGCACTGGGGGTTGATGTAACCGACTTTCCCCCTCCCCCGGACTTACTGGCCTTGTGCCAAAATTTGAAATCATCATCATCATCATCATCATCATCATCATCATCATCATCATCATCGTCGTCGTCGTCGTTACTGTTGTTTTAGCGAAGTCGACGTAATCAACATTTTCTTCCCCTCAAAAACAGCTGACCTATGCGTAAATTTGAAACTATCATTATTATATTATTATTATTATCATTATTATTATTATTATTATTATTATTATTATCATTATTAAAGGCTGCTATTATACTCTATTAATGTCTGTAACATTATCATTGTTGTATGTTATTCCATTTTGTTTTCAACCATTTCAAAAAAACACAAACAAAAAAAGCATCTTAGCCATAAAATCACGCTGGTTGTTTTACATGGGAAAATGGCTGCTCCATTCGACATTATGGCGTCGACAGATTTACTCTCACCCAGGCACCCATACCGACTCACCAATCACACACGTACCTACCACATCACTCACGCATGTGTGTAATCGTGTGTGATTGAGTGTGTGTGTGTGTGTGTAATTGTGTGTGTGTGTGTGTGTGTGTGTGTGTGTGGTTAGATGCATATCTATGCAGATTCACATACTAGCATTGTGTATGTATGTATGTATGTATGTATGTTCATGTACGTATCTATATGTGTACAGATATGTGCATAGGTATATCTATCTGTCTGTGTGTCTGTCTGTTTTTCTGTCTATCTATCTATCTATCTATCTATCTATCTATCTATCT
>NC_069006.1:8709462-8710923 GCF_001194135.2 Octopus bimaculoides | reverse complement strand
TATATATATATATATATATATATATATATATTTTATATATGCTTGCATGTGTTAATGCATGATGTATGTGTTTGTATGCATGTGTGTGTGTGTGTGCGTAAATATGTGTGTGTATGTGTATGTAGGTATGTATGTGTATATGAATGTATAAATATATGTATGTATGCATGTGTGTATATGTATGTGTGTGTGTGTATGTGTGTATCTATGTATGTGTGTATGTATATATGTACGTATGATGAATATATGTTAGCTTATGTGTAAGTTTTAATGAGAAGGACAGAAACCTGTTGAACGTGTTGCTACCCAAGTACAGGCGCCGCGCGTGTGTGTATGTGTGTGTGTGTGTGTGTGCATGTGTGTGTGCGTGTGCGTGTGTGAGTGCGTGCCGACGGCGGCGGCGGCGGCGGTGGTGCTGGAGCCCGTTGTTGATGTTCCCGTCGTCGTTGTTTGCCAGTGGTGGATGGCGGTGACGGAGCCGCAAATGTTTTATTACAATAAATCACACAACCATTTCATCGAAGTACACCTATGTTTATGTGTTTAAACAATGTTGTGGATTGTGTTTTTGTAGTTAAACTTACACGATCGACGTGTTGTCGGGGATTAATGTCTGGCCGCTGCTTGTTTGAAGAGAGGATGACTACAAGGAAACTTCTTCTAAGTGGCTAGACGATCGTTCTGCTAGAAACAACAGCCAAGACTATTATCGAATCACCTATGACAGCATGCTTTATCGACAGATTAGGGAGTGCGTCAGCATATTCTGGGTAGGTATTAATCTGTTATAATGCTAAAGTGGGGTTTTGAAATCAGTGTATCACTGTAAATCTGAGGGGGCACCGTTGAACAATGAGGGGTCAGTGCCGTCTAGTGCACCCCTTAAGCGATAGGCAAGCATACCAGTGGTCTTCAACAGGAGTCAATATGGCCCTTTGAAGTCCATATAAAAGTTTGTCATTAAAGATTGTAAGCAATAAAGTCGTTGATTCCCAGCCCAACCACATGGTTCCAGGTTCAGTCCCACTGCGTGGCACCTTGGGCAAGTGTCTTCTACTTTAGACTAGAGCCGACCAAAGCATTGTGAGTGGATTTGGTAGACGGAAACTGAAAGAAGCCTCCGTCCTTGTTTTTTCTTGTCCCCTTTTGTATCATCTAACTGTCTAAATGTTTTGTTATCGCCTGTTGCGCTCTTGTTCCATTTTTGTATTCTTTTTTATATACATAAATGCATACATACATACATACATACATACGTATGTATGTATGTATGTATGTATGTATGTATGTATGTGGCTGTGTAGTAAAAAGCTTGCTTCCCAATCAAATGGTCCCGGGCTCAGTTCCACTGCGTGGCACCTTGGGCAAATGACTTCTACTGTAGCCTCGGGTCAACCAAAGCCTTGTGAATAGATTTAGTAGACGGAAACTGAAAGAAGCCCGTCGTATATATATATATAT
>NC_069006.1:8708915-8709242 GCF_001194135.2 Octopus bimaculoides | reverse complement strand
ATATATACGGCCTTAATTCTTCGAAACGCCGGGGTTTTAATGGTGGCAGCTGATGAAAGAGATGTTTCTATGTGGCCTTCTTGTTTGTTGCACCTTGTTTACCATTTTATCCATGTTCTTTTGCTACGTCATGTACCCAGTTATGTATCTATATGTACATGTGGATGAAGGTATATACATACATGTACATATATATGCATATACTCATATATTGTTTGTATCACACGACAGAACGCACGCGTTAACCTTTATACAGTAAGTTTTAACTATTTTTCTAACGCGACTCTCTCTATCTCTATATCTATCTCCCCCTCTCATTCTTCCCTC
>NC_069006.1:8707620-8708103 GCF_001194135.2 Octopus bimaculoides | reverse complement strand
TTTATATATATATATATATATATATATATATATATATAGATAGATAGATATAGATATAGATATAGATATACACAAACACACACACACACACACACACACAACCTCTGTTGTACTCTCATGGTGTATTTATTCATGTATCAATAATGCATATTCTTCGTTTGAAGGAATCTAATATTTCCTGTCTCATATCTTCATTGTTGATGTCGTTCTTAGGTATTTCCCATTGTATCGGAGGGGGGGGGGCAGAGTCTTTGAGTAAATTGTCCATTCTTCCCGTCTTTCGGTCTCTGTCAGCCTTCTCTCCCTTCTGTTACAATGCGCTGTTTATTTAACCTCACCTTTTTCAATATTTTCAATGGTCAAAAGAATAGAACCGCAAAGAAAAGAATTCCTGTCATATAGAAGTGCGCGCGTGCGCGTATACATACATACATACATACATACATACATACATACATACATACATATGTATATGTATGTATG
>NC_069006.1:8706052-8707374 GCF_001194135.2 Octopus bimaculoides | reverse complement strand
TATATTTATGTATATATGTATATATAAATGTGAATATACACACACACATACATACACTCACACATACACACACACACACACACACACACACACACACATATTTGTGAAGCCACCTAGCTTAGTGGTTAGGGCATTCGGCTCACGACCGTAAGGTCACGAGTTCAATTCCCGGCGACGCGTTGTGTCCTTGAGCAAGACGCTTTATTCCACGTTGCTCCAGCCCACTCAGCTGGCAAAAATAATGAGTTGTACCTGTAATTCTCAAGGGGCCAGCCTTGTCACATTCTGTATCATGCTGAAGTTCCCATTGGACCACATTAAGGGTACACCTGTCTGTGGAGTGTTCAGCTACTTTGCACGTTAACGTCTCGAGCAAGCTGTTCCGTTGATCGGTTCAACTGGAAGCCTCGTCGTCGTAACCGACGAAGTACCACGGCATTGGCCTTTGCCAGTCCTGTTTATTTATGTGACATTCTGAACATACTTCACTGGCGTCAATGCAGTGATGCAATGGCGCCGTTCCTATTTGTCTATCAACAAATAGAGTAAGTTGGGACTTTCTGTAAAGTTAATAATACTCGTAATTAAATTCAATGTAAGGAGTCCTGTGTGTTGCTTGCCTGTCCTGTGTGCTGCATGTAATACACAAGACATTTTCCTTGGCGTCCATGCATTGTATATGATACACGTTTTCAATTGTTTTACAGCCACGAGAGTAACTTGGGACTTATGGAAGGAAAGCTTTTATATTAATGAGAACGTATGAAACAATAGTTAATTAAAAGTCTGAAGACAAACATGGGACGTTTAGGATAAGTATAAGAAAATACTTTGGACAGACAAAGGGTTAAGATGGTAGAGAGATTTAGTAACTATTGCTATTTCTAGCTTGAGAAGGCTCTCCGTTGGTTCATACATAGACACGGGTTTCCTAATCGTTTGCCTCCCGTGTGTATTATTACATCTGCTTACATGCAGGACATATTGCCTCGGTGTCTATGCATTGTATATGATACACATTCCCGATTGTTTTTCAACCTCCAGAGTAATTTGGGATTTGCGAAAGGAAAGCTTTATAGTTCTCAGAACGTATGAAACAAAGATTAATCAAAAGTCTGAAGACAATCGTAGATGTTGAGGACGAACTTATGAAAATACTTAGGACAGGAAAAGGGTTAAAAAACAAAATACAAATACAAGTCAGCCGTCATTCATCCACGAGGAGCGGATGCAACTTGGTAGCATCCGACAACTTGGTACCACACTTTCGCTAATTGTTTAAGGTGCTCATATAGTCACGTGTAGACACTGACATTCTCTTG
>NC_069006.1:8705155-8705982 GCF_001194135.2 Octopus bimaculoides | reverse complement strand
GGGTGTCAGAGAGATTTGGTTGCTATTTCTAGCACACAAAGGCTCCTTTTTTGGCTCATACATAGACGCTGTTTTTTTAACCACATGCCTGTCTTCTGTATTACCACATGTGGTGATACACAGAACATATTTCCCTGCACCATACACGATACACGTTCCCAATATTTTGTGAATTGCCAGAGTAACTTTGGACTTACGAAAGGAAAGCTTTATATTAATCAGAAGGGTTAACGAAAAGTCTGAAGACAATCGTAGATGTTGAGGACGAACTTATGAAAATACTTAGGACAGGAAAAGGGTTAAAAAACAAAATACAAATACAAGTCAGCCGTCATTCATCCACGAGGAGCGGATGCAACTTGGTAGCATCCGACAACTTGGTACCACACTTTCGCTAATTGTTTAAGGTGCTCATATAGTCACGTGTAGACACTGACATTCTCTTGGCTCTGTCTCTCACCGTTGGTCGAACAGAACGAAACATTCGGGGTGTTACAGTTGGAGGGATGGAGTGAAGAGGTCTGCACGAGGTCCCAGTTTCTGCTCATTACATCTGAACAGGCTGTCTTCTCTCTCTCTCTTTCTTCTGATTAGTGAACCTCTGTCGCGTCCAACAGGGTGACTCTAAACGCTGTCTGTGTGTCTTCCCTTGATATCATTTCGCTATCATTGCTTAATTATCGGGGTATGATATCATTCTGTTTTCCCTCCAACTGACCTACAAAAACAAAACAAACTCTTATACTTTATTTTGTGCATACAGTAACCTCTCGAATATCGCGGGTGTTACGTTCCAAAACCTCCCATAGAAATAATTAAAATCTCTA
>NC_069006.1:8699456-8700747 GCF_001194135.2 Octopus bimaculoides | reverse complement strand
AGCACGCCGGGCGAAATGCTTAGCGGCATTTCGTCTGTCTTTACGTTCTGAGTTCAAATTCCGCCGAGGTCGACTTTGCCTTTCATCCATTCGGAGGTCGATAAATTAAGTACCAGTGACGCACTGGGTCGATATAATTGACTTAATCCGTTTGTCTGTCCTTGTTTGTCCCATCTGTGTGTAGCCCCTTGAGGGCAGTAAAGAAATAAGTCGGTTATATAGACCCTAGTATTTAACTGGTACATATTCTATCGATCTGGAAAGGATTACTTTAGCGGAATTTGAACTCAGATCGCAAAGAGCCGAAGAAATGCTGTTGAGTATTCTGTCTGACCGCTTGAAGGTCAAGAAATATTCTTGCTACAACAGACACAAGGCCTGAAATTTAGGTGGTGGGGAGGGGAAAATCGATTATATCGACCCCCACTGATCAACTGGTACTTATTTTATCGACCCCGAAAGGAGGAAAGGTAATTTTGACTTTGGCGGAATTTGAATTCAGAACGTAAAGACGGGTGAAATACCGCAAAGCATTCTATCGGACGCGCTAACAATTCCGCCAGTTCAAGAAATATTGGCTTCAAATTCTGGCAAAAGGCCTGCAATTTCGGGGGAGGAGACAAGTCGATTACATCGACCTCAGTGTTCATCTGGTACTTATTTTATCGACCCCGAAAGAGTGGAAAACAAATTCGACCTCGGCAGAATTTGAACTCAGAACGTAAAGCTTAGAATTTTGTCTGGCGTTGTAATAATTCTTCCAGCTCGCAGCCTTAAATTCAAGAAATATTATGTTTGGTAACTTAGTTGCTTTATTCGTCATGTTAGGACCAAAGCATTGAAAGTAGAGGACTTCCATGTTGCACCGTGTGAAGCCATCTCTCTGCCAGTTCTTTGATGCCACGCTGATACCAATTCTTGTTCTTCGATGCCAAGAACGCCTTCATTGAAGCTTCTGCCATCTCTTGGATGATGACGCGTTACGAGCGTAGGAAGTGGGCCAGGACAAGAACCGGTTTCAGCTTAGGATCAGGCTGCTTCAGACGGCGCAACACGAAAGGCCTCTGCTTCGAATGCTCGGCTGCTTTTGTTGTGATTTGGCGAATAAGGCTAATTAGTTACCAAAATATTCTTTTCTCCTGTAGGTACGAGGCTCGAAATTTTTGAGGAGGGGGGGGCCAGTCGATTAGATCGACCCAAGTATGCAACTGGTACTTAATTTATCGACTCCGAAAGGATGAAAGGCAATGTCGACCTCGGTGGAATTTGAAATCAGAACGTGACGGCAGAC
>NC_069006.1:8695763-8696711 GCF_001194135.2 Octopus bimaculoides | reverse complement strand
TGAAGGGTGGCGTCATCTCCTACCCAAAGGATTTTGCACCCGCGACTGCATTAGATTCGACGGAGAAAATAGGATACTTTTTGATCGCACCCTGTAAGTATGTATGTCATTGCTCAGTTTATTTCAAGATTTCTTGCCAATAGAGAAAGAACTGGTTTCTAACCTAGATCCAAGGCTCCTTCATTGGAGTTTCAACATCAACAACAAGGTATTTTTGTATGTATGTATGTATGTATGTATGTATGTATGTATGTGTGTATTGTTCGAATGACGGATGAACGCATGCCAAAACAGCTGTTTTATGGTGAGCTTGCAGAGGGGAAACGCTATCGGGTTAAACCTAAAAAAAGGTTTAAAGACGGTATAAGGACTACTATGAAGTCACTTGGAATGGATCTAGAAGACATAGAAATCCTTGCTTCGGATCGAGGTGGATGGCGAACAAAAGTGTGGAGTGGAGTGAAAGCATTTGGAGAGGCATGTAAGACTCGAAAGAGATCCAAGGAAGAATGTAACGATCGAGAAGGTGAATGATAATGACCCTTTTGTGTGCCCAGTCTGGGACAGACCATGCCTTTCCTTTGCTGGCCTCAAATCTCATTTGCGAACCCATGGAAAACTAACCTCCACCAACTATTCTGCCTGTATGTCTGTGCACACCTTTCAATGCCATGTATGCCAGAGGGTCTGCAAATCTAATAGAGGCCTCAAAAGATATTTTAAGATCCACAAAGATCAGAACTTATCTGCAGCTCTTGGTGGTCCAAATCGGATATGCAATCTATGTGGGTGTCTTTTCAGAAGATTTTCTGGTTTAAAAAGCCACATGAGATGCCATGATGGTTCTAAGGTGCAGAGAGGTGGTCAAACTCTGCATAAGGAATAGATAACCACCATATATGTATGCATGCATGTAAATATGTATGTATGCAAATATATATATATATA
>NC_069006.1:8693597-8695133 GCF_001194135.2 Octopus bimaculoides | reverse complement strand
TCCCCCACTACTTCTGCTCGTGATCAGAGATGTACATATCGTCAGCCACCAAGGGACATGCTCAACTGGTTAAGATCAAGCAACTGACAAGCAAATCTGTGGTATTGAGCAGAATATTTGCTGTAGCCCCACCTTTTATAGCAAGACAAAACAATGTACATGATAACACTTCCAATCAGTTAAGATCGGAAGCCATGAGAGCCGCTACCTGGTACTGCATCAAGGCATAAACAAAAGAATGTCCATAACACTTCCAATCATATCATCATCATTATCATCATCATCATCCTCATCATCATCATTATTATTATTATTATTATTAGTATTATTATTATTATTTATTGTAGCTGTTATATATATATATATATACATATAATATATTTGTTCATTAGGAAGGAGTGGGATTCTTTCATTGGAGGGGCGGTCACCAGGTAGATCTGTCGATTAAAAAAAAATCTTTAGTTATATCCACCTTTTCCCGCTTTGCCACAACCAACGTTAGATCTTTCCGCCATCTTTAGATCTTTCTCATGTCGTATATTTTCATTGGTATCACTCTAGTACAGGCTATATTGGTCAATAAGTATACAATAGCGTTTGTTTTTATTGTAACTCCTTACATTTTCCTTTTGTTTATTTACTTTCAGTAATGTTTCTCTTCTCCATTTTTGTTTTCATTGCTTTTCACATTTAAAAATATATTTTTTTATATTTATTTGTATTTTTATTTTGTGTTACGCTTTTATTTACATCGTTTTATTTTTCTTAGCGGTTTCAATTTTGTTTCTTGTCGTCGCTTGATTTGTTTTTATCGCTTGCTGTGTGTATGTCTCCGGTATATCGCTATATTAGGTCTTTTTAGTAACCTATTTTCAGCTCTCTCTCTCTCTCTCTCTCTCTCTCTCTCTCTCTCTCTCTATCTATCTATCTATCTATCTATCTACCTTTTCTATCTGTCTCTCTATCTATGTGTCTGTCTGTCTGGTCGTCTGTCTATTAAAGTGATTATCTATCAATATAGATATACATGTGCAGGCGTGTATGTATGTGTGAATGTGGTTACATATGTATGTGTTTCCGTGTGTGTACACACACACACACACACACACACACACACACACACACACACACACACACACACACACACACACACACGTTATTTGGTTTGTCTCATGTTCGGTCTTATTCCTGGTATGGATTATGTGGATAGCAGGTTACTACCTGCGACCTAAGGTATCCAAAGTTTTCAGCACTCCTTCAAGTGCTTAGAACCCTCCTGATAATCCTTGTTGTTCCTAAGAGACAAACTTTCTGTTGGAGTTCTACCGGGCATTCTATTCCAATATCCTTCAGCCATTTGTCTATATCTTTACTTACTCTTCCCAACGCACCAATCATTATAAGCATGGCCTTTACTGCTCGCCTGCTCCGAATTCTTCCTATTTCAAATTGTGTGGAGGTGCAATGACCCAGTGGTTAGGGCGGCGGACTCGCGGTCGAAGGATCGCGGTTTCTACTCCCAGACCGGGCGTTGTG
>NC_069006.1:8688797-8690512 GCF_001194135.2 Octopus bimaculoides | reverse complement strand
GGTGGTCGTGGTGGAGAGGCTACGAAAGGAAATGAGGTGAAAAGGAATGAAAGCTTCCATTGAGAGAAGGGCGAGATTTCACACCATAGCGTCATCGGTGGACGGTGCCATGCGCCATGTCAACTCACATGGGAAGCCTGCAAGGCTACCTTGTCACAATACCCCACCACCACATTCCGCAGACCGAACACTTCGCCTTTGATTAACAATAGAGCTTTTGAAAGTATTACATCGTGTATTTCTTCTTTTTCTCACGACCAAGGCTGTCTGTTTCACAGGTCTATGACGACGTCACACACACCCACACACACGCGCAGGCGCGTGCGCACACACGCACACATATCTGTATACATACATACATACACACACATGCAAAAACACGCGCGCACATATAATCACGCACAAACACGTGTACATACACATATGTATGTATATATTACACACACACACACACACACACACACACACACACACACACACACACACACATACATATATATATATATATATACATATACATATATATACATATGTGTGTGTGTATATGTGTGTATGGTAAGTAGCTTGCTTACCAACCACATGGTCCCGGATTCAGTCCTACTGCGTGGCACCTTGGGTAAGTGTTTTCTACTATAGCCTCGGGCCGACAAAGCCTTGTGAGTGTGGATTTGGTAGAAGGAAATTGGAAGAAGCCCGTCGTATATGTATACATATGTATATGTATGTGTGTGTGTAAATATATATATGTGTATATATATATATATATATATATATATGTATATATAATAATATTAGGGACAAATTCCAAAATTACAGGTAAAAATTACAGGTATATATATGTATATATATATATATATGTATGTGTGTGTATATGTTTGTGTATTTGTGTTTGTCCCCCCAACATCGCTTGACAACCGATGGTGGTGTATTTGCATCACCGTAACTTAGCGGTTCGGCAATAGACTGTGATCGAATAAGTACTAGGCTTACAAAGAATAAGTTTATATATATATATATATATATATATATATGTGTGTGTGTGTGTGTGTGTGTGTGTGTGTGCTAAAATTTAATGTAAACAGCTAGGCGCGATGCAATACCATAAAGGAAAGAGTTAATCGTTACCAAGTGTCACTAATCGTGGTGATTAAATATTTCCTTTGCGGTATTACATTCCACCTAGCTGTTTATATTAATATTTAGTAAATGCATTAGTATTCCGCTAAATCAGCCATAGATGGTTATGGTAAAAATATATATATACGCTGACGGAATTAGCCAAATCATCGATCGTTTGTGTAGTCGTTACTGACGATGCCTACAGAATAGGCGAAACTAGACCAAGTCTAATGATTCTAGAGACGGTCATGGGACGGTTCAGCGCCTCTGTCAGTTCAGTGTATGTATATTGCGCTCCTTTAACAGCATTAAGAATTTTTAACTCTTAAATCTAGCATCCTGGTCTATACCTAGGCGCAGGAGTGGCTGTGTGGTAAGTAGCTTGCTTACCAACCACATGGTTATAGGTTCAGTCCCACTGCGTGGCACCTTGGCCAAGTGTCTTCTACTATAGCCTTGGGCTGACCAAAGCCTTGTGAGTGAATTTGGTAGACGGAAACTGAAAGAAGCCCGTCGTATATATATGTATATATATATATATGTATATATATATATTTCTATGGTAATACTTCAACAAGTAGAAACGCACTCGATTA
>NC_069006.1:8687340-8688518 GCF_001194135.2 Octopus bimaculoides | reverse complement strand
ATATATATATATATATATATATATATATAAATTAATAGTTATCGCCAAGCCATATATATATATATGTATATATATATATATGTATATATATATATTTCTATGGTAATACTTCAACAAGTAGAAACGCACTCGATTAGGCACTCGATTAGCTAAGACAGTAAAGATAATCTTAAATTAACAACCGCAAATCTTGCATTCCGAAATATTAATTTATTCAGCCATTTATCAAGCTGAAGGCATGATCGTCTACCAGTTGTCTTTTGATCAGATAACGTTCAAAGAAAAGATGCTTGTAAAGAAGAAGACAAAAACACAAGGGGGATAACCAAGGTTACAATAATCCGATGTCGAGCAAACATAAACCAGATGTTAATGATTTACTAAGTGTCCTCTGTTCTACTTTTAAATTCCGACAAGATGTATTTCTTGAAATGTAAACATAAAAAAGAAACAATCTCGTTCCTCGAATTAATGTGTTCGTTGGAGCTTCTCGTGTGTTTTAATAGATACACTTATACAAACGAACACACTGAACCTTTTTTAGACTCGTTAATAAGGGTCTGGATTTAGAGAGGATTTTCCATTTGATATCGAAATCAGTCCTTTCGTCTTTAAGTTTCTAGATTAAAGCCGAAAGGGTTGTTGAATATCTATCACGGTACCTAAAATTCGAAAGATGGTTGTAATATCTATATTTAAATTTTCCTTCCACGGTTCCGATGTAACGTTTGTTATTTGTACGACCATTGTCGTTGTTTACTGAAACCTGTGCTTCATAAACAACGGAAGATACGAGGCACTCCTGTCCTCGATGACATTTAGATTTGCCTCTATATGTGCATCCAGGTCAGGTTTGAGTCGTCTGTTGCTTACTGGTATACGATTTAACATTAGGAGGACATAAAAAGGTAACTTTTATTGTGTATCTCTTTTACTCTTTTACTTGTTTCAATCATTTGACTGTGGCCAGGCTTGAGCACCGCCTTTAGTCGAGCAAATCGACCCCAAGACTTATTCTTTGTAAGCCTAGTACTTATTCTATCAGTCTTTTTTGCCGAACCGCTAGGTTACGTGGACGTAAACACACCAGCATCGGTTGTCAAGCGATGTTGGGGGGGGGGGACAAACACAGACACACAAACACATACACATACGTATATATATATATATATATATAT
>NC_069006.1:8681193-8685265 GCF_001194135.2 Octopus bimaculoides | reverse complement strand
CACTTTATATATTATGCATTATATATATACATATATATATGTATATGTGTAGATATGTATGAATGCATGTGTGTGTGTGTGTTGTTTTTTTTCATTATAACATCTTTCCTCTCTTAGTTGACCGAGTGCTATTCTACTTGTTGAAGTCTTGCACACACACACACACACACACACACACACACACACACACACAAGCACACCCACACGCACACACACATAAATATATATATATACATATATATATATGCGAATGTGTGTGTATATATATATGTATATATATATGTATATATATGTGTGAATGTATATATATAATATATTTATATATATACATATTTGTATACATGTATGTATATATATACATATATATGTGTGCATGTGTGTGTGTCTATGTATACATTAGTGAAAGTTTATACATGCATACATAAATGTTTGTTGGAAGGTATGTATATATTTATGTCTGCATGCATTTATATACATATATACAAACATTATATATATCATTCGAAGGACAATGTATAAGTTGTCAAAACACACTCCAGCTTGAAGTGTGTAGAATCTGTTATATATATTTGTTTGCCAATCGGTTAAAAATGAATATAAACACATTTCTGTTCTGCTCTTTCATTGCTTTTCCTTTCAGTCAAGTCAATGCGGTCATGCTGGGGCAGCACCCGTTGTAAAACGTCTCTGCAATCACATATTTCTCCTTAATTGTTCTAACGTGTTCCACTTTTTTTTTTTTTTTTGGAGGGCGCACCCAACAAAACAACCGTTTTTATAGGAATGTACCAACTCTCTCATCAACCGTCCATGAGCGGAGATCGAGATTTGCTGGCCACAGCTGGAGAAGTAAAGAAGAACTTGTGAGTAATGTGTTGCTGTGGACATGAAACCATGGTACCACAGCGGCTGAATGACCATGGGAGACGTATATACAACAGGTTGGAGAAGATGTTGGATGCCAAGTTGAAGACCTAAAAACACTAATAGAAGATCGGAAGGGATGAAGAGATCGGGAGGTAGTCAGACTGGCCCAGGCAATCAGCCTGATTGGATGATGCCTCGATATCTGTCTATCGATTATCTGTTTGTCGCATGAAATTAATCAAGCCGTGCGTTTGTTTTGGTTTTCTGCGTCCTGACTAAAAATCTCTCCGAGGGACTGAACTTTGCTTTTCATTTTCTCGGGGTTTCGTGGTAATTTGTCAGAAATGCAAGACATTGAAGTGGCGGAAATGTTACATCGTTGAACGAAGTTCCTTCTGGAATTTGTCAGGGACCAAATCGACATCAGTACCTATTTTTTGTTTGTTTGTTTGGTAAGCCGGCTACTTATTCTATCAATCCGTTTTGCCGAACCGCTAAGTTGCGGTTACGACGTACACAAAACAAAATCGGTTGTCAAGTGGTAATGGGTGAGACTCTCTCTCTCTCTCACACACACACACACACTTAGATACACACTTATATATATATATGTGTGTGTGTGTGCTTATGTTTTACTTGTTTCAGTGATTTGAATGCGGCCATGCTGGGGCACCGCCTTGAAGGGTCTTAGTGTAACAAATCGACCTCAGGACTTATTTTCTTAATCAAGTACTTATTCTATCGGTATCTTTTGCCAAACCGCTAAGTGACGGTGACATAAACACACCAACACCGGTTGCCAAGCGCTAGTGGGGAACAAACACAGACAAAAAGACACACACACACATATATACATACGAACACACACACACATACACACACGTTTTTGCCGAAAATGATATCTTCAAAATAAAATTTCAAATGAAATATTGGAAATAGATAAAAACAAAAGTTGTTTCCTTAATCAGCCTTAAAAATACTATTAAAAAAAAGCAATAAAAAAATTCGTCTGAAGATGAAACATTTTCTCCAAGAAAATTCACTGGGGAAGGGGTTAATAATTATTTGGTACCTTTTCATTAGACAGAATCTGAAGCGTGGAATAGCATTGAAGACCATACTTCACGTCAATGGATGGCATTCAAATAATTTGGTTCTTGAGATTCCATGTGAATTCAGGCAGAGATGTAGAATTTTCTCCATCCCTTCACGATTATCGCCTGAGGAGATTTCTTCTGGATAGTAGCAGCTGTGGCTGTGTGGTAAGAAGTTCGCTTTCCAACCACATGACTCCGGGTTCAGTACCACTACCTGGCATCTTGGGAAAGTGTCTTCTACTATAACCTAGCACCAACCAAAATGTGTGTATGTGTATTTATATATGTATGTGTGTGTGTGTGTCTTTGTGTCCGCGTTTGTCCCATCTACTATTTGGTAACTGCTGATAGTTTGTTTACGTCCCCGTGACCTAGCGGCTCGGCAAAATAAATAAGAAATGGGGTTGATTCTTTTCGACTGAAAAAAATCATTTAAGGTGGTGCTCCAGCATGACCACAGTCTAATGACCGAAACCAGTAAAACATGATAGATAAAAAAAAATAGTACTCGGGTGCTTGAAAGTTCCAAGCTGCCCGACACACTCTCATGGCGTCAATGAGCTTAGTCCTGCACCGGGTAGTCTGCCTTTACATCATACTTGTCCAGCCACCTTTGGCCTTCGCTATATTTGTCCACGTGACCCTGTTTGACCAATGGAAGGTTGCCTTTTCCAGCCGGGACTTAATTTACAATATTTAGTTTCTCCGATTACTGGTATGAATACTCTGCATGCGTGAAACTCCGAAAAAGGAAGTGAATTATCATGTCTCCCTGTACTCACACGCACACACACACACATACACACACATACACATACATATACACATACACACACACACGTATGTATGTACGTACATATTTATTCTTCCATTTGCTTCAGTCGTCTTGACTGAGGCCATGCTGGAGCACCACCTTTAAGACTTATTTTTTGTAAGCTTAGGACTTATTCTATCGGCCTCATTTGCCGAACCGCTAAGTTACGGGGACGTAAACACACCGAACATCGGTTGTCAAGCGATGGTCGTGGGACAAACACAGACGCACAAATACACGCACACATATATATAGAAAACGCGAGAGAGAAAGAATGAAAGAGAGAGAGAGGGACAGAGACAGACAGACAGAAAGAGAGAGAAAGAAATAGATAGATAGAGAGAGAGAGAGAGAGAGAGAGAGAGATAGGGAGAGAGGAGACAGAGAGCGAAAGTGCTGAAAACAGTGTCATTCCAAAACTGAATGGCTTCCATTAATGTTAATGCGAAAAAAGAAAGGTTTCAGTGTTTGTGTCAATACGCTGTGGAAGCCATGTTGGTTTCAGGTAAGGTTTACCAAGCTAAATTGCTGTTTACTTAGTAATTAATCTAGTTGTTTAGTTATTGGTGTTCGTACGGCGACTTTATACCTATGCATGTATCTTATATCCAGGAGCTTACTGATTGGTCGACAGAGATGCCTGCATGCCTGCCTGCCTTTCCGTCTGTCTCTGTTTGTTTGTCTGTTTGTCTATATGTACGTTTTTTTTCCTGTCTATTGGGTTTTGGCACTTGCACACACACAAACACACACACGTACACACGTATCTGTCGGCTTACTCGAATTAACTACGTACCTACCTTTCTATCTGTTCATATACGCCTGTCTATCTACCTATCTGCCTGCCTATCTGTCTGTTCGTCAGTCTGTCTGCCTATCTGTCTGTCTACCCATCCATCCAGCCATCCGTCCGTCCATGTATATATGTCTCGCATGTACGTTTTGAATCGCTTATAAAATATTATTATTATTATTATCTATGCAATGTATGTATGTGTGCGTGGGGGTGTGTCTGACTGTCTCTCTATGTATTTATGTGTGTGTGTGTGTGTGTATATATATATATATATATATTTTGGAGAATATACAAATAATAACAACAGACGAGGACAGGTGGTGTAAATAACAAAAGTATATATTAGTATGACGCTCGGGAATACGGAAAGTCTTTGACGTTTCGAGCTACGCTCTTCAACAGAAAGAATACGGAGACAAGGAGAAAAACACGGAGAAAATATATATATATAAATATATATAATATATATATTATTTGACGGCGTGTGTATCGTTGGCG
>NC_069006.1:8679324-8680415 GCF_001194135.2 Octopus bimaculoides | reverse complement strand
ACCCTAGGGTTAGGTTTAGGGTTAGAGTTAGAGTTAGGGTTAGGGTTAATTGTTTCAGAATCGTTTGTTTATGTAGTCGGCACTTAATGTATATCGGCTGAATGGACGTCAGTGATTGGTTGAAATTACAGAAATACGACAACTTTAACATGGAATAATTTATGGATTTCTTTTTTTTTTAAGAAGACTAAGAGAAAAAGATGTTTTATATGACACATTCTACCAGTGTTCCAAGTTTCAAAGTGTTTCGTTAATGAAAAATGTGGCCCCCGTTTTAAAAAAGATCCAATGGATGTATTAGTTTAACGCTCGGGAATAGAGAGTCTTTGACGTTTCGAGCCATGTATATGGGTATGTATATATGTATATATATACATTTATATATATGTATGTATGTAGTTTGTATAGATATAAGCATACGTTTAGACATTCACACATACGTACACACATAGACAAAAATTACTGACATTTTTATATAGAATTTCTCTCTCTCTCTCTCTCTCTCTCTCTCTCTCTCTCACACACACACACACACACATACACACACACACACAGACGCAAAAGAATTAAATGAGAAAAATAATTGCAGAAGCTTTACTTAGAGTAAAATACAAATCTAAATTAAATGCTCAGATCCATGACGGCAAGATATTTCAGGAAATCTACCAGAGTTTACTACTGTATCATCTTAAAACCGGCGTTGATGATTTTATCTGTTGTACAATTATTCCAACGGTCTTTGTCGTCCTACTGAAAGGCGCGCGAATTGCACGCCATTATCACTTTAGTTTGGTCATTGGGCTGTACCGGTCTAGGAACACCAATAGGCTAATGCAGTGGTTCCTTTCCTCTGGTCCATGGACCCCTGGTGGTCCGCAAAGCTAGTACTTGGGGTTCATGAACTAAATCCAAAATTTCATTGCCCTTACCTCTCCAACACCACCCTCCTCACCAGCACCCATCACCGACCCTATCGCATCACCGACTCCTTCACCTGCACGTCTACCAACATCATATATTGCCTCTCCTGCTCTCTCTGCCAATCCCTGTACATCGGACAAACGGGGCGGCGCCTGGCCGACCGATTCGCG
>NC_069006.1:8675459-8677135 GCF_001194135.2 Octopus bimaculoides | reverse complement strand
ATATACTCGGTCGGAAATAAGGTAAAGGATGACTCGTCCGAGAAAATAACATTCTTTTACTGCTCTAGGGACCAATTCTGTAGGTTTTTACTCCACTCTAAATGCTTTGCAACATTTGTTTTTGAAAGGAGTGGTTTTCTGATTGCAGCCCTCCCGTGAAATCCGGCTTTCTGCAGCTCCCCGCGAACAGATTTTGTGGAAACTGGGTCCTCGAGATGGCCATTAAGCTCTGCAGCAAATTTGAAGCTGTACTTATGTGGTCCTATCTAAGAATTCGCGTAATAGTCCGACGGTCCCTATCTGAAAGTTTTGGTTTTCTTCCGGCGTTTTGTTTTGACGAGGTTTTTCCCTCTTTCTTAAAGGCTGTCATTACTTCCGAGACAGTACATCTTGATACACTTCGGCTGTTTTCGTTAGGCCATACGAACACCAACAATTTGACCTCATTCAAAGTCTGGTAGATCTGTCATTTCAATGAATTTTAATTACCTTTTTCTGATGATATCTGAAAAGAAACAGCAATTTTAGCAAAACGTATTAAGCAACACTAATAATAAATTTAAAAAAAAAACATAAAAATAAGCAAGCTTTCGACGGTTTCATAGATATTTCAAAATTATGATGCTATGATGTTCGGTGTTTCCATTATTTTGTCCAACCACTGTATGTTGCTTTCGAAATGGAATTGTACGGCCCCTGTAAACTCATCGAATTTTCTATCTAATCACGATATAGGACTTACTGTATTTGATTAACTGATCAATAAACTTTATCGATCAATTATTTAGTCATTAGTATATTCTATAGAAACTTTGTGGATGTTTAAAGGGGATTAGAGTTTTCTACTTGTTTGAAATTGATAAATGTCTCTCCCGGTTTCAAAACTACGTCAAAGCACCTTGTATATGCACATCACCTTGTATATACACACATATACACATGCAACTTTGCATATGTATTTATAAACACGGCACATCTACAAATGCACAGTATACAGAAACACGAGCGAATGAGTTATGCTCGACGCCAGCGGTGCTAAACCATCGTCACACCTCAACATTTTAAACTGTAACACTGACGAAGTCGTTACACACATATATACTTACACAAGTATAAGCATGTACATACACACACATGTATATATGTATGTGTGTGTGTGTGTTGGTTGTAATTTACTTATTGAACTTATTCGGTTTCTTTGGTTTGTCTGCTCCCAATCAACACTTATTTTAGTGCTGTTGACACCGCCGGATTGAATGGTCCTGCCCAGGTGCCGAAACCATAATGATATCTGTGAGGCAGCTGATGATGGAGGTATGTTGGATTGTTGGTCTGGCTGTTTTTGTATATGTGGATTAGTGTTATTGGATTGTTGGTATGATGGCTGTGGAATAGTATTATAACTCATCCTTTTGATATATACACACACAAACAAACACTTACATGCACTTAGTTTTGCACAAACACATGCATAGACGCACTCTTAAAGACACATACGCACACACATATAAATACATACATACTCACATACACACATATATAGACATAGGCATTTCTCTTTCGTACACAAACACACACAAATACAAGCACTCGTTTCTCACTTACGCACACATACACCCACATACACATATACATAAGTATAGACACCGTCTCTTTAAGACAGTCGCACGCACTCA
>NC_069006.1:8673429-8674367 GCF_001194135.2 Octopus bimaculoides | reverse complement strand
TTGTACTCTCTCTTTCACACATACACACATACATACACACACATGCACACACGCTCCCAAACTCCCCTCACAGACACCCTCTCTCGTATCTCACATACTGACATGTAAAAAACATGGCGTCCTCATCTCTATCAGCAAGCTGATGTCACATTCCGCGTTAGAAAAGAGGGTGGTTTAATGCCGTCAAGGTGTACGTGTGCGCAGGCCTGTTAGCAATGTGTCTGTGCGTGTGTATATATGTGTGTGTATATATATATACATATATAGTTGCCTCTGTGTGTCTGTGTGGGTGTGTGTGTGTGTGGTATCTTCTGAGTATGATAACCATCACACAACAGGGTTGCCTTACAAAAAGCCTCCCTTTCTACATCATTGTCGTTAACCTCCCCTTTCTCTACCCGTTGTGATAGATACGGGTATGTAGCTGCGCTTATATATGTATGTATACATGTGTGTGTACGTATGCGTGTATGCTTGTATGCAAGTGTCAATACAGTTATATATATATATATATATATGTGTGTGTGTGTGTGTGTGTGCTTAAACGTATGTATGTATATGTATGTGTTTGTATGTATATATTCGTATGTATCTATGTATGTATATGTGTATGTATATACTTTTATATATATGTATATATATAAATATATATATGCATGCGTGTCTATATATATATATATATATGCATACAAGGTTGTGTGATTTGTGTGATGTATGTATGTATGCATGTATGTATGCGTGTATGTACGTGTGTACGTGTGTATGTAGGTTGGTGTGTGTTTTGTGTACAAAACTAATGTGTCCAAAGGTTTGTACTTGATCACAAAGCCTCCACTTTAAACCGCGAAGACTTGTTTACCTTTAATTCCAGTTTAACCATCACTGCAGGAAGAAAACCATCAACCCAGCAGTTAGATGTATATGTATATATATATATA
>NC_069006.1:8672745-8673329 GCF_001194135.2 Octopus bimaculoides | reverse complement strand
TAGATAGATAGATAGATAGATAGATAGATAGATAGATATATGTAAATATATATACGTATATAAATGTATATACGTATATATATGTATATATATGTGTGTGTGTATATATATATATATATTTATATACATACAAAGAATTGCAGCATAGATAGAAGGTGTTTATAAACCATTTAAGAAACACACAAAAACCGTTAGATTCACTTCAACATTTAAATTTAATTTGCCAAAAATATTTTCGTCGCTTTGAGACCGCGACCTGTTCACTGACAAAATGGCTTATAAACATCTTCTACGCTGCAATTCTTTTTGTTTCAACACACAATCTAAGATCAGGTCACTTGCTATGCAAGTACATATCCGTAATATATGTATATAGGCGCAGACGTGGCTGAATGGTAAGAAGTTTGCCTCCCAACCACATGGCTCCAGGTTCAGTCCCACTGCATAGCACCTTGGGCAAGTGTCTACTATAGCCTCGGGGCGACCAAAGCCTTGTGAGTGGATTTGGTAGACAGAAACTAAAAGATGCCCGTCGTGTATATATGTATATATATATATATATATATATATATATATATATATAT
>NC_069006.1:8670743-8672604 GCF_001194135.2 Octopus bimaculoides | reverse complement strand
ATATGTATGTATGTATACACCTATGTGCGTGTGGCTTTATGCCTGTGCCTGTCTTCCCATCATCGTTTGACAATCGGTATAGGGGTTTTTACATCCCCATAACCTTGCAGTTCGGCAAAAGAGACCAATAGAATAAGTACTAGGCTTAAGAAATAAGTCCTGGGGTCAATTTATTCGAGTAAACCTCTTCAAGGTGGCCCTCTAGCATGGCTGCAGTCAAATTACTGAAACAAGCAAAAGAACAAAACAATAAAAGAGTATAAAGTAAGACGAAATGACACTTTGTTCGCCGCCCTTCGGTTAAATACTTTAAATCATGTAAATATAAGGCAACATTATGTGACGGTGCTCGATATGATATTTGAAATGAAATAAACGCATTGCAAAAATATGGAGGATATCTCTGTGTGACAAACAGAAAACAGGTATGAACAACAACAACAAAAAACAGATATAAAGAAAACAGATATGAAGAAACGAAATGGATATGAAAATAAGAAACAAATATGAACAAAAGAAAACATATATAAAAAAGAAAACAGATATGAAGAAAAGAAACGGATATGAAAAGAAACAAATATGAAGAAAAGAAAACATACATAAAGAAAAGAAAACAGATACAAAGAAATGAAAACAGGTATGAAGAAAAAAAAGGGTATGGACTAAAGAAACGGATATGAACAAAAGAAAACCTATATAAAGAAAAGAAAACAGATATGGTGAAAAGAGATATGCAGAAAAGAATACAAATATGAAAGAAAACAGATATGCAGAAAAGAAAATAGATATGAACTAAAGAAACGGATATGAACAAAAGAAAACAGATATAAAGAAAAGAAAACAGATATAAAGAAAAGAAAACAGATATGGTGAAAAGGAAACAGGTATGAAAAACAAGCAAATATGAAGAAAAGTAAACATACAAAAAGAAAATAAAACAGATATGAGGAAAAGAAAACAGATATGAAGAAATACGGATATGAAGAAAAGAAATAGATATTAAAAGACAGATATGAGCAACAGAAACGTGTGAAGAAGAGAAACACGTAAAAAAAAGATGTTAAGAAAAAACAGATATAAACAAAAGAAAGGAATATGAACGAAAGAAACAAGTATGAAGAAAAACCAGATACGCAGAAAAGAAACAGATATAGAGAACAGGAACAGATATGTAGAAGAAAAAAAAACAGATATGAAAAAACAGGAAGAAATGCGACGCAAAGCCATGTGGTTTTAAGAGGCTCGAACTGCAACAGAGTAGCTTCGGTCTCAGTTTTGGGCCGAGCAATGCTTACTGAGTGAATGTAATCTGTGGAAGCCTATTGTACACATGTGTGTGGGTGTGCGAGTGCGCACGCGAGTGTATATATATATCAGAAAAGTGCCGCCTAGATAGGCAAGGTAGGCAGTGCATACTTTGAATGAAACAGATCAATAGTAATATGGACCTAATTCAATAAAATTATGGAGGTTACTGTGCATAAAATGCAAAATATTTTTATCTTTTTGTAAATTAGGTAGGCATAATTCTCCCCTGCTTTTCAATCTCAACATTTAAGCTATGCAGAGTAATGCTGTGGTACACGTGCTGCCTACATTCCTACAACAGCTCAGTCACGCACCTGTATTTCGCTTGTTCTTTTGTGTTTTACTACATAAAGGTCACCAACTGCCTACCCTCAGTAATTACTCTCGGCACGTGCCTGATATATATCTATTTATATGTGTATATATATATATATATATATATATGTGTGTGTGTGTGTGTGTGTGTGTGTGTGTGTGAATGTGTGTGTGAATATATATATATATATATATATACACACTCACACACATACACTCGCACACACACACACACACA
>NC_069006.1:8668515-8670215 GCF_001194135.2 Octopus bimaculoides | reverse complement strand
TATATATATGTATATATGACGGGCTTCTTTCACGAATTGTTAATTTCAGTATGGAAGTAATTATGCGCATATATTTGCATTAATATATATATATGCCCAGCGGTATACAATACAATTGTATATTCACAAATCAACGCAGATAAAGTAAAACCCAGCTTGTAAGATCATCGGAACATCATTGTCACGCTAACAATCCAACTCTCAACATACACGCAAAATTTCCTCTTTAAATATATGCAATGTATGGAAGGCTGACAATGAGCAAAATGAGAGTGATTCACTCAAGATCTATTGTATACCTCCTGACTTAATGTTTTTATATATTCTTCGTGAGATAATAATGTCATTGCCCGGACTTTCTGGATTGTTACTGATGTGGACACTCTAAATTGTACTCCTTTGTAATTGATTACTGTGTGGATTAATAGCCAAGTCTGAAAGAGGAGGAGTTTCTGTTACACAGACACAAGAAGAGCTTTTTCTCTTCTTTTCGAAATGTCGTCTGGTAGATTCAAGATCTTGAGTCTCTCTATCACACATTGTTGACAGTCAATTGCTGCTAGGAACACCGTATTTTGTTATGCAACCATGATATGCTAGCTAGTAGATTATGTTTAATATGTAAAATTAGTCTGTCTAATTGTACTTACACCTCTAAATCTAGTGCCTATATACGCAATGTGCACGTGGAGGGTTAATGAGTTGGATGTAGTCACTGATGAAAGAGCAAAAACTCCTGAAATATACATATACACCCATAACCGACTTTTCTATCTTTGATCTCAATGTTTACGTGGATGTATTCGTATAGGAACGTTGTAACTTTCAGAGCTGGCTTTATTTTCAATTGAAAATCTGTAGAAATAACTTTTAAAAATTGTTGTCAGTCTCTACTAGGGGCATTAAAGTATCTCGACAACTGTTTCGCCGACAGCTAATATCTCCAGATAGTTGTTCCTGTTAATTATTAATCACACAATTATTAATTATGCAACAAGAAATTATGCAATTATAAATTTGTCAATATTTAATTATGCTATAAAAAATTACGTAGTTGTTAACAGTATAATTATTATAACTATCAATTATTATATTTATATACAGTTCACAATTCTAATTTTAAAGATATAATTATAGCGATGTGATGGTGCGTGGCCTAGAAGTTAGGGTGGTGTTGCATTCTTGATCACTAGATCATGAGTTCGATCCCCAGACCGGGCGACGCGTTCTGTTCTTGAGAAAGATACTTCGTTTCCCGTTTTCCCAGTTCACTCACTATTATATATGAAAATATATAAACGCTGTGCAAGGCATTTGAATTCACAGTTTGATTGTAGATAGAGGTGAAAACATTTCTATTGCCGGTCGGGATTCATGCTAGCCCCAAGGTAAAGTCTTGTTTTGATTTCTATCTATAGGAATATTTCCCCTGATGAGGCAAATGAGTCCCTTAAGTGGTCCCTAACGCCGAAATTGCAATAAGGAATTAACCAATTATTTTCAGTTGTGGATTCTATTTGCCATGTCACCCGAGGACAGAGTTTATAGCGAGGAGAAATAATGTGACTTTTATAATGGCTTTATAACATGCTATTTTTAACATGTAAAGGTTTTTTAACCCTCTTAGTTATAATTGTGACTTGTTCATAATTATAAACGTTTTTCTTCTCTTTTATGAATACATGTTTAGCCATTGATAT
>NC_069006.1:8666601-8667369 GCF_001194135.2 Octopus bimaculoides | reverse complement strand
ATTTGAACAATCTAAACTGTTTTCATTAATATATGCATACATTGATACACACACACACGTATGTATATATGTATGTATATTGTATATATGTATATATATATATGTATGCATATTGGTACACAAACAAGCGACTCCCACCAATTCTTTATTTGTTTGCGAAGCTCCATAAAATCCAGAAGAACACCAAAAACCTCTCTCTACTCCCTGCCTCTCTTTCTCCTTTTCAATTCCTATCTTTCCCTCTAAATTCCCCCCCCCTTCTCTGCTTCTCTGTCTCCACCTCCCTTTGTATTCATCCCTCCACCTTCTACTCACTCAACGAACGGACATTCGACAAATGCTGAAGGTTTGTGTATCCACAAACAATAGGTTCCAAAACAGCAGAACCAGTTCTTCACTTTCTGACCGAATCACCTCTCCCTTGTTCTCTCTGTCTCTCCCTCTCTGTTATTTCTATTTCACTGTATCAACACACACACGCGCGCGCGCGCGCGCAAACATAAACACGCACACACACACACAAAAACGACCATACACACGCATACAAACACACACACACAAACACACCCATACACACGCATACAAACACACACACACACATACACACACACACACACACACACACACGCACACACACACACACACAAACATTCTGACATATTCAGACATATATGTATGTATATATATTATATACATACTACATATATAGACCATATATAACCTACATTACAAGTGTGTGCGTATTGGACATACATACATGCATATATA
>NC_069006.1:8664892-8666552 GCF_001194135.2 Octopus bimaculoides | reverse complement strand
ATATACATAGATATCTGTATGTATATATAAATGTATACATATAAACAGATATATATATATATATATATATATACACATATATTTGTTTCATCTCCTCATTCTGTGAGTCATTATATTCTGCACTTCCCTCCCACATCCCCACCCTACTCCGAGATGTCTCAGACATCACATGAAGCCTCACCAAAATTCCAATTTACCATGACGTTTCTTCACTTTTCTTTACTTACAATTTCCAATTCTTTCCTTCTTTCTTTCTTTCTTTCTTTCGTTTTTCTTTCTTTCTTTCTTCCTTTCTTTCTTTACTCCCCTCCTTCTTTGTTTGTTTCTTTTTCCTTTCGTTCTTTCATTTAACAATTCCTTCATTTTCATCCGTTCGTTCATTCGTCCTGTATTCTTTCTTCCTTCCTCGTTTCCTTCTTCTCAATACTTTCTTTCCTTTTCTTCGATTCGTTCTTTCTTCCTTTT
This sequence comes from Octopus bimaculoides, assembly GCF_001194135.2. Lineage (NCBI taxonomy): Eukaryota > Metazoa > Mollusca > Cephalopoda > Octopoda > Octopodidae > Octopus > Octopus bimaculoides. The sequence goes on along the minus strand of NC_069006.1, from coordinate 8,666,087 downwards.
CCTTCTTAACTGTCTCCTTCACTCTGTCTCAGTTTTAATTTTCCTCAGATTTCCTTCTCTCTCTTTCATTCTTTCCTTCTTTTTTCTCTCTTTACTTCCTGTCTATCATTCACTCTTTCGTTTTCATTTGTTATTCGTTCATACATTCTTTCTGCTTTCTTTTCTCGGTCCTTCCTTTTTCTTTCTTTCCATTTCTTTTATTAATTCTTTCTTTTCTTTTATTCACTTACTTCCTCATTCTTTCCCATTTTAAACCTCCATTAATTTTCCTACTCTTTTTTTGCTCCTTTGTTTCTTTCTTTCTCGATTTCTTTCATTTTTCTCTTTTCATCCCCTCGCTCATTCTTTCTGTTTTCTTTCTTCCTTCCTCTTTTCCTCCTTCTCTTTCCTTTCTTTCATTTTCTTTCATTCATTGTTTCTTTTCTTCACTCTCGTTTTCATTCTCTCTCGGTTTAAACCTTCCTCAGCTTTCCTCTTTCTTCCTTCCTTCCTTCCTTCCTTCCTTCCTTTCCATCGCCTGGTTCTTTTTCTACACCTTTCTTTCACCTTCATCTTTTAATCTCTCCAATGTCTATTTGTTGACCGTTTCCAATGACTCCAGACTTGGAGATTTTGTTGCTGAAGAGGGTAGATCGCTATCCATGGATTTTTATATCAAACAACATGGCGACCAGAATCCTAAAAACAAAACTAGACACATGACAAGTATCAGAGCTATCAGCTCTGACAGAGTGGCTGTGTTCTCATTCAGACTGCTAGAAATAACAGCCAAATATCCTTTAAATCTCTCAGTAACGGTTTAACAAAGGAGGGACACATTAATGAACGCAACTGTATCGACACCAGCGAACGCCTCTTTATTTCTGTTCACTTCTAATCAAAGCAATGTTTTTCTTTCATGGATTAATCAGAAGACAAAGAACAACGCTCTTTAATTTTTTTTCAAATCCTCTGCGACAAATGGAAGCAAGACTAGTGTCAACAAAGACTGAAGGCTTTGTCAACTTAACATAAAGTGGATTCCGCACAAAACGGATAGCATTTCCTTATTATTAGAGAAGAATCTATAGATTAAGTATTAGACTAACAAAGAAAAAGTCCTGGGGTCGATTTGCTCGACTAAAGGCGGTGCTCCAGCATGGCCACGGTAAAATGACTGAAACAAGTAAAAGAGTAAAAAAAGTAAAAGAGTATA
>NC_069006.1:8663588-8664807 GCF_001194135.2 Octopus bimaculoides | reverse complement strand
ATATATATATATATAGACACTCACACATGAAAGTCTACGAGGATTACTTAATACAGTTTTTGAAGTGTAAAGGTGATGAAAAAAAAATTGAAAGAAAATGCTATGAAACCTTTTATGAGGATGTTACTAACCTTTTTGGCGAAGAAGTTTGGGAAAACAAAAAAATGACTGCAGACACTAAAATTGTTGTCTATAAGGCGTGTGTTCTTAGTAGGCTGCTTTATAACAGTGTGACGCAGTGCCTCTACTCTAGAGAGGAGCGGCGTCTCAACGTCTTTCACCTTCGCAATTCAAGACGCATCTTGGACATCAAGTGGACCGACTACATCGCCAACACCGAAGTCCTCAACCGAGCCAAGATACCCAGCATACACATCTTGCTCCAGCAGCATCGTTTGCGCTGACTCGGTCATGTTCATCGCATGCCAGGCGGAAGGGTCCCAAGAGATCTCCTGTATGGCGAATTGGCTACCGGCACAAAAGCACCAAGACGACATCATTTTCTCGTTTCAAAGATGTATGTAAGAGATATATGAAGTTGCTTTATCTGGAATCTGGACGTCCTAAGACGGGAGGAGGTTGCAAACGATTACCCACACTGGAGGCAAATACTGCAAAAAGGAATGAAGAAAGTGGAAGAAAAACAGGTACTCGCCATCTAAGAAAAGCACACTCGACGGAAGGAAAAATCAACAGCAGCGACAGAGAGCTCCTTCAAATGCAGCCATTGTGTATGTGACTGCCACTCTCGTGTGCAGCCACAAAAGACGCTGAGCCACCATCAGCAGCTGACACAACCTCTTAAGGGGGCAGATCCATGGACTCTCAAGACCGATGGATGCCTACTATATATATATACATATATATAATCAAACAATAAGCAACACGGATTTCAAAAGTGATTGCAGTACGCACGTTTCATGCTACTTCAATTTATTTAAGTAATGTGAGTATTACCTTAAATGCAATATGAAGAGCAATCTTCAGCTGCACGAAAAAATGTAGAAAAAAAGACATATTACAAATGTGGCAACATATTAAAACCAAGTGGGAGAGAGCAGAGGAAGAATATATAAGTCCATCTTGACATAGCAGGGTCTATCAGGCTAGTAATTGATTCTAGACAAAAGTTTTAACTGTCTCAGAATTCTATTGTTTCTTATCTAGTGGTGATAGCAAAGGGACAATTACTTCTAAAGAGAGGGAAGGTGTAAGCAGT
>NC_069006.1:8662008-8663155 GCF_001194135.2 Octopus bimaculoides | reverse complement strand
TATACACACATATACATACATACAAACATACATGCATAAATACATACACACACCCACACACACACACATATACATATTACGGAGATGTACTTGCATAGAGAGTGACCTGATCTGAGATCGGGTGCTGAAACAAAAACAATTGCAGCGTGGAAGGTATTTATAAGCCATTTAAAAACCCCCAAAAACCTTTGATTCACTTCAACATTTAAATTTAATATTGTATATGTATATATATGTATATGTATACATAAAGAGATAGATAGATAGGTAGATAGATAGATAGATAGATAGATAGATAGATAGATAAATAGATAGATACATACATACATACATACATACGTACATACGTACTTATGTATGTATGTATGTATGTATACACACACACACACCTCACATATGTGTACGCATTGTTGAATAACTGTTGATTCGCATAAATTCCTCGACACTCTGAGTAATATCGAGACATATAAATGAATTAATGAAACTTAGTTCCAGCAAAAGCGAGTCTTCTATCTTTCATTTCTTTCAGTCATTGGACGATGAGCGATCTGGAAGACCTACCACGAGCGTCACAACTGGTAATTCCGTCAGCTTGTTGCACGAGGTTCGTCGGAGGACGATCAACGACGTTTTGAAGCGTTTGAAGGAGGACATCCTGTGAACGGGACCGGATCTGTGGAGCGTGAGGAATTGGACTCTTCAGGACCACAATGCACTCTGTCACCAAGGTCTCCACACTCGTGAAGTTTCTCGCCCAAAACAACATGGTTTCGCTTCTGCACCCACCCTATTCGCCAGATCTAGCGCCTGTGGACTTCCATCTCTTCCTCAAGATGAAAATACAGCTCAGTGGTCACCGTTTTAACGCCGTTGTCGAGATCCAGAACAAATCGCGGAAGATTCTCGACTTCCTTACGGAAAACGTCCTCCAGGCTGGATTCCAAAAGTGACAGGAACGCCGGGACCGGTGCATTGCTGCGCAAGGTGACTATTTCGAAGCAGATGGTGCTAAAACTCATGTAAATACGTTATTTTTTTTTAAACACAACTAGTCCGGGAACTTTTTGATACCATCTCGTATATAAATGTACAAACGCGCATAGCTGAATATAGATACGTGTATATATATATATATATATATATATAT
>NC_069006.1:8658038-8659264 GCF_001194135.2 Octopus bimaculoides | reverse complement strand
AGAATTCAAATGTTAACAAAAGGATAACATTTTTGTTCATATTTACATATGCACCTATGGTATATATTTCTATGTTTGCGTGTTATATACCTGTCTCTATTTTGAATACCACTCACACACACACACATACACACACACACACACACACACATGTATATTCGAATATATATATATAAATATACATATATATACACACACAGACACACACACACACACACACACACACACACACACACACACACACACATATATATATATATATTTATATATATGTGTGTGTGTATATATGTATTCATATATATGTATATATATGTGCGTGTATATATATACACACACATATATGTATGTATATACATGCGTGTAAATGTATTTTTGTGTATGTGTATGAGTGTATGTGTTGCAGTGGCATGTGGGCGCATGTCTGCCGTACAATATATTAATCTATATGTATTTTCCAGTTATATAAAGCGTACGTAATACCAAATACTGTGTTTGGATAGAATCAGGCGATATCTAATAACATCTAACGATATCTGTACAAATCGATTGCAGAGAGGATGAGATATATTTAACAAATGATTATACGATGGCAATCACGAACAAGAGATATTAGATATCAGGGTAATTAATATCTTGGTAACACACAAGGAAAATATAAAGCGAAAGAAAAAAATCTAAGCAAATGCCTTCGAATTCGTAAACAATTGTGTAAGTATATTGGGGAATATGAGGCCACGACAGACAGACTTGACTGTGTGGTAAGAAGCTTGCTTCCCAACCACATGGTTCCAGGTTCAGTCCCAATGCGTGGCGCCTTGGGCAAGTGTCTCAGGCCAACCAAAGTGTTGTGAGTGGATTTGGTAGACAGAAAGTCTATAATACATACATACATATAGATAATAATAATAATAATAATACATACATACATACATACATACATACATACATACATATAGATAAAGAAATAGTTTTATTTTCAAACACAGGATAATGCTAATAATATAGCATGAACGGGATGAATGGTATATATTTTGAGGAAAAATCTGTTGGCGACAGACTTTTCCTCAAAATATGAATAGTTTACCCCATTCATGCTATATTATTAGCATTATCCTGTGTTTGAGAATAAAATTATTTCCTTATCTTTCAATACATCTCAGTGCTTCTAAAACAAACTTTGTTGACTTTTAACGTAAGTGAACATACATACATGCATAAATACACAC
>NC_069006.1:8654574-8655132 GCF_001194135.2 Octopus bimaculoides | reverse complement strand
TGCTAAATGAAAAAATAATAATAATAATAATAATAATAATAATAATAATAATAATAATAATAATAATAATAATAATAATAATAATAATAATAATAATAAAAGAAAGCAGTGTATTATGTTAAAGAAGGTACGACTCACCAAAATATGTACGGAAGGACAATCAGCAAAGTTTATGGCAATGTCATACAAATAAGAATACGGATGCACAGAGAGTACAAACAAAAGGTTGCTGGGAAGTAAATATTTTAAGATACAAGAACAAGACATAGAATGGTAAATAGAATAGGCATACTCAAGCTATAGTGGCAGTCAGTGATGTCAAAAGAGACCAGGATTCAAAATGGAAAAATATTTATGTGACAAAATGCGTAAAGTAGGCGCGGCTGTGTGGTAAGAACTTGTTTCCCAACCACATGGTTCCGGGTACAGTCTCACTGTGTGGCACTTTGCGCAAGTGTCTTCTACTATAGACTCGAACTGATCCAAGCCTTGTGAGTGGATATGGTAGACGGAAAATGAAAGAAGCCCGTCGTATATATATATACATATATATACATA
>NC_069006.1:8651532-8653309 GCF_001194135.2 Octopus bimaculoides | reverse complement strand
GGAAATCATAGACAAGCGAGATAACCCGCATCAGGTCCCGTTGTAGGCGCGATAGACATTAATGTTTCGTCATTTTTGTGACATCAAGGAAGGCACCTCGGAATATCATGACAGCGGACATTAGTCGTCTCATGATTGCTATCCCTACCCGTGAAAATCTGCAACCCGCTCCCTAGCCAAGGCACCACTTCTTCACAATATCAAACCCAGCAGCTTTTGATATATATTGAAGCAACACGAAAATAGTTGTCTTGCTCAAGATGATAACGGACCCGCTAGAAATCGAACCCATGGTGTTACAGTTGAGAGCCCACTACTTTTAACCAGTAAACTACGCGCGTTAACTAACGCTGCGCCGTTTAGTGTTTTTATTTGAATATTTCCGGTTAAAATACATTTGTCAATTATCTGTTTTTAAACTATCTTCTTCCGACATCACTAACCTTGGTCGCATCTACCAAATGTTCAATCATATTTACATTCGAATTCAGCTTTATTCGATTCTTCTCTATTTTAAGCACATTTCAAAACCTTATCCTTAACACGTCTTTTTAAATATCCACTGTTAATAATTATACAGAATTCTTCACTATCAATTCTATTCTTGACCTGAATGGTAGCTTTGACTTTAAACATTCCTCTGTCAAGACTGATGTATTAATCTGCCGTTATCCAGCCAGCATCCTTGTTATAACTTTCATTTAAGCGGAGTTTTATAATAGCAATAAGCTGAAATTACGATAAACTTTGGCAGCTGGCTATTATCCTATCTGCTGCTATAACATAGAATCCAGCCAATCAAAATCTTGATCGCTAACAATAAAGAATAGAATTGCTCCACTTTGTAGACACTTTAAAACAGATGGGCAGTTTAAAGAATGTTTGATTCTTGCCTTACATGCAAATTATGGGTATACTTTGAGCAGCATCTGAAAAACTTTTGAGCAATATCTGAGCAACCGTTCATCAACGTCTGAACAACCTTTGAGCAACATCTGAGCAACATGAAAATGAGAAATGGTGATATTTATATGGAACTTATTGCTCTTGTACTCTGACTATAAACTCTCCATTGTACCTATCATTATAGGTGCATTAGACTATATACCTACAAATTTACACAAAAATCTAGAAATACTAGGATTTTCGGAGAAAGAGCAAAAGAACCGTCGCGGATTCTCGAAATGTAGTCTATTACTGACGCAGTGAATATTTGTAAGGCATTCCAAAGAATTTCCATCTAAGATTCTTTAGTTGAATAAATGCCAACAGTTGGCTGTGTGCATCGACAGTTCAACCGACACACCAACTCAACCACACGTTTACATAGACTGGGAACTCTCTTAACTCAAAAAGTCATGTCGCTTCAAAACTAAAATAAATCTCAGAGAAAAATCAGACATCCATACACTGAAACGTGTATAAATAACTTATAATGATTGCTGGCCATCAGCTATCAATATTAGGCTTGTCTTTCCAGGTTTTTGTATTTTTAAATAGACACAGACGCTCTCTGTGATAGACTTTTATTGCACCGGTCAAATCTTATTTTGTAAAAATCAATAGATATTAGGTCTTCCTACAAGGGACATCAATATTTCAAACTCACGCCGCGAATGATCAGACTTAGAAGGAAAAGATGTCGGTGTTCGGTATTACTAAATCAAAAAGTAAGCATAAGAACCGTGTTTGATGGATGACTTTAGCAGAAACGCACATACACACGCACACACGCACACACACACACACACACACACACACACACACACACACACAC
>NC_069006.1:8648612-8649923 GCF_001194135.2 Octopus bimaculoides | reverse complement strand
TATATATGCTGGTGTGTTTAACTCCCCCTAACTTAGCGGTTCGGCAAAAGACACCTATAGAATAAGTACTAGGCTTACAAAGAATAATTCGTGGGGACGATTTGCTCGACTAAAGGCGGTGCTCCAGCATGGCCGCTGTCAAATGACTGAAACAAGTAAACCACCACCACCACCACCGCCATCGTCGTTGTCATCATCATCATCATCAACAGCAGCAGCAACATCATCACCATTACCATCACCATCATCATCACCACCACCATCACCATCATCATCATCACCACCATCACCATCATCATCATCACCATCATCGTTGTCGTCATCATTATTTGTTGTGCTACAAAACGTATAAAATGTTCCCGATAGAATCAAATAATCCAATTAACAATTTTTCACACGTCACTTCCTGTCGTCATTCCGGATACGAGAACACACAAGCTTTGACATTTCGATTCAGTCAACTTCTTCACTGGACGCCATCTTGTATTGTTGAAATTTGAAAGAAAGACCTAAAACAAATACTTCGTTTTCAACGTTGGTAATGAAGATTGTTATTTCATCCACCTCTTCATGTATTACTGGTATTTGTTTATCCTGTTGCGCTCAATGACATTTGAAACGAATCAATCAATCAGCTTTAGTCACAGTAGAACGCTATATGATGCTGATATTTCGCCTAAAAATCAATAAAGATTGTTATTGATCTCCAATTTCTGTTTCCATTTCTTCGTTTTCATATTTAAGTTCCTGTTTATTTTATTCCTTCCTTCCTTCCTTCCTTCCTTCCTTCCTTCCTTGCTGGCTTACGTACTTGGTTTCTTGCTTCGATCAAGAGACGGCGGCCATGCTGGAGCGCCGTCTTCAAGTGTTTTAGCAAACAATATAGATTCAAGTGTTTATTCCAATCAGGTGTTTATTTGATGGACCTTTCTTTGTCGAATGACTAAGTTATCTCATTAGTTAAAAAAGAAAAAGAAGTATATGCCTAGCATACACACACACACACACACACACACACATTCTCATACATATATACATTCATAAATACATAGATGCACACATACATACTCATATGCATATATGTATGCATGAGTGTATATATATGTGTGTGTGTGTATGTATATATATTGAAATTAATCAAAGGACATACTAAGTAATTGGCTTGCAAATATAGTACCCCCGCTCGTTGAGGTGACGCTAACCCCCCTGTCAGTACATAGACTTGTGCTCTCTCTCTCTCTCTCTCTCTCTCTCTCTCTCTCTATATATATATATATATATATATATATATATATATATATATATATATAT
>NC_069006.1:8647217-8648579 GCF_001194135.2 Octopus bimaculoides | reverse complement strand
TGTGCTCTCTCTCTCTCTCTCTCTCTCTCTCTCTCTCTCTATATATATATATATATATATACACACACTACAAAATCCTCCTTGACATACCACGTGGACAACACAAACATCATTAAGCACGGTTGGAACTGAGCATCTAATAAGCAGCACAATTACAAAACAGTCAGGGAAGAATCTACGATTATAACTGGTTCTAGCTTTACTGGATATTTTCGCAAAGGGAGATGAAAATAATTAGGGCTACTCTTATTAGTTTGCATGTAAATCAAAATTGTAATTACTTTTTACAGAACTAACGAACTATGACAAAAACAGAAGAACGCCTTGTGAGATGCCCAGGTGCTTTGCTAGTATATTTTCTCTTTACTTTCTCTCATTTCAGAACGAAATAATAGTATATTTCAGAAATTCTCATTTGCTTTATACTGACGAAATTGATGTAAATTGAAACAGCTCTGTATACGAGTATTGAAGACTTTGTATAGGTTGAATACAAATATGAAAAACTTCGTTGTTTATTTTTACCAAAAGAAGTAAACATTTAAGTAAGCCATAAATATTATATAGCATACGGCATCCTATCAAACTCAAATTTGCTTTATTAATGAAAGAAACTAAATAATATTGACGAATAATGAAACAATAGCTTGTAATGGCTGGGTCTTTTCGTCGTTGGTTGCCAGTATTGCAGAGACAGTATCTTAACCACATCGGTTTCCAGGATCAGGTGGTTTGCTCCTGGTACAATTATTACCTCTCCATTCATAAGTACACCAAGAAGGAAATATAAGTCCATACATCCTCAGATTCTTAAGGTCTCAGTCTGTGTGGATTTTATGTAGCGGTTTACCCCCTAAGCCGTTTTAAACCTTCAATGCATTGCTCCACAAAGCAACAGGGCTTTATTATTACAGTAGGCATGACTTGGGCAGTCAGAAGACTATATTCAAATACTAAATACAAATTTTCCAAGGGAACGAAGTGAAATGGGATGAAATAAAATAAAATGACAAATGCATGCATACATACGTACATACATACATACACACACACATTTGAACGCGCGCACACACACACTCACATACACACAAAAATACACATATGTATAATCCAGAGAAAGTTGGCAATGCTTTGGTCGATATTTAATGGTTTAAATTTTTACCTGATAATAGTGGATTATATGCTATGGTGTAAACTATTACGATTACATTAATTAAATATAATTTCCTGAAACAGCTGTCGTAAATTTCAAACGCCATTTGTACTTACTTTACATATATATATATGTATATACATATGCACACACACACACACACACACACACACACACACACACACACACACACACACACACACACACAC
>NC_069006.1:8645235-8646425 GCF_001194135.2 Octopus bimaculoides | reverse complement strand
ACGAACTTTTTCGCCATGTTTTGCCTTTTTATTTCCATAAAGGCAAGAGAGCTGCTGAAGCTCACAAAGAGATATGTGAAGTTTATGGTGTTGATTGCTTAACAGAACGCAAATGTCAGAAATGATTTAGAGAATTCCGTTCAGGAGATTTTTCACTCAAAGATGACCAACGTTCTGGTCGACTTACTGAAGTTGATGATGACCGAATCAAAGCCATAATTGAATCTGATTGTCATAAAACTGTGCGAAAGATTGCAGAGAGGTTAAATGTATCACACACAACAATTGAAAATCACTTAAAATGTCTTGGACTCGTTGAAAAGCTCGATAATTGAAGGAGATTTACTAAACATAACGGATCAATATTTGCGATATGCATCTCAAACGCAATGAAATCGACAGTTTTTTAAAATGAATCATCACTAGTGATGAAAAATGGATTGTTTACAATAATATCAATCGAAAACGATCATGGTCCAAGCGTAATGAAACAACACAAACCACTTCGAAAGCTGAATTGCATAGAAAAAAGGCCATGTTGTAAATTTGCTGGGATTACAAAAATGTTGTATATTTTGAGTTGCTTCAAAGGAGCCAAACGATCAATTCAGATGTTTATTGTCAACAATTAATGAAACTGGAGGAAGCAATCGAAGATAAACGAGCAGAATTGGCAAATCGTAAAGGAATCGTGTTCCACCACGAAACACTAGACCACACACGTCTTTGGTAACTTGTGAAAAATTATTGGAGCTTGGTTGGGAAGTGATGCCACGTCTACCATACAGCCCTGACCTTGCATCATCATTTATTTCGAAGTCTGCAGAATTCTTTCAATGGTAGCACTTGCAATAATGATGATGGCCCAAAATCGCATTTGCTTTAGCTGATAAAGACCAGAATTTATATGAGTGCGGAATCATGGCGTTGCTAGAAAAATCGCAAAAAGTCATCGAACAAATTGGAAAAAAAATAATTGATTAAAGTTCATTCATTGCATGAAAAAAAAAACGAAATTAATTTCTTGCCAATACATACATACATACATACATACATACATACATACATACATACGTACATACATACGTACGTACGTACGTACATATATATATATGTATATATGTATATATGCATATATATAATTCCTGTACATAACCTCCAAACCTTCCAATATATATATATATATATAT
>NC_069006.1:8643449-8643996 GCF_001194135.2 Octopus bimaculoides | reverse complement strand
ATATATATATATATATATATATATACATATGTAAAATTCATATACACAAAGATAATGTCCATTAAAAGTGCACACATATGTAAGCTGTGTGTATTGAGAGAAATTATATGACACAGATATTATTCATATATAAATGCATATTTATGTGTGCAGCTGTCATAAACAATCGCTACAACAGCAAAAGCAAAAACAACATCAACAACAACAACAACAACAACAACACTAACGACAACATCAACAGTAACAACCACAATAATGATTGTAACAACAACAACAACGACACTAGTGTCGACAACAGCAATAACAATGCTAGCAATATCATGGTTCCAGGTTCAGTCCCACAGCGTGGCGACTTTGGGAAATGTCTTCTATTAAAGCAGTGGGTCCCAACCTTTTCACTGACAAGGACCCCTTGAATTTAAATGAGATTTTCACGGCCCCTTTTTAATATGCTTATCCTTATGTATGTATATATATATATATATATATATATATATATTTACATATATTACTGTTGGCGTGTTGCTATCATAGGCGCAGGAATGGC
>NC_069006.1:8639601-8640230 GCF_001194135.2 Octopus bimaculoides | reverse complement strand
TATATATATATATACATATATATATATATATGCATATATATACATATATATATATGTATGTGTGTGCGTGAATGTGCAGTGGTATCAATGTAAGAGTTTTTAAGATGACCAAGTAATAAAAGAACTCAACGCTTGCAGTGGAGTATATGTGTTATGCATGCGTCACAGCCACAGCTTCTCGATTTCTGCAAGCTGGACCTATAACTCATACTGATGGGTGAGCATTTGGCCAGTCAGATTCGCAAGGAGGCACGTAAGCGTCGGTTTTGGGGTTCGATTCAACCTGCGGTTAGCTTATTAGTTTTCAGTCATTTGTATATATATATGAGTGTTATTCACAGACATATTTATGCTCCTGCGCAAAGGCGTCCCTAAGTACAGGTATGTCATTAGTATTGCCTATAGACATGATGCTTATGGTTGTATATATCACGTAGAAATTATGTCCATTATACATACATATGTGTGCACATACACACAGGTTACATGTAAATCTACATGTATATATGTATGCATACATTTATATATATATGTGTGTATATGTATATGCATATATATATATATATGTGCATATGTATATGCATATATATGTATATATATATATATATATATATATATATATATATATA
>NC_069006.1:8635662-8637168 GCF_001194135.2 Octopus bimaculoides | reverse complement strand
TAAATAAATAGATAGGTAGATAGATAGATAGATAGATAGATAGATAGATAGATAGATAGATAGATAGATAGATAGATAGATAGATAGATAGAAGGACACACAAACAGACAAATATATTAGCTATAATTAGAGAGAGAAAAATAAATATATAAACAGGTAGATATCAGATTGATCGGTAGGTATAAGATAGATAAATATAGTTACAGATGCAGACAGACAGACAGACAGACAGGCAGACAGATAGATAGATAGATAGATAGATAGATAGATAGATAGATAGATAGATAGATAGATAGATAGATAGATAGATGAATTTCCTGTGACAACAGGGTACACAAGTCAGCAGGTTGTTATTGTGATGGAGGAGGTATTAGTGACGGACTGGGGGTCTGTACTCGTTCTGATCAACAACGAAACTGACGTATAGTGGCGTTGCTAATACTCCTGTCTGTACACAACGAGGTACGCGCCACAGAAGGTCTGTGTTCCTGCCATAAAATGCAGTTGGGCCATGTGTGGGGACTGTACTTGTACTCATCAAAGTCTTTCAAAATTAACCTTGGCGTAATTTCCAATGTTCCTCGTTAAAATTCCTTGATTTAATTTGCTGCAACAACTGGGATTACACTGGCCATGCAGGCGCTTCTTAACGCATAAACACACATGTACGATAAATATATAAATATAGAAGTATATACATATGTATATGTGTGTATGTATATATGTATGTACGTTGTATAGTCAGTATGTATACCCGTTTTACACAACGGGTTAGCGTGAGCGAAGATCGTAGCAAGTTCTAAATATACACACTTTCAGACAACGAGATATCGCGTTCGATTACTTTGCATTTTTCAGATAACCGGGGTGCTGACAAGCTATCCGAGTGGATGGGACAGCAGTGCGTAGAGGGTGTCAGGCAGGTGCTGGAGTCGATAGCAAACTAATGTATTACGGGTGGCACGTGGGATGGCCTAATGTTTATCTCGTGTCTCTCCTTTCTTTGTAGCTTAAATTTTTTCTTCTCTATATTTGTTTTGTTCCGTTGCTGCTGTTCAGCCCCGAGTCGTTCCTGATCCAGTAGACCATATTCCAGCCACAATCATTGTGTGTTCTTCATCAAATATCTTGTATCTAGAACAAGTGTATCTGGGATTACATTATTTAATGTATCAACCCTCCACATTTCGTTGTTTTTTTAATTTATTTATTTATCTATTTATTATTATTGCTAAGACCAAAACGAAGGAATGTGATGTGAGTTACGGTTTGGTTGCTGTTTTCAGCAGTTCGAGTTATCAAATAAAGAGCCCCCTCATCGGAACCATGGTATGTAAAGGATATAAACTTCGTGGGTGTTAGTGCCTGCGAACTTCCCCCCACTTGTTGAGTGGGATGACTGAAGCGGGAAGGAGCGGGGGCACAGGTAAAGTTTGGGCCCACGAGATATAATAAAAAGTGCGTTAAGTCTGAAGTCTCTTTCTCTCTCTTCAAACTACTACTCCT
>NC_069006.1:8629554-8633310 GCF_001194135.2 Octopus bimaculoides | reverse complement strand
CCCATCGTACAAAAGCCTACTGGAACAAAATCCCATCGTACAAAAGCCTGCTGGAACAAAATCCCATCGTACAAAAGCCTGCTGGAACAAAATCCCATCGTACAAAAGCCTGCTGGAACAAAATCCCATCGTAACTGTTTAGGAACTAGCAGAGAAGCTTTGATTTGGTCAGTCAACCATTCATTGATACCTGCATACCATCGGAAAAGTCAGCAAATTGGGTCAATGGGTTCCTCACAAACTTTCCGAGTTTAATGCTCAGCCACATACAGCGAGGATGACATTCCAAAGGCCGGGGCAATTTGAGTGGGAAACGATACTCCACCCACCATATTCGCCGGATATTGTCCCATCTGATTATCATTTATTCCACAGTCTTCAAAATCATTTGAACGGAAAAAATATGAATTCTCTAGATGAGGTCAGGAGTAATTTTCATCACGGACAAATGAATTTTGGAAGAGGGGCCTTGCAAGTCTACCAGATAGATGGAAGAGCATTGTAGAAAATGAAGGAGAATATATTTTAGATTAAAAAAAGGGCTTTGTTTATCTTAATTTTGAAAATAAAAGAAGTATAAAAACCACATTACCTATGGGACGACTCAATATATGTGTGTGTGTGTGTGTGTGTGCGTTTGTGTTTGACCCACCCATACTTTCACAGAAGTTGTTGGTTTGTTTACGTCCACGTAACTTATCAGTTTGGCTTAAGACGTCAATAGAGTTCCTTCTTTAAAAAAACACAAAAAATGCAAAGGCAAAAGAATCAAAAATCATAAATGCTGGGTTGATGAGTTCCACTAAAGGTCTTCAATGTAATGCCCCAGCATGGCTGCAGTCCAATGATTGAAATAAAAGATAACATATAAATTCGATTGACTGAAATTAGGTTATTAAATAATTAAAGCCGCGATCGACTTAGTCTTTCATCCTGCTGGAGTCGATAAAATAAGTACCAGTTGGTCACCAGTGACCAACTGGTACTAATCGACTCACACCGTCAACCGAAATTGCTGGCCTTGTGCCAAAGTTTGAAACTAATATTTTATAGAAATCGTAGAGATATATCTTTTATCTTTTACATGTTTTAGTCATTACACTGCGGCCATGCTGGGGCACCATCTCGAAGAGTTTTCTGTCAAGTGAATCGACCCCAGCACATTTTTTCCTAAACCTGGCACTTGTTCTATCTTTCCTTTTTGCCGAACCGCTAAGTTACGGGGTGGAAAACAAACACATACAGAAGGACACATACACACACATACACACACACACGCATACACATATATGTAAATATATATAAATATATATATATGTATGTATGTATGCATGTATGCATGTATGTATGTATGTATGTATGTATGCATGCATGCATGCATGTATGTATGTATGTATGTGTGTGTATGTATGTATGTATGTTTGTATGTATGTATGTATGTATGTATGTATGTATGTATGTATGTATTTGGCCAAAATTATGGATCAGGTATGAAAAAATAGAGAAAATAATTGAAACTCATTTACTTAATAATCAAAAACAATATAATTAACATTTTAGAGTCTATCCCATCAAGGGTCAGTATTTGATGTGTCCCCCTTTCGCTTTTATAATCGCTTTTATGCATTTTTACGTACTTGAGACGCAAGGTGGCGCAAGTGGTTGGGTCAATTTTTCTGCCAGCCATTGTGTAACACAAAAGTTTTTTTTACCTATTTTTTCAGTGAATTTTTTTTATTGATAACTTATCAGTGGTTAATATTTGTTGAAAATCTCTCCGAAGAAACAAGTTCCTGATGCTCAAAAGAAGCCGTTATTGTCTGAGGTGAACCTGAAGGAAAGATTGTCTTGGCCAAAAGAGCATGAAAATTGAATTGATGGTGATTGGTCTTAGGTTGTTTGGTCTGATGAAAGTAACTTCGAAGTAAGATTCTCTGCGTTTATTTCCACTACTTTACTAGGCATAATTGAAGTTCTTACACTTCTACAATTTTTTTATTGGATACCGAAAATGATCGATAAATTATGTTTTCTCCTCAGATCTTTGGAACTCCTGGAGCTGTTTATGATCGCTGTAGAGTTGGAGAGGTTTATTATCCTGGATGTGTGGTGCCAACAGTCAAATTTCGTGGAGGAAGAATAATGATTTGGGATTGAATGTCGCCTTCAGGTCCAGGAATGTTGTTCGCTTGTGAGGGCAGAACGAATTCCAACACTTACACCAGCATGTTAGATCGGGTTTATCAACCTTCCTTAGCTGAAATTTTCAATGGTAACATCCTAGACGGCGTAATTGTTCAATAAGGCAATGCTCCATGCCACACATCCAGAGTCTCAATGGGTTGGTTTGAGAAGAAAGGGATGAGGGTGATGAAATGGTTCCCTCAGTCTCCAGACCTCAATCCCATCGAACATTTGTGGTCACACTTAGGTACAAGAATGATGGTGCACAAATGTTCTTTCAGAAGCGAATTAGAAGTCAAAATTCATGAAGAGTGGCAGAAAACTGACCCAGCCACCTGCACCAACGTACTCTCAAGTATGCAAAAACGCATCAAAGCAGATATAAAAGCAAAAACGGGATGCATTAAATATTAAAAAAAATATATTATCAAAAAAAGAAACTCCAAAACGAATGAAAAGAATGAATTAATATAATGAAAGATGAAATAGAGCCGTTCAGCCCCACTTCCGAGCGACTTCATTGAACCTGTTAATACAACCTCTTTTTGAACACACTTATTTACACCAGTTAATCACCATTTTGTTTTCAGAATGTTTACGTTATATTTTTTTTAAATATCGACATACCTTATCCGTTCTGGCATTGTGCGGGTGTCTATTTTTTTTGACCCACCACTCGCAGGCCACATTTATAGTACCGCGGAATCCTCCCTTCCACTCTGACTTTCAATATTGTCTCTCCTACCGTGGTGGTCTCGACCATCTTTTCTGTCTTCTTCCGCGACTTGCACCACCATATCAAGGGTTTGTCCCTGCCAGTTCCAATGGGGTGTTCTGCTGGCCTGGAGGACCACCACCTTTTCCTTCATGCCTAGCAGTATGGCAGCCACCAGCCAGGCTACATCCACTTCCGGGGTTATTTCCTCCACCCTAACCCCAGAAGCACGTCTCCCAAGGTATGCGGGTAGAAGAACCACTTCATCCGTTTTCAGCAGTGCTGCTGAGTGCAGCCTGGCGGTAGCTACCTTTCTGAACTGCACCTCCACCGTTCCAAACTGTTTTCCTCTGGCAAGGCAGGAAATCCAGATTAGTCAGATGAGTCTCGCTGCCTTTTCTATTTCAGCCGTTCACATAATCTCGATCTTCCTTGCTGCCACCGAGTATTTTCAGCAAAATATTGTCCTTTCTGCTGCTTCCTTTAAAACTTCTTTGGTGGGGGAACACCTTCACTTCGTTCCCCTCCCTTTTAAGCATTCCCTTGAACTTGCTCACATCCTCCAGCCTCACATCTTCGCTTGTTGTTTTCTTTTGTCGCTGCAGCATAGTTTCCTGCTTCCATTGCTTCGTCTATCTTCTTTATACACTCCACCATTTCTTCTTCAAACCTCACAAAGTCAGATGAAGGGTAGTTTACAACGTCTGAAACAGAACAATTCAAACCATTATACAAGAGGAAAAACATCGTACCGCCAAGACAACCAAAAAATCATGTGTGTAACGCCGAACGACAACAATTCGACCGACAAAGACTATACCGGAAGTAAGCTTCTTACCACATAGCCATACCTGCGC
>NC_069006.1:8627344-8628098 GCF_001194135.2 Octopus bimaculoides | reverse complement strand
TATATATATATATATATATATATATATATATATATATATATGCATACAGATACATATGCATATATATACATATGCATACATTTAAAACAAGAAGTAAAAGGAATTAATAAATCCAGAGAGATATTTTGAAAGCACTCAGCGATAAATGAACTTGGTTTACTACATCAAACAATCAGATACCAATAAATTCAAACAGAATTAACATCTCAAGTAATTCCTCGCTTATGATAGCTAAATCCAAAGATTGCTTTAAGAATTTCAAGAAATCTGGAATATATAACAAGAATAAAAATGGAGAAAAATCACAATTTTAATTGATGATTACGAAATACATTATACCGATCGATTCTATTGTGCCAGAATATTTAGATATAGAAAAACAGGTCCAAAATATCCATCAAACGAATATAAACGAAACTTTATGCTAACACAATGTTATCTAGGTGAGCTGGCTTTTCTTAGAATATTATATTTCTTCTTAAGGTTCTTTTTCTGTGTTCGTCTATTTTAGATATTTTCTTGGTTCTCTTTGAATTCAACCAATTTTGGATTGTCTTGATAACATTGTGTTAGCTGAAATGTTCGGATATCTTGGATTGGATGGTGCTTTGTGTAGCTTCGCTCTATATCTAAATATGCTGGCACAATAAAAACGATCGTGTGTAAAGTGTAAACATCAATTAAAAGATATATATATATACATGTATATCCTTGGAAATGGATGCGTGGCGTTCAATTAAATAATATATATATA
>NC_069006.1:8622076-8623041 GCF_001194135.2 Octopus bimaculoides | reverse complement strand
CACCACCACAAATTTCGCAGAAGCATTGAAACAATCTATCTATCTATCTATCTATCTATCTATCTATCTATCTATCTATCTACATGAATGTGTGTGTACTAGGACCGATCAATAAGTATCCGGACTGTTGTCATAGTTACGACGCTAAAGCATGCAGAGTGAAGCCGCTTGGCACAGTTTAACCTTGAACTCTGTTGTGCGCGTGCAATATGTTTTAACGTTGTACCTCACTTCCGGTGTTTACAGCAGTCTTTAGAAGAGAACAGAGAAAGTTGTCATGGCAATACCTGCTCAGAGGCGTACGCAATGCTGCAGAAAGTGTATGGGGAGGATCTTATGAGCCACACACCAGAGTACGAATAGTTCAGACGTATCCAAGATGGCCGAAAAATGTCGATATTGATGAACGCTCTGAGAGGCCTGTAGCCAGCAGAAGTGAGAAAAACATCGCAGATGTGCGTGCAACTGTGAGGGGAACTCGTCGAATCATCATCCGTAAGTTATCAGAGGATGTGCAGATTAGTTACGGTTCACTTCAGTCCATTATCACTGAAGATTTGGGTATGAGGCGCGTGTATGCTATGTTTGTCCCAAAACTGCTTTCAGCTGACCAAAAGGACACTCGGGTTTCAATTGCACAAGATCCCCTTGATTGTGTCGAGAACGATGGAAACTTTGCGTAGGCCTCTGAGCAGGTATCATCAAGCTTTTGGCGAAATTTGATGCAGATTCTCTGCTCAACTTCTCTGTCATAGTCAACGGGATGATCGCACTCTACACACGTTCCTTCCAAGCAATACAGCAAACAGCGGAAGTGAGCTAGAACGTTAAAGCTTAGTGCGCATGCACAGAAGAATCCAAGGTCAATCTGTGCCAAGCGGCTTTACTCTGTGTGCTTTAGTCTCGTTACTCTGGCAACAGCCCGGATACCTATTGATCAGACCACGTATATATATATATATATA
>NC_069006.1:8617966-8621263 GCF_001194135.2 Octopus bimaculoides | reverse complement strand
ACCACCGCCGCCACCGCCGCCGCCACCGCCGCCACCGCCACTACCACCACCACCGCCACCGCTGCTGCTATTGATGCTCTTGTTGTTGTTGGTTGTATTAGTTCTGTACTTCTAGGAATGACGCGCGTTAGACGTGTGACTATATCCGAACTTCACACCGCTGTGTTTTTACACACACACACACACACACACACACACTTACACACACATGCACACGCACTTACACACACATGCACACACACGTACACATATACACGCACACGTACACAGAGAGAGACACACACACTTACACACACATGCACACACACTTACACACACATACACACACACGTACACACACACACGCACACACGCAGATGTATGTACATGCTTATGCGTGTGTGTGTGTACGTGTGTATGTGTGTCTGTGTGCGTATGTGCAAGTGTGTGTGTACGTCTGTGTGTACGTGCGTACGTATGTATGTGTGTGTGTAAGTTTGCATGCATGTGTGTACGAGTGTGTACCTGTGTATTGCAATGTGTGTGTATGTATATAAGTGAGTGTACATCATTTTACATGTGGATGAAGGCGGTGAGCTGGCAGAACCCTTAGCGCGTTGGGCGAAATGCTTAGCGGTATTTCGCCTCTAGCTGTGTTCTGAGTTCAAATTCCACCGAGTTGTGACTTTGCCTTTCGTCCTCTCGGGGTCAATAAATTAAGTACCAGTAAGATGTAATCGACTAGTCCCCTCTCAAGAAATATGAGGCCTTGTGCCTCCAGTAATAAGAATTATTTTATATGTGGATGTTCGTAAAGTCGAAGGCATAGAGTGAAGGAGACAAAGAAGAGAAAGAAAGGGGAAGGGTGGAGGAGGGGGAAAAGGGGAGGAATAAAGAGAGAGAGAGATTAAGGAAAGAGTGTGGAGAGTGTATGAATGTGTTTGTGTCAATATGTGCGTGCTTATTTAGGCGGCGAGCTGGCATAAACGTTAGCACGCCGGGCGAAATACTTAGCGGTATTTCGTCTGCCGTTACGTTCTGAGTTCAAATTCCGCCAAGGTCAACTTTGCCTTTCATCCTTTCGGAGGTCGATAAATTAAGTACCAGTTACGCACTGGCGTCGATGTAATCGACTTAATTCCTTTGTCTGTCCTTGTTTGTCCCCTTTCTGTTTAATCCCCCTGTGGGCAATAAAGAAATAAGAAACGTTAGCACGCCAGGCGAACTGCTTAGCGGTATCCCGTTTCTGTGAAGTTATTGCTCGAGTTTACGTTGACGTGTTTATGGAATTGTTGCCATTGTTATTGATTTGAATTGTTGTTTGAATCGTTGTTGATTCGTTAATTGTTGTTTTGTTTCCCATTGTGGGAAAATGGAGAAGGCGCTGGAGGCAGGCCCAAGTTATGCGGCTGCAACGGGCAAAGTAGTAGACACGCGAGAGTTGGAGGTCCGCGAGATAAAAGTAGAGTCTAGAAAGATGAAGGAGAGTGAGAAATTGATCACAAAAGAAGGAAACATTTTGAAGCTGACACCGACTGAAGAGCTATCGGCCAACGTGACAAAAAGAACGGTTATATTTAAAACCATGAAGGCAGCCACGAGAAAGATAGAGATTGCACCAATAGAGGCCATGGAGGAATGTGTTAAGAATATAAAAAGATTTACGAGAGGGAGAAGATACACCACTGTGGAGGTGCGCTTCACAACGGAAGTGGAAGCAATAAAGCACTCCACAGAGGCAATAAGGACAGAGGAATGGGTGCTCTTGCCTTCGTACTGCGGCAAACGTGTGGCCAAGGTGCGAGTGAGTAAGGTACCACCCGAATTGAAAGAAGAATGGCTGATAACAGTCATAACGTATAATATGAAAGACGGGAAGATTCTGAAGGCTACAAGGACCCAGAAGGTGAACTACTGGGGATATGGTATCGAATTAACGATTCAGGCAACAACGGAGGACTTGAATAGTATGGTGGATGAGATTGTGCTGCCAGAAGATGTGAAGCTGAGAGTCATTGTGGAGGGTGGGCCGCCATTGTGTTTCACATGTGGAGAAAGGGGCCACATGAAGGCATGGTGCACCCAAAGAAAGCCACAAACAGAACAAGAGGAGAGACAGGAGGGTGTGGACCAAGTAGTACAGGACAAGGCAACAGAAAAAGAAACAGAAAAAGAAACGGAGAATGGATTCACTATGGTTAAAAAGAAAAGGAGGCGGAGCGGAGGAATGTTTTCTCCGCCAGAGAAGCAGAAAAAGAAGAGAGAAGAGGTGAGAAAAGAAACTGTGAAGGAGGGCAGTAGGAAGGAAAAAGAAAGTAAAAAGAAAGTGGAGTTACCAGTGGAGAAAATGTGGGAAACCCAACTGTATGAAGGTGAGATGGAGAGACTATTTATGGAGGAAGAAAAGAGAGAACCAAAAGTCCAAGAGAAAAGAAAGAAAATACGAGGAGGAGATGAAGTGTGGTATTATGTGACGTACCCAAATAATGTTGAAACAGAGAAAAAGATAATCAAGTTTCATTCAATAGTAAGAGTGAAGGTGCCTTCATACGTCTACGTGGAGGATATGAAGGCAATATTGATAGAAGAGGAAAACTACAGAAAGTTGAAAGAGATGTGTGGAGATAGGATTGACCCACCGGGAGTGGAGGTGGAATTTAAAGAGTTGCCACCAGGGGTGGATTTGAGAGATATCGAACCACTAATGAAGTTTTACTAAAGACAAAAAAGTATGAAATTAAAGGAAAAAAAAAGAAAAATTGTAGATAATACATATAACGGTTCAAATGGTACCGCATGGGAGTGGGGCCCATGCATCCATTTTCATTTTTATATAACTTTCATCTCATTTACATTCGTTTTATGTTTTTTGTCCCCACTGTGGTCTTGTCTGTCCTTGTGGTGTCCCCATCTATGTTTAGGGCTTTATGCCTAATAAAGAAATCAGTATTTCGTCTACCGTTACGTTCTGAGTTCAAATTCCGCCGAGGTCGACTTTGCCTTTCATCCGTTCGGGGTCGATAAATTAAGTACCAGTTACGCACTGGGGTCGATATAATAGACTTAATCCCTTTGTTTATCCTTGTCCATCCCCTCTATGTTTAGCCCCTTGTGGGTAATAAAAAAATAAGAAACGTTAGCACGCCGGGCGAAATGCGTAGCGGTATTTCGTCAGTCTTTACGTTCTGAGTTCAAATTCCGCCAGGGTCAACTCTGCCTTTCATCCTTTCGGGATCAATAAATTAAGTACCAGTTACGCACTGGGGTCGATATAATAGACTTAATCCCTTTGTTTATCCTTGTCCATCCCCTCTATGT
>NC_069006.1:8615874-8617693 GCF_001194135.2 Octopus bimaculoides | reverse complement strand
TTCAAATTTCGTCGCGGTTGACTTTGCTTTTCATCATTTGGGAATTGATGAAGTGAGTACCAGTAAAATACGGAGGGCGGTTATCCGACTTTCTTCCATAACTGAAACTGCTGACCGTGTGGGAAAATATGAATTCAGTATTTATATTCAACATTAACATATAACTGCAGGCCTGGCTATGTGGCATAGGTGCAGGGGGAGGGGGCTGTGTGGTAAGAAGCTTGCTTCCCAACCACATGGTTCCGGATTCAGTCCCACTGCATAGCACCTTGGGCAAGTATCTTCTACTATAGTCCTGGGCCGACCAAAGCCTTGTAAGTGGATTTGGTGGACGGAAACTGAAAGAAGCCTGTCGTATATATGTATGTATGTATGTGTTTGTCCCTCCCGTTTGTCCCTCACCGCCATCACTTGACAATTGACATTAGTGTGTTTACGTCCGCGTAACGTACCGGTTCGACAAAAGAGACTGATAGGTTAAATACAAGGCTTACAAAGAATAAGTCCTGGGGTCGATTTGTTTGACTAAAGGCAGTGCTCCAGAATGGTCACAGTGAAATGACTGAAACAACTTAAAGACTAAAAGGAAAAAGAACGAAGACCACGAGCTGGCTGTGTGGTTAGCACACCGTACAAAATGCTTAGAGGCACTTCGTCCGTCTTTACATTTCTGAGTTCAAAATCACACAGAGGTCGACTTTTCGTTTCATCGTTCTAGGGTCGATGAAATAAGTACCAGTTACGCACTGGGGTTGATGTAATCGGCTTATCCTCTCCCCTAAAACTGTTGCCCTTCTGCCAAAATCTAACATTTTCCCATGATATCAAGATTTAATGTAACGCTATATAAATATTATAAACATTAACGACATGTCTATAAACATTAAACGATCTGTTTTGATTTCAGCCAAACTTTTCATGTTTATGTATCTGGTTTGCCAGATTCTGTGAATTCGTTTGTTGAAATGAATTTTGCTGTGCCTGGGGAGAGTCTATCCATTGATATGGTCGCAAATGCAGCGACGAGAAAAGCTTTCTGGAATAAATAAATAAATGAGTGGAAATTGAATCGGTGAGTGTGTTATATTAAAACACTACGACTCTCCCCTGACACAACACACTTTTAATGTTCAGAATTGAATTAATCATTCGGAGTAGACAAAAATCCTGCAAATAGCCTGATTCATTCAATAGGGAGATTTGTTTTGTTTTGTTTTGTCTCTCATTTTTTTTTTCGTTTTTGTTTTTTTTTTCTCACCGCCACTCCCCATTACTTTCATTGATGAAAATGTTCCTATTACTAAATCGTGAGCAAACAAGAGGAGTAACTCTGGGCAAATTGAGTTAACACTGCAAAATGTTAACAGGTTAATGATCTTCAAAATTCCAGCAACAGCACACATAAAACAGAAGGAAGCTCAGCAAGTTACAAAATTTTCATTAATGAATTTGTTTTCAAGACTACAAACTCCATTTCTATTCTGCTAACCATTTGATTTTGTTTCTCTGATGTGTTCTAGCCCGAAGGCTGCGGTCATGCTGGAAACTTTTACTTCTCTTTTTCTTTCTTTTTCTCTCACTATGTAAAAATTATCAAACGTCACAATCCTGTGCTCATTTAAAAAGATGAAAAGAATACTTTTCAAAAGTCTTTTACAATGATCTAAATTTTGCAAAATAAGTTTATAAAATTGCAACTACCCTCAGCTTACTCACTCTGCTCTTTTAAGCATGGAAGCAAACTTATTTTAAATGTGAACGATGAGCAGCTATGATATCAACTTGGAGGCATTTATTCCGTATGTATATGTGTGTGCCT
>NC_069006.1:8612618-8615134 GCF_001194135.2 Octopus bimaculoides | reverse complement strand
GCGTAAACTAGAGCAACGTGAAATAAAATGTCTTGTTGAAGAACACAACACATAGCCAAGTCAGGGAATCGAACTCGAATTTCTCGACATTTCTGTAGAATACATCACTCCGCTCTCAATACTACCATCCGCTACAAACACACTGATTCACACTCCTACCTTAACTTCTCACCCTCCCACCCTACCCACACCATGCTCTCCGGCCCCTACTCCCAATTCCTCCGTCTGCGCAGGCTCTGCAGTGACAACATGACTTTGAGGCTCAGTCTACGTGGATATCCCCGCACCATTATCCACACTGCCTTTGCCAGGGCATGATCTGTAGACCATGCCTTTGCTCTTTCTCCTCGCACCCGCCCCCACCGTTGCCCGTCTCCCGTTTCCCCTCACCTACAACCCCTCCACCCTGTGCCTCCAACGCACCATTCTCTTCTCTTCATCTGACACCAATCTCAGCGCCTCTCTTCATTTGATATCATCCCAACACCATTTCACACACACTGTTTAACTCAGTACACACACCATCCACCATCATGCACACAATATATTACATGAACACAGACAATATATACACACGTACACATAATACATGAACACGCGCAACATACACAAAGACAACTTTCGCCCACATACATACACATACACCATACACATACACAATTTTCGGTCACACACACACAAACACACACGTTTGCACACACTACGTGAAAAGCACACATCAACTGCTACACACAACACACACTCACAAGAAACAAAGTGAAATAAAGTGTCTTGTTCAAGGACACAATGCGATACCGGTAATTGAACTCAGGACTTTACGGTCGTAAGCCAAATACCTTAATCCCTACGCCACATGCTTTCACCATATACAGCTGGCACTCCATGTGCAGGTGGCTGAGTGCTTCACAGATACGTGTACCCTTAACGTAGTTCTCAAGGAGATTCAGCTTGACAGAGAATGTCGCAAGGCTGGTCGTTTTGAATTACAGGTACAACATCTTTTTGCCACCTGAGTCGACTGGAGAAACGTGAAATAAAGTGACTTTCTCAAGGGCATGAGCGTGAGCCGAATAGCCGAACCACTGAGCCACGCGCCTTCTCTACCTTAAACGTAGTGACAACAGTCGACTGTGCTTTTTGTCTCACTTTCACGCTTACATACTATTCCTGTTTCTCACTCTCTTTATGCTTCCCACCTTTCTTCTGATGAAGGACTAATTTCCGAAACGTTGCTTTTCATTAATGCGCCAAGCTTACACCATATTTGTTAAGCCTTGTTCCACCTGTTTTGTTCTTTTTCTGTTCTTTTTATTTTTTACTATGTATGCATGTATGTATGAATCTATGAATCTGTCTATACGTACGCATATATGTGTGTCTGCGCGCGCGCGTGCGTGTACATGAATATGTGTTAGTGGAGGCGCTTGGCTTAGTGGTTGGTACTTTCGGCTCACGATTGTGATGTCTTGAGTTCGATACCCGGTGGCGCCTTGTGTCCTTGGGCAAGACTAGTTCATGTTGCACCAGTCCTCTCAGCTGACAAATGAATTGTACATGCATTTCAAAGGGGCCAACTTCGTCACATTCTGTGCCACGCTGAATCTCCCCGAGAACCACGTTAAGGGTACACATTTCTGTGGAGTGCTCAGCCACTTGTACGTTAATTTCACCAGCAGGCTGTTCCATTGATTGAATCAACCGGAACATTCGTCGTCGTAACCGATGAAGGACCAGCTTTATGAGTATGTGTCTGTATCATTTATATGTTTATCATTTATATGTTCCTGCCGATCTAAAATAAATTAGCGGTTTATGTCCAGTAATACAACGGTTCGACAAATAAACATCAATAAAATAAGTTGCATGCTGAACAAAAAAAAAAATAATAAAATAAAATAAAAAGCGTACTGAATTTCATATGGATCGCCTTGGAACGATGGAAGTCGGTGCTCCAGCATGGCTGCAGACCAATTATTGAAAATATTAAATGACACGAAATTTGTTAAAATACGTAATTTTAATTAATGAAGTATGGAAACGCTAGGAAATGTAGAAATAACCAGTTCAATGATTGCCAATATAATTAATGTATTGAACAATCAGATTGGTTCTGTTAATTAAAAATCTCAGTGAGACGCTGCAACTATAGGTTCAATGACTTCTCTTAATAAGATCTGGCTAAAAAAGAATTAATTAATATAAATTAATTTTGGTAAAGTATGGCAATAATCTCAGTTCCTTAGAATAAATAAATAAATAAATAAATAAAAAGTTTGCTATCCAACCATATGGTTCCGTTCTGAGTTCAAATTCCGCCGAGGTCGAGTTTACCTTTCATCCTTTCAGAATCGCTAAAATTAATACCAGTTGAGTATTGGGGTCGATCTAATCGACTGGCCCCCTCTCCCCAAATTTCGGGCCTTGTGCCTAGAGTAAAAAAGAATTACTGGTTATTATTATTATTATTATTATTATTATTATTATTATTATTATTATTATTATTATTATTATTATTA
>NC_069006.1:8609597-8611747 GCF_001194135.2 Octopus bimaculoides | reverse complement strand
GTCATTCTATTTTGATGCCTTATAATTTAACAAACTCACCGGTAAAATTTCCACTTATTTCTTTTTTATTTTCAAAACTATTGAAAAGGTTGCAAGACGCAACGGAAATTTTAGGAAAATAAAAATAAGAAATAAGTGGAAATTTTACCGGTGAGTGTGTTAAATGAGAGAATGACTCTCCCCAGACACACAAGAATATGCTTCAACACACGAACTCGCATAAAGAATCTTGCAAACTAAATCCCAAAAAAAGAAAAAGCATCATACAGCTCTACATTTAATACCAATATAAATTTAGTAATTTAAGGAACGCATATAGTTTCCACGTGAGCAAACCATCTCAAATGTTTATTTTTACTTATATGTGGTCTGATCAATAAGTATCCGGACTGTTACTATAGCAACAAAGCTACTGCATTGTATTGCAGTATCATAGAACAGTATGATATTATATGGTATTATTATATATTTTATAAATACAATCGTTTTTTTGCTTCCTTTTCTCCTTTTCTTTTTCTCCTCAATACCTTGTGATATTCTACTAATCTCTTCTATTCTTTCTTTAAGACACAAAATATATAATACCCCCCCCCACGCCTATCAGATTAAGGCCTTCTATAACCGGCTCATTTTGTATATATGCTAACCGTTATCTCAACATGTATTTCTAATCGGTATATCTTTACTACTTCTGAAGAGATTCATCTTATAATGATTTTAACTTTATTAATTAATTATCTAAAGATTTCTGAATCGAAACAGCTGTCAGAGATATCATATTTTATAATAAATAAATTATTTTATTCATTACTTCTCCATTTTCTCTCTATTCTTTAAATATATAAATATATGAACCACGGTTTATACGGTTACCTTATAGTTGAACTTTCTATAGATTGGTAACTAACCAGTATTTATAATCCCTTAATGAGGTTTATTGCCTTTACTTGATTATATGTGTGTGTGTGTGTGCGTGTGTGTGTGTGTGTGTGTGTGTATGTGTGTGTGTGTGTGTGTGTGTGTGTGTGTGTAAGAAGTTTGAAGTGACTTAACGCGTTGTGGGTTCGTAGGAGATATCTGAATCCCAAATGAACGGACCTCACAGTCGCACTTTAATTCAGAATGTTGATGCCATGGGTTCAAAACAAATTAGAGTAAGGCGTATATTTCTTCCAGCGCCATTTTTTGCTCTTCATAATTAATTATATTTTTACATTTAAAGCAATTAATATCTTAATGTCAAGAAAACCAAATAAAATGGTAGCTCTCTCTCTCTCTCTCTCTCTCTCTCTCTCTCGCTTTCTTTCTTTATATTCTTTCTTTCTTTCTTTCTTTCTTTCTTTCTTTCTTTCTTTCTCACTCTCTCTCTCTCTTTCTCTTTCTCTCTCTTTCTCTGGCCCTCTCTCTTTGTCTCTCTCTCTTTGTCTCTCTCTCTTTGTCTCTCTCTCTTTGTCTCTCTCTCTTTCTCTGTCGCCCCTCTCTCTCTCTCTTTTTCTCTGTCCCTCTTTTTCTTACTCGCTTTCTCTCTGTCTATCTGTCTTTCTGTCTCTGTCTCTGACTGTCTCTCTCTCTCTCTTAATCTGTTTCTCTCTCTGTCTGTCTCTGTCTGTCTGTCTGTCTGTCTGTTTCCTTCTCTCTCCTTCTCTCTCCTAGATTTTCATTCTGATGCGCTTCCTGGCTCCTGAAATGTTCTCTTATAACAAACCCATCTGCAGATGACGACTGCAATTGCCGTACAACATCCGTCTGGAGACAATGCCACTCAAACAATGCTGCTTCTCTTCCCGACTTTTCAATCATTTCATTCTTTGCGTCCCTTCTACTCTGGCATTTGACATCCTCTTCTGGCTTTTGTCCTTCGTGTGTTTTCTTCTTTCCCATAGTCTTGCGTTTCTCACAGTAGTAGTAGTAGTAATAGTAGTAGTAGTAGTAGTAGTAGTAGTAGTAGTTGTTGTTGGCATTGTTTTTCATCATCGGGAAAATTTTCTTCTCATTCTACTCTCCCTCTTCCCTCTTTCTATCCCTTCCATCCTAAAAACATCTTCTTCTTCTTCTTCTTCTTCTTCTTCTTCTTCTTCTTCTTCTTCTTCTTCTTCTTCTTCTTCTTCTTCTTCTTCTTCTTCTTCTTCTTCTTCTTCTTCTTCTTCTTC
>NC_069006.1:8607642-8608795 GCF_001194135.2 Octopus bimaculoides | reverse complement strand
TATATATATATATATATTTATTTATTTATTTATTTGTTCTTACTGTCCTGTTTTTGTTACTACTTTAACCTTCCGCAAATCCCAAATTTTATTTAATTTGCTCTGCGTCTTGTCCCAACGTTCGAAACGCAGAGTAGATAAAACAGGGGACAACGGATGAAGGGATTGTTCTTTATGTTGCCCTGTCTCATTTCTCTATTTGTTTCTTTCGTTGTTCGAAAAAAAGTTTTCCATGTTTTTATTTTTTTTATGTTCTCGTTTTTCATTTTGTTCACCTTTTTTTTACGTCCTATACCCATATAGGCATGTATATATACATATATATGTAGGCATATACATATATGTATGTATATATGCATATATATATTATTTATTTATAGATAGATAGATAGATAGATAGATAGATAGATAGATAGATAGATAGATAGATAGATAGATAGATAGATAGATAGATAGATAGATAGTTAGATAGATAGATAGATAGATAGATAGATAGATAAATGATTATACACAAATAATATACCGTTCGGACGTATATTGTGACTGCAGCTAACTCCAGATTATTACCAATCCTGACATCTTGTGCTATAACCAACCACCGTGTTGGTTGCACACGTTTCTAACAATTAATTCTTTGTCTAAATTGACCTCACAGAAAACATAATGCCATTTATCTGTTCCAAGAAATGTATGATTCCAAGTCTAGATTCGTGACGAGATTAAGGGTCGGGGGTCAGGGTTACTGTTAGTATTAAGTCTAAGGTTAGATTCTGGATAAAAGTAATCATATAACCGCAGCAAGTCTCAATTGTGGTTACTAGATTTCAATTAATATAATTCTACAGAATTCTTCGCTTATGATGTAAGGGTACAAAAGAATTAGGCGACAAATAATATTAATTTCAATATAGATATCTTAGATTGGTTCTTTAAGTGAGTTTTATTGCATTCAGAAGAAATAATACACACACACAAAAGCACACATACATACATATACATATATATTAAATACATTTCTATATATGTGTGTGTGTGATTTCTTGTATAATTTACAAATATGCATCATAAGTGTATATCAAATTCTTATTATATATGTATACATGAATAATATATTTGTGTGCATATGTACATATATAATCATACACACACCCAT
>NC_069006.1:8596207-8599438 GCF_001194135.2 Octopus bimaculoides | reverse complement strand
TTATTCGGTAGCCATGATAAAACTCCGAGTTTCGGATGCCGGGGTTTTATCATGGCTACCGAATAAGTGTCACATATTTTTACAAATAAATTCCTCTATTTACATAATATCGAGGTCTTTTTCTTTCTTTTGTTGTCCTTTCTATCAATAGATAGATAGATAGATAGATAGATAGATAGATAGATAGATAGATAGATAGACAAACAGACAGACAGATCGATAGACAGACAGATAGATAGATAGATAGATAGATAGATAGATAGATAGATAGATAGATAGATAGATACACACACTCACACACACACACACGCTCACCAAAACGAAAACGGCAGCTGAATATCCGACACCTTATCCACTGCACTATTGCAGGTGTGTACACAAAGCCCAAAAATACTGGAATAAAATTTAAATCGACAAAACAATCCCGGCTATTAGTGAAGATAATGCCTGCATATGTTTCTATGTCTCACTACGCTTTCTGCAATTAAGCTGTGAAGGTGTCTGTCACGGCTGTGATTCTATTAGTATGCCGAAGCACGCCGGACCAAAACTCAGCATTCACCTGTTTCAATATACGACAGCTCGGTGATAAATCTTGCCATTTTAATACTGTATCTGGCGGAATGACTATCGCCTTATCTGTCTGTGTGTTTATTTATCTTGTTATTTATTTTTGTTTATTTGTGTGTTTATCTATCTATCTATCTATCTCTCTATCTATCTATCTATCTATCTATCTATCTATCTATCTATCTATCTATTTATCTATCTGATAGATAAACAGATAGATAGATAGATAAATACATACATACATACATACATACATACATATATACGTAGCCAGACAGACAGTTAGACAGACAGTCAGACAGACAGTCAGACAGATAGACAGATGGATGACAGACAAACAGATGAATAGATAGATGGATAGATAGATAGATAGATAGAGAGAGAGAGAGAGAGAGAGAGAGAGGGGGGGAGAGATAGACAGAGATAGACAGAGATAGACAGAGATAGATAGTTAACCAAAGCAACAACAAACCAACAAACACAATGCAATCAACAAGTGTGACAATTGCAACAACAACATCAACAGCAGCAGCAGACATAACATAACGAAGAATAGACGCTGCAACAACAACAACAACAACAACAACAACAACACGGTGCGAGTGAAGGTAACTAAGGTGACCACAGGTAGATGGATGAACAGATACAGCAACAAGAACAACAACAATAGCAACATGAACAGCTAAAATAACAGCAGCAGCCACAGAAACAGTTGTAACAGCTACAGCCCCAACGACAACAACAAACAACAACAACAACTACTACTGCTGCTGCTACTACTACTACTACTACTACTACTACTACTACTACTTATATAACTACCACCACTAATACTGTTGCTGCTATAACTACAACTGCTGCTGCTGCTGCCACCGCTTTTACTATTACAACTGCCACCACCACATACACTGCTGCTACTACTACTACTACTACTACTACTACTACTACCACCACCACTACAACCACCACCACTACACCACCACTACTGCAATTACCACCATCACCACCACCACCACCACCAACACCATCACCACTACTATTACTACTACTACTACCACCACCACTACTGCTACTACTATCACTACTACCACTACTACTACACCACCACCAACATCAACACCACCACCAACACCACCGCCATCACCACTACTATTACTACTACTACTATTATTACCACCACCACCACTACTACTACTACTACTACTACTACTACAGTATATGTGTGAAAAATTGGCGAGGGGGTTAGGGTTAGTATGAAGATATTAAATAAACGAATAAACGAAATCATTAAAGTAAATAAGATATTCGATCAATCAAAGTTATCGATCTGAGAGAAATGGGAGAATAAAGGGAGAAGGTAACAGGTTAATGGATTTATCTGTAATCACGTGACTTATTAAACGCGTGATTGATTAGGGAAGGGATTTCGAAACTGCTTGGTTCTTACATCCCTTCGGAGGAGACATGGGAAGAGGGATGGAGAGAGGGGAGGGGACAGTGTGGAAAAAAAGTGGGCGTGAGAAGAAATGTTAATGACAAAAATGGAATGGATGACGAAATTGGAGATAATAATAATAATAATACTAAAAATAATAATAATAATGATAATTTCAAATTTTGGAGCAGTTTTGGGGGAGGGGTGAATCGATTACATCGATCAGTGTTCAGCTGGTACTTGTTTCATTGACCCCGAAAAGATAAAAGGCCAAGTCAACCTCGGTGGAGTTTGAACTCAAAACTTAGCGGCAGACGAAATACCACTAAGCATTTCGCCCGGCGTTCTAACGATTCTGCCAGCTCGCCGCCTTTTTAATAATAATAATAATAATAATAATAATAATAATAATAATAATAATAATAATAATAATAATAATAATAATAATAATAATAATAATAATAATAATAATAATAATAATAATAATAATAATAATAAAAAAGCGTTAAACACTGTGTGAAGGGTAGAGTCGACAACAGTACCGAGAGCGACAAATGCAGAATGTGTGGTGAGAGGGGTGAAACGGTGCGACACATCGTTAGCGATCGCCCGAAATTGGCACAACACGAATACAAAAGACGACACGGCAATGTGAAAAGAATGCTCCTTGGGAGCTCTGTGGAAATAACGGCCTACAAAGAGCAAAGAGGTGGTATGAGAAAACTCCAGAAGGAGTCACCGAAAATGAGAATTGCAAAATCCAGTGGGATGCAATGATCCGGAGCGGCCACGCGACCAGGCATCGGAAACCGGACATTGTTGTGGTGAATAAAAAAAGAAAGAACATGTTTGATAATCGACATAACATGCCCCAGTGATAACAGGATCAATGTGAAAGACGAAGTAAAGATAAACAACTATGACGATTTAAAGTGGGAAATACGAACATTGTGGTCAATGAAGAGAGTAGACGTGGTACCAATAATAATTGGTGCACTTGGAAGTATCAGCACTCAACTACCAACATGGCTCAGAAAGATTGGTGCAAGTGTGAAGGTAGAACACCTACAAAAGTCAGCATTGCTTGGAACTGCAAGAGTTCTTTGCAGAGTTCTTGAAGCATGACCAGTAAACAAGTGTCACCTTAGTCTGCTGGCTGTGGACAGCTGACACTTTCCATCATACCCAACATAATAATAATAATAATAATAATAATAATAATAATA
>NC_069006.1:8586417-8587341 GCF_001194135.2 Octopus bimaculoides | reverse complement strand
GTGTGTGTGTGTGTGTGTGTGTGTGTGTGTGTGTGTGTGTGTGTGTGTGTGTGTGCATGAATATAAGCATATACGTATGTATGTATTTATGTATGTAGGTGCGTGTGTATGTATATATAAATGCATGGCTATAAGCATGTATGCATGTATGTATGTGTGTGTATGCATGAATGTGTGTGTACGTATGTATGTATGTATGTATGTATGTGTGTGTGTCTATGTATGTATCTTTGTATGAATGTATGTCTGAGTGTGTATGTATTTATGTAGTTATGTATGTATGTGCATGTGTATGTATATATAAATGCATGACTATAAGCATGTATGTATATATGCATGAATGTGTGTGTATGTATGTATGTATGCATGTATGTATGTGTATGTCTGTGTGTATGTGCATGTGTATGTATGTATGTATGTATGTATGTATGTGTGTGTGTGTCTATGTATGTATCTTTGTATGAATGTATGTCTGAGTGTGTGTATCTATGTATGTATGTATGGATGGATGGATGCGATATGTCCCAATGGCGATATTTTCCGAACTCTCGTCGCCACTGATACGTCCCATGATGTCGTATTTCGTCATCTCTCCGAGACTGGTCCGAACGGCGTACCTTCGCCGACCACCCCTACTGACTGTGTCAGTCCACTATTTATTAGTAGTGGACCAGCCCACTTTCGCCTGGGGCGTCCGCCACAACAGTATGTAAGTATGTATGTATGTATGTATGTATGTATATATGTATATATGTATATATGTATGTATGTATATATGTATATATGTATATATGTATATATGTATGCAAGCATGTATTGCGTGTTTATGCATGTGTGTGTGTGTGTGTGTATCTTGTTTTCTTCTTGCTTGTCTCTCATACACACAATTATATATGTATATATATGTATGTATATATATATATA
>NC_069006.1:8583184-8585951 GCF_001194135.2 Octopus bimaculoides | reverse complement strand
ATATAAACTTCGAACGTAAAGACAAACGAAATACCGTTAAGCATTGTTGTCCGGCGTGTTGACTAATCTGTCAGCTTGCCTCCTTATCGAAGGAATATTGCAGTATGAACCGTAATTCTTTCGAAGATGATGTTGCTGCTGTCAGTATTCCAGTTGAATTTTTGAATTCTCTGACATCCTCAAGAATACTGAGGCTCAAGATTGGACACATTGTCATGTTATTGCGTAACCTGAATCCACAGAAAGGATTATTGAATGGTGCCAGTTTATTGGTAATGTCTGTTCCTGATCTCTATCTTCTGTCTTTCACTTGTTTTGGTCATTAGACTGACTACGGCTATGCTGGGGTACCGCCATCCAGAATTCTTTAGTGCCTGTGCTACTGGTCTATTTTACCGAACCGCTAAGTTACTGGGATGTAAACACACCAACACCGGTTGCCAAGCATTGATAGAAGACAAACGCACACACATATATACGATGGGCTTCATTCAGTTTCCGCATACTAAATCCACTCACAAGGCTTTGTGTTGGCCCAAAGCTATAGTAGAAGACACTTGCCCAAGGTGCCACACTGGAACTGAACCCGGAACCATGTGGTTGGGTTGGAAAGCAAACTTCTTACCATACAGTAACGCCTTCGCGTATATACCCATGAAAAGTTACTAAGTGGAAATAAGAAAGCAGAGATGCTTATTTCTAGGATGAAGATATCTCCAAGCGAGATTGTGATGAGCAGATGGACAATTTCCCAAAATGCCTGCATTTGCCATGAACATCAGCAAATCACAAGGACGACCATGTAATTAAGTTGAGGTTTTTCATGCACCTTCTCCCTGTGTTTAGTCATGCGTAGCTTTATACTGCTTCAAGCAGAACAAGAAATAGGAATGATTTTTAAATAATTATAAATAAGGAAGGTAAACGGGAAAAACTTTATGGAAAACACAGTTTTGGCTTGAATATTGTGATAAAAGAACCTTTGCAGTGATAATAATTACAAGTTAAGATATATGTATGTATGTATGTATGTATGTATGTATGTATGTATGTATGTACATGTTATGTGTAAAAAGCATGTAAATAGAGATACTATGTGGCTCATCTCTACGATTCAATAACCAATGTGAGATGACGAAATCCGATCGAAAAGTATCGAGACTGTTGCTATGGTAACGGATTCAGATTACGCAATAACATGGTAATGTGTCCAAATTTGAGCCTCAGTATTCTTGAGGATGTCAGAGAATTCAAAAATTCAACTGGAATACTGACAGCAGCAACATCATCTTCGAAAGAATTACGGTTCATACTGCAATATTCCTTCGATAAGGAGGCAATCTGGCAGAATAGTTAGCACGCCGGGCAACGATGCTTAACGGTATTTCGTTTGTCTTTACGTTCGGAGTTCAAATTCCGCTGTGGTCGACTTTTTCTTTCATCCTTACGGCATCGATAAAATAAGTACCAGTTGAACACTGGGGTCAATATAGTCGATTGTCCCCCTCCCCCGAATTTCAGGCCTTGTACCTATAGTAGAAAGGATTATTATTATTACTAAGGCGACGAGCTGGCAGAATTTTTAGTACGCTGGGGTCGATCACATCGATCCCAAATTTTAGGCCTTGTCCTTCTAGTAGAAAGGACTATCATTATTATTATTATTATTATTATTATCATTATTATTATTGCTGCTGTAGTTGATGTTATTGTCATGAATATTTCAACATGGTTAGGGTAGCGAGCTGGCAAATTTGTTAGCACGCCAGACAAAACGCTTAACAGCATCTCGTCCGTCTTTCGGCTCTGAGTTCGAATTCCGCCGTTGTCGAGTTTGCCCTTTCCGGGTCGATAAATGAAGAACCATTTGAATGCTGTGGTCGATGTAATCATTTAATCCCTTTCCTGAAATTGCTGGCTTTGTGCCAAAATTTGAAATTAATATTCCTTTGGTTGTCCAGGAATTAGTGTCAGCAATTCGTTAGCGTTTAATGCATCTTTACTTTTAAAGAACGTGAATAATCTGTGAAGCAATCTCTGCCATGTGATTCTCGTTTGGAATGTCAAGAGACTTCCCAAGTATGCATATTACTATATCCCCCCAAAATATCATGTTATCTCGTATCTCAAACGTATTTTCACTCAAACCGTAGCCATTGCACAGTTTAATATTTACTAATCATTGAGGTATTCTCCTACAACGCGTATAACACCACGGAGGAATTAACATAAGCTTATATAAGAAACCGCAATATGGAGTGGGATTACAAAACTAACATAAACTACGAAACGAAGAAACCGAAATAAAATTTCAATGAAGAAAACTTTTATAACCACGAAAACACGAGATTCAAAATTAACAAACACATCAAAAGTATACATCCATCATCTGCTGCCTAACACATAACATTATGGTTTCGATACCAAGACAGCATCAATGAAGTTAAAAACATAAACGCTAAGAATTAAATGACAAGAATAGCCTAATATATCCACGATGTCTGCACCTGTTAATTTTTCTTCTATTCTTTTATTCTTTTACACGTTCCAATCATTTGATTGCGGCTATGCTGGAGCACCACCTTTAGTCGAAGAAATCTACGCCCAGGACTTATTCTTTGTAAGCCTTGTACTTACTCTATCGGTGTCTTTTTCCTGAACAGCTAATGTTATGGGGACGTAAACACGCCAACGTCGGTTGTCAAGCGATAGTGTGGAGAAAAAACATCCACACACACACACACACACATATATATATATACATACA
>NC_069006.1:8582771-8583171 GCF_001194135.2 Octopus bimaculoides | reverse complement strand
ATATATATATATATATATATATATATATATATATATATATACGACGAGCTTCTTTCAGTTTATCAAATCCACTCACAGAGTTTTGGTCGGCCCGAGGCTATTTTAGAAGACACTTGCCCAAGGTGCCACACAGTGGGACTGAACCCGGAAAGATGCAGTTAGGAGACAAGCTTCTTACCACATAGCCAGTAACAATTATGTCTATCAAAATATCTGAGGTTTGATTGTCTTGATAACAACAAGTAGATGAAAACATAACGGACATGTCATTACATAGCTCAAGCTGCGAGGAATAGAAATTAAAAAATACAATACAGGGAACAGAGAAATATCCACAAAATTGATGTGTGTGCGTGTGTGTGTGTGTGTGTGTGCGTGCGTGTGTGTGTGTGTGTGTGTG
>NC_069006.1:8576197-8578871 GCF_001194135.2 Octopus bimaculoides | reverse complement strand
TGGTTGGGAAGCAAGCTTCTTACCACACAGCCATTCCTATACATTACAGCTACTCCTCTGTGTGTGTGTGTGTGTGTGTGTGTGTAAGGTGAGCAAAGGTGTACGTGCGCCTCTATATGTATATGTAAATATTTAAAAAATGGAACAAAAACGTAATCGTAGACAATAAAACATCCGGACTGTTACTTGAAAATGGGGTCATAACCCCGAAATATTCTTTTCTACTCAATGCACAAGGCCCGAAATTATTGGAGGACGGGGCCAGTCGATTAGATCGATCCCAGTATGCAACTGGTACTTAATTTATCGACCCCAGAAGGATCAAAGGCAAAGTCGACGTCGGCGGAATTTGAACTCACAACGTAAAGACAGACGAAATACCGCTAAGCATTTCGCCCGGTGTGCTAACATTTCTTATTTCTTCATTGCCCGCAAGGGGCTACACACAGAGGGGTCAAACAAGGACAGACAAAGGGAATAAGTCGATTACATCTACACCAGTGCGTAACTGGTACTTAATTTATCGACCCCGAAAGGATGAAAGGCAAAG
Organism: Octopus bimaculoides; assembly: GCF_001194135.2. Taxonomy (NCBI): domain Eukaryota; kingdom Metazoa; phylum Mollusca; class Cephalopoda; order Octopoda; family Octopodidae; genus Octopus; species Octopus bimaculoides. Next base: position 8,578,321 of record NC_069006.1, on the reverse strand, counting down.
TCGATCCCGGCGGAATTTGAACTCAGAACGTAGCGGCAGACGAAATACCGCTAAGCATTTCGCCCGGTGTGCTAACGTTTCTGCCAGCTCGCCGCCTTTTATAACACCGAAATATTGAATGCAAGGTAAGTCTTCATTAATTCATGTATTTGTTTTCTTGGGATTTGCCTTGCATTAACTTCGCAATGTTCTGACCGTATCCATGATCCTTATTTATATATATTCTAATGTATCTTTTAATGTATTTATTTTTGTATATATTCCTGTGGTATGATTTCGTCCACATATTTTATAACGGAGTATATGCTATTATATGTGTATTGCTAACCCGTCTTTCGCTTCTCATTATTATATATATAGATATATAAAAATTACACTGAAGAGATTCTTACCCACAAACAATGGATTTTTATAATTTTATTATGGATAAGAATCGAAGCAATTGTATATTATGTGTATTTAATATTTAGTATTCATTACAGTGCGGTGAGCTGGCAGAATCGTTAGCACGCCGGGCGAAATGCTCAGCGGTATTTCATCTGCCGTTACGTTCTGACATCAAATGCCGCCGAGGGTCGATCAAATGCCGCCGGGGTCGATTAAATGAGTACCAGTTACGCACTGGGGTCGATGTAATCGACTTAATCCCTTTGTGTGACCTTCTTTGTCCCTTCTATGTTTAGCTCCCCACCCCTCGTGGGCAATAAAGAAATATATATATATATCGTATTTATAATAGTCTTGCCATCTTTTTAGGAATATGGATTTACTAGAATTGGGTTCCCAGTCTCCTCTCTTCTGCTCCTTTTAGTCGCCTCTTAAGCTACGCATGGAACAGACAACAGAACCAGAGGCAGACCTCAGTTTGTGTGGATGGATAAAGTGAGGAAAGCTTTAGTGGTTAGAGGTGTTGGAGTGAGAGAGGCAAGAGAGTTTATAAATGATAAGAAAGCTTGGAGAGTCTTTGAGGATGGATGAGTGCATTTTGATGTTGCTCAAAGAGGTACAAAACCAGCACGATGCGGCAGGAGTAAATCAGCATATGCTGTCGGGTTCCACTGCTGATATTGGGGGTTGCGTTCTATGCCTTGAGCCGAGCATAGAACGGGGATTGCCTGACGTGTCTTGTGACTACCCCCTCCTAAAAATTAAAAAAAAGGGGAAATAATCCTGGGTATATATTATATATTATTATAAGAATATAATATAATATTATGTTAATAAATTTCAATTTTTGAATTGATAATTCTTTTTATTGGCCACAAAGGCTAATATAAATCAAAAACATTAAAGGCCAACACAAGACGATATACAAAGGGTTTTGCAAAAAAAAAAAAGGTTCGTGTAAACATTTGATAACGAAAATAATATAACAAGTAAAAACTCCCAATAGGGACAGGCGCTTTGAAGGTTACTCGTGGAAAAAACCCATAAAAGCCAACGGTGCCTGGTCAACAGCGCTTTTATACTCCTTTTCACAGGATTCTAATCTCAGAATTGACCCGTCCATACTGGCCATTTTTCCGACATTCACCCTCCTTTCAACAAATTTGCTAACCCTCTATAGAACGCTAGAGTGGAACTGCTACCGCTCGCATTGCCTGTTTGGCGGAGGGCGGAGATTGCTTTACGGCACTCGAGGTGCCAAGCACCCTTTCTTAGTCTATGCTTGATCCAAGATTGCAGCTCAGTCAAAGATACGAGCTGTGGAAAGACGAGTCTTACAAACGGCGACCACACCTGCTCACCATCAAGGAAACACTTGAGATACCGTAGCCTGAGCGCATGTCTGTGCATTAGCAACCTCGGCATAACAAGGCCTCCGTTCAGCGGCTGTTGACAACAGATAGAGCGCCTGACCAGTGGTCTACCTCTTCCACAGAAAGTGGAAGAGTAAGCTCACCAGCTTGGTCAACCAGCAGTAGGGACAAGGAATGACGGGCAAGCGGTAATAGATGACGGATGCGATGTACGCATTCGCCACCTCGGCTCGACCTTTCAGGGACAGCTTCCTCTTGGCCCATTTCTGGGTGAGATTGGCAACCCTGTTCGTCACCTCGTCCCAGTTTTTCCCCATCTGGAGGTCCAGACCGAACCAGACTCCGAGCAATTTAACGGGACCGT
>NC_069006.1:8574290-8575822 GCF_001194135.2 Octopus bimaculoides | reverse complement strand
TAATAAAATGACTACACGTATTTCATAACTAATTTTCAAATAGAAATGAAATTTAAATTGATTAAAATCAATTAAAATTATCGAAAATAAATTCTATTAAAAAATACAGCTAATCGTCAGGTCAAAAATACAACAATAATAATAATAAATAAATGTATATATCAACCAACGATAAGTACCAAATGAATTTATATAAAATACTTATTTTATAAAGATAGAAAAATATTATTAAAAATATCAAAATAATAAACATTCAATAATCATCCCTACATCCATTATAATATATGCTAACATGTATATTATATACAAAAACCAGCTTAAATAAATTATTATCGTTTTAAATACAATTTGAACGAAGTTTAACATTAAGATAATAATAAAGATATCAGCACATATTTAACCGGTGTATATCGCGCGACCTCTTGCTAAGAAACGCTATAGGTATTAGTTAACGTCTAAGTTTCAGTTTGAATTACGGAAAAATATGGATAAGTACTGTTTTTACTTTGCTAAACGATTTTACTACTATTTGAAAATAATATGTATTCTTGCATTTTATATTATTCATTTGGTTTTTTTAAAGAATATTTTTAATAGATAACTTATTTAACACTAAAGTATTTAGAAGTTAGAGTATCATTTCAACATAATATAAGACTTCGATTTGAAATATTTTCGATTATTTTTGATTAATACTATTTTGATAATTAACTAGTATTTATTGTTTATAATATCGTTAAAGGTTTTTTTAATTAAAACTTAGGCTATATAAAGTTTAATCTTTCATTCATAATAATACTTTTTATTCATAATTTTTTATTCATATTTTTATTTTTATTTCTACGTTTGTAGAAATAAGTATTCTTATATTATTCTATTATTCAATTGCTTTTTAATGATACTTAAATAAGCGTTTTTAGTCTTTAATAGTCTAACTTTAACTATTACACCGGTTAAGTATGTGCTAATATTATCTTTATTATTATTTTAACCTTAAACTTTGTTTAAATTGTATTTAAAATGATAATAATTTATTTAAGCTGGTTTTTGTATATAATATACATGTTAGCATATATTATAATGGATGTAGGGATGATTACTGAATGTTTATTATTTTGATATTTTTAATAATATTTTTCTATCTTTATAAAATAAGTATTTTATATAGATTCATTTGGTACTTATCGTTGGTTGATATATACATTTATTTATTATTATTGTTGTTGTATTTTGACCTGACGATTAGCTGTAATTTTGAATAGAATTTATTTTCGATAATTTTAATTGATTTTAATCAATTTAAATTTCATTTCTATTTGAAAATTAGTTATGAAACATGTGTAGTCATTTTATTATATTTATCTTATCTATATGTGACAGTGGATTTTCATAGATGAGTTCATGTACCTTGGTTCTTTTCCATAAAACTATATATTTATATATATTTTACTCTGTAAAGCTTAATTTAATTTTAATTTTTTATAAATTGATTTTAATTGAGTTTTTACCTGTAATTTTGGATTTTGTCCCTA
>NC_069006.1:8572734-8574246 GCF_001194135.2 Octopus bimaculoides | reverse complement strand
TATATATATATATATATATATATATATATGTATGTATGTGTGTATGTATGTATGTATGTATAATGGGATTTATGAATAAAGATTTTCAAACTATCAAAGTAATTAATAAAAGTTACGAATATTATGAAGATATATGAAAAGTATATAAAACTTCAAGACATAAGATATAAGATGTAAGATTTATAATATGTAAACCAATAAAAAGATGATATGCGAAGATACACAAAGAGAAAATATAAAATGAAAGTAGAGAATATATTATAACAGAATTATTATATAAATAGTTATAATCAGAATATTAATTAGATATTAATACTAGATGGAAAAAAGCGTAAGTTTGCCGGGTTATAATAGAGATAAAATAGAATTAAAATTATCATTAGAAGTAGGTTAAGAATATATTGGGTTGGTACATAATTATTGCAGCTTTTTTTTTTAAATAAATTTTATTCAACAAAAACAATAACAACATGTAACAAAAACATCTTTAAATGATTATTCCGGAGCATATTAACCATCTACTTCAATTACTGATTCCCGTTTGTTTGGAAGACGGTCAGACCATCATTTAAAGATATTTTTGTTAAATATTGTTATTGATTTTGTTGAATAAAATTTATTGAAAAAAGCACCAACCCAATATAACTGTAGATGTTTGTTCTTGTGTGTATGTTATTCAACTGTTTATAAATATGTATATATCATACAGCTGTATTTATAGATGTGTGTGTGTGTGTGTGTGTGTGTGCATGTGTATATGTTATATATTGGCTAGGTGCATAAATTATTGCGGCTTTTTTCGGTAAATTTTATTCAACAAAGCTTCCCAACCACATGGTTCCGGGTTCAGTCCCACTGCGTGGCACCTTGGACAAGTGTCTTCTACTGTAGTTCTTCTATCCCTCTCTTTTCAGAGAAAATATTTCTTCCAGCGTTCACACTTTTCCCCTTCGTTCTGGTCTAACGACCCTTCATTTTCTGTTTTCGTTCAGTTTCCTTGTATGTCTTCACTGTCCTATTTTTGTTCCCAACTTTGACCCTCCATAAAATCCAAAATATATTTTGGAAGTTTTCGGAGCAACTGTCTTCGAAGACTCATATTGTAGTTGAATGCCCGAAATGAGGAGTAGATAGACAGCCGACAACTGATGAAATGTCGTTCTTTGTGTTACTTGTCCTGTTTTCGTACTTCGTACTGTTTACAGTTGGTGACGTCCTGTACCCATATATGCATATATATATATATATATATATATATATTATTATTATTATTATTATTATTATTATTATTATTATTATATATGTATATTTTTTTAATCATTTGCTTGCTTCAGTCATTTGACTGCTGGCATACTGGAGCATGGCTTTTAGTAGAAGAAATCGACCCCAGGTCTATTTCTTGATAAGCCTACTTACTTATTATATCGGTCTTTTATCCGAACTGCTAAGTTACGGGGAGGTAAACACACCAGCATCGATTGTCAAGCGATGGTGGAGGGTGCAAACATACAC
>NC_069006.1:8571239-8572629 GCF_001194135.2 Octopus bimaculoides | reverse complement strand
ATATATATATATATATATATATATATACGACGATTTTCTTTCAGTTTCCGTCTACTAAATCCACTCACGAGGCTTTGGTCGACCCGAGGCTATAGTAGAAGATATTTTCCAAAGGTGCCACGCAGTGGAATTGAACCCGGAACCATGTAGTTGGGAAACAAGCTTCTCACCACACAGACACTCATAATGCAAAATAATATTATATATTAAATACATTATAATTTAGGTGGCCCCTAAGCAATTCAAACCTCAACGCAAATTAATAAACTAGGGTAGAAAATAGTATCAGAATTGCTAGAAATAAGAGTAAAAAACGACTAAAAAAGCCTTTAGCTTTGAATTGCTAACGGGCCACCCATATTATAATATATTTGTGGTGAGCTGGCAGAATCGTTAGCACGCCGGGCGAAATGCTTAGCGGTATTTCGCCTGCCGTTAGGTTCTGAGTTCAAAGTCCGCCAAGGTCGACTTTGCCTTTCATCCTTTCGGAGGTCGATAAATTAAGTACCAGTTACGCACTAGGGTCGATGTAATCGACTTAATCCCTTTGTGTGTCCTTGTTTGTCCCCTTTTTGTTTAGCTCCCTGTGGGCAATAAAGAAATAAATATATTGTATTATATTATTTTATTTATACCATACATTTCTGCCGATTTCAATCGGTGCACGTGCTGTTCAGCGGTTTTTTCTCATGAGTATGACGAGACGAGTTACACTTTAACCCGAGGCACAGTAAGTTCCACTGACGAGAGCTAAGATTAAATTGATCAGAGTTCGAAATCACGTGATATGTTTATATCTGTTACTTCATTTGTGAGGTGCTTTCTCACTTCCTCTCTTTCGTCAACTCATTGAGTTAGTGTCTTTTGCAGCCTTTTGAGTAATTTCTAGCAATGCTGGTACTATTTTGTGCCCTTGTTTATATACATACATATGTGTGTGTGTGTGTGTGTGTGTGTGTGTGTGTGTGTGTGTGTGTGTGTGTGTGTGTGTGTGTGTGTGTGTGCGTGTGTGTGTGCGTGTAGTTCAATCAATGTAAATATGTGCGCGTCTTTGTGTGTGTTAGTGTGCAATCTACATTTTGTTGTTATTATTAATATTATTGTTGTCTTTGTTGTTGTTGTCACTTTTCTTTTTTATTCAGGTCATGAACAACAACAGCAAGAAAAACAACAACAGCAACAATAAAAACAACAGCAATAACCACAAATGTGTCTTTATTAAGATTTATGTTTTTATATTGCTTTTTTTACGGTTAATTTGGCATTGTAATTATGTTTTAGGCTCTCATTATTTTCATCTGATTCTATTGATCACAATTCACACACACACGTACGCACACATATACACGTACGCACACATATGCATACACACGTACCCCCCCATATATAT
>NC_069006.1:8565763-8568184 GCF_001194135.2 Octopus bimaculoides | reverse complement strand
ACTAGGCTTACAAAGAATAAGTCCTGGGGTCGATTTGATTCGACTAAAGGCGGTGCTCCAGCATGGCCGCAGTCAAATGACTGAAACATGTAAAAGAGTAAAAGAGTATATATATTTAAGACTTAGTTGTGATCTGAACATAACTGCTTCTGACACAGAGAATCGGGAGCCCTTTGGTTATTCTATTTTCCTTGCTCGAAGGGTTCCCAACCCATGGGTAAAGAGGGGTTAGATGATGGGGGTGGCGTAACCTGATCACATCTGCCGATCAAACTCCCAATCCATGCGCTGCCGTCGCGATACTGATTCTGCCCAAATTTGACGTGGATTAGCTTAATAATCCTAACTTAATCCTGGGCAAAGCCGGGCTAGTATATATATGTGTGTGTGTGTGTGTGTGTGTGTGTGTGTGTGTGTGTGAGAGAGAGAGAGAGAGAGAGAGAGTCAGAGAGAGAGTCAGAGAGAGAGTCAGAGAGTGAGAGAGAGAGAAAGAGCTGCCATCACTCGGTCAGAATATTTAGCAGGTATCGGCTGAGCATTTAGCAATGAAAATGTCGTTTCGTAACCAACTTAGCAGAACAAACGTGCATTTGTTGTCACCTGCATCGAATAATCGCACTTTTAGATTTTAAATATCATCATAACGGCTTTAAGATGAATAATAAGCTTGCAGCTTGCCAACTACCATTTACACAAAACACCGACTAAAATGTGTGGTGATTCTGCAGCCGAAATTCTTGCGATAAAATTTATAGTTTTCAAACACGAATTCAAGATGTTGATCGTAAAATCTTTCGTAATGTACCTTGACAAAATTCAGTTAAGGAGGGACATCGTATTGACATCAATACGATTTAAACTTAATTTCTCTGTCAACAGTAATGCATATTTATTCATATTGATTTGAATTAGAGTAAAGATTGCTTGCCAACATACCATGGCAGCCCAGGTTTAGGACGAATGTTGCTGTAATTTAGCCCCAGGAGATATTTTATTTATATCATTATACGATTTAACGCCACGCATCCAAGATACACAAATATTGTTTTGAGCTGAGTGGGGGTGCTAGATTCCCTTGTTCGAAAATATAAGGACACAGGTCGTGTCGTATAGCCAGCTGGAGACGATGTCTCCTTGGGCAAAATTACAGCAACATTTGTCTTAAACCAGGACTGCCATGTTATGTTGGCAAACAATCTTTACTCCAAAGTACTGTTGCTGAATATCTCTCGTTGTGAGATTTAAAAATAGTAATTTTTCTAATTGATTCAAATTAGTTATGCATTACCTTGTAATTATGACGTGATTGTTTATTTTTGAATAATATTGTACGAGAAGGTGCTGGAAAATTTCTGGTTTTAAGGGCATCGCGAAAGGCCTGACTGGAGGCCCAAGCTTAGCTTAGCTTAGCTTAGCTTAGCTTAGCTTAGCTAAATTTACCTCGAACTACAGCCTGCTGTCTTTAAAAGAATACATTCAATAATAGTCTTAAATAATCTCATCATCATCATCATCATCATCATCATCATCATCGTCATCATCATCGTCATCATCATCAAGTTTTCTTAACTGGTGTAGCCAGTCATCGGGGTGCAACTTTAGACGCTTTTACACTCAGCCATCGACACCGATCCCAGTTCAGTTCAGCTCATTTCAGTTCAGTTCAGTTTATGAATACATAAATTTATAAAAACATATAACATACATAGATGGGTCGAAAAATCAAATTGAGGTATAAAAATGTTGATGCATAAAATACTATATTAATATCTTGAATTACTAACCTATTAATAGATTAAAAGTGTTGTTAGAAATATTAAAGAATAAAAGTACAAATCCTTGCGAAAAAATTGAAGGAATAAAGTTTTAAACATGGCGATTGGAATTTCCAAAGAATAGATGTATTTAGTGCAGGTTAAATAATTAGATAGTGGTCCTCCAACGGCCGTTTCAAGGGTACTGTAATCCATAGATTTGAGGGTATTCCAATCCAACTATTACATACTGCCTCCTTCATCAGGGAGAATGCACTATTTAGGATTCACAATTCGTACAGTGTTGCAATGAGCAGATGAGCTTTGGTTTTATAGAGAGGTACGCATGTTAACAGGAAGAGGAAATGTTATAGAAGGAATTGTGGGAAGTGGAATTTAGAAAATATTGTAGACTATAAGCAGGTAATTATAGATTAAGATGAAATTGCAGAGTGGCGCGAATACAAATATAAGGAGGAGATTCTGCTATTATAGACCAAGGCAATGAATATTGTATATATCTTAGTTTAAGTTCGTGTATATATGCTTACAATCTGTGTATATTTGCTTTATATAAACTGATGAACCTATTCGAATTCTCTTCTTAAATATTATACATATATGTATGGGTTTGTGTGTGTGTATATATATATATATATATATATAT
>NC_069006.1:8562937-8564616 GCF_001194135.2 Octopus bimaculoides | reverse complement strand
TATATATATATAAGATATGTATACCAAGGCATTCATACACAGGTGTCCTCAAACAGCGCTTCGTTAATGAGTCTCTGATGCTGTAACAAATCTAATTTCTCCCAATTGCGAATTTTCATTTGTTCAACCAATCACTGTCGTATGCTGCGGGTGGCACCAGACTGTTATCAATAATTTAATTGTTAGAACAACAATAAAAACATTGATTCTTGACTTTTACCGTAATCCACGTGGCAATAAGAAACGTCAAGTATTAATGAGTAAACCTCGTTAAGCTGCCTTGCAAGCGTATACGAGTTGGTGTTCTTTAGCTTATTGTTGATTTATAGAATAATTAACATCAGCAAATCTATATTTAGGAGAAGAGGAATTATGTACATTATTTACATTTGACGGATATTTGTCCTCATCCTGCTTGTTGTTAACACAACGTTTCGGCTGAATTATACCCTGAATTATACCCTCCATAATTCCACCAGATGCAAAGCAACACCTTGTGTTTGAAACGCCGATATTTGCCAACAGGTTCCGGAAGCTGGCCCTTACTTAACTATTTGCATATGCACGTTATGTTTGCGGAAAGATATCTCCCTCAGATTATTCGTTGTTCCGATCCATGGCCCACTCCCTGAGTTCGCAATGCTTCACCACTCAAGAAGAGGTGGAAGCTTCACTGAAAGAGTTCTTCGCTTCAAAGGACAAGAACTGGTATCAGCATGGAATCAAAGAACTCGCAGAAAAGTGGCATCACATGGTGCAACACAATGGCCTCTACCTCTAATTCTAGGCTGCTTTTGTTGTAACATGAATAGAGCAAATAAGCTACCAAAGTATTGCAAAACTTTTGACTCAGTACTATCTATATACATAAATGTGTAATGGTGTCTGTGTATTTGCGGTTACTCTAATTCCTCCCACACCATCCAACTGATTTTAATGATTTTTGGTACATAGGTAGATCATATGCCATGAAGTTCAAATATGGTCGGAATTTTTCGAAAACTCGATAATGCTCAGTTAGCATCGATTTTTCTGAGCTCAATTGGGCATTTGACAGGAAATGCAGTTTTTGCATTTTTTCACGTGTAAAATTTCAACAAAATCGATAGAATAGTCTCTAAAGAAACGCTTATTCAATACAAGGTCAGAGGTGGGCTTAACTTCAACACGGAAAACGCGAGCAACGCCGGGTCCAACAGCTAGTATTATATAAAGCTCGTTGGTGTTACTATGGCGACATTGTATATTTATCTTCTTCGTATTTTGACATAACAGAATGAAGGGGAGGAGCATTTAAATTTCGTAGACATCTATAGATGAAGGAACCGGTTTTTGTACACGACTATTTCATTATCAAATTAGCGCCGATGCGAGCGAGATGATACGCAGACGATACGTCTAAATAGAATAAGCTGGACGTTTATATGTAAATTGGAAGAGGAAAGGAAAACTTACTCGTTGTGTTGTTGTAATCAGTTAATCCGTAACCTGATTTGGTTGATGGATAGCGATAGAACGGTGCTCTGTTCTATATCAGTTTGATGCTGGGAAAGATAATTATACACACACACACACCTTATATATCTATATATATATATATATATATATACGCATGTTCATATACATGTGTGCATGCATATACATGTATGTATGTACACACATACACACACACATTATAC
>NC_069006.1:8559130-8562202 GCF_001194135.2 Octopus bimaculoides | reverse complement strand
TTTATAGTAGTGAAAAAGAACAGAAAGCAATCACTTGAATTAAAGAAACCAATACACTTATTTCAAAATGTCTGTGCATATATGTGTGTGTGTGTATGCATGTATGTGTGTGTGTGTGTGTGTGTGTGTGTGTGTGCGCGCGCATTTGTGTGAATGTGTGTGACCACCGTAAGACTGTATATGTGTATACATGTATGATGTCTTGTTAAATATAAAAGCTTGTATTTCGATAAAGAAAATGGGGAAACATCTGAAGAGAATGAATTTGTTATTGTCTTGATCGAGAGCAAAAGTGCCACAATTTATGAAACCAGGATGTCAGCTCAATATCCTACGTGAAATTTCCGTGCTTGTTCAGTGACGAACACTTCAACTCCCTCATTAAGGCAAGGATGCAAGGATGTTTGTTTGTTTCGTGTGTGTTTGTGTGTCTGTTTTTTTTTACCTTTCCTTTTCATCCATCGATCTATAAGGAGTTGCTAGCTTCCCTCTTTTTAAATTACGCTACAAACATTAAACTGCAATAAAGAAACGCTTCTAAGATGATCAAATGCCCATCCGAACTTAGAAATTTAATTTTTAATATTCATATGTTTATAAGTTATATCTTTTAATAATGGCGACACGAATATCTTGGCTAATAAACTCATGTTTAACAAATTTTTACCCTATTCTCTTTTTCTTGTACGTGGATAAAGAGAATGAAACTCGTTAATAATACCTGATAATCAACCAACCACCTTTTATGAAGTATCTAGAGATAAACTTTGATATTTATAACACAATTAATTACATTTTAGTAAGAGAGTGGGGCTGTTTTAACGAAAGAGAAAACATCAGGTCAGTGTCCTTACCGGAGCCATATTTAGTATATATCAAGGTTTAGCAATTCTGGCAATCAACGGCTGCTACAATAATTACCTTTCACACTTGCAAGTATTATCAACGTACTTCTTGAAGACGTGGAGGTGAATGGTTGCGAATAAGATGCTGTGGCGGAGGAGAAAAGGAGGTGGTGTTTCTATTCTAGTTTATATATGACTGTTACACCAATTATACGAGATGATCTATGTAGGATTACAGAATCTTGTCAATAAACATTGTTGGCAATGTTTGAGTGTTGAAGGGAAAACGTTGAATTTCCGCCTTGTTTTTCGCCATTTGCAAACGCCTGCAATTTGTTTGGCTTCACAACTGGCAAAAACCGGAAAAAAAGCCATGTCTTTCTAGGCTTGACTGTATTTCACTGCATGTATGTATGTATATATGAACTTATGTTTACGGATGTATATATATGCACTTATATATATATATATATATATATATATTATGTACGAATACAGATATATTACAAATACATGTTACATATATAGTCTCTGTGTGTATATACAGGGTGTCCCTAAAAATGTATACACACTTTAGCAACTGATAACGCAATTAATGTTTTTTTCATTCCAGATGAAACCCATTGGAATTAATGATGGCACCCAGACAAATCTTTGAACAAAGGAAATTCATTCTAAAATGCTACTGGAAATGTTAAAACGCAGTTAATGTGCAAAGACAGTTTAGGCGGGGGTGGAGTTTCAAACAGATCCACCAATGCGACTTAGCATCACTCGAATTAGAGATAAGTTTGAAGCCGATGGAGTTGTTCAGAATGTCTACGAGAAGCATTCCAGAAGACCACGAACATCAACAACCCCCACAAAGCAAGAACGAGTACAGGAAACGAATCACCAAAGTCCAAGAAAATCTATGCGGCAAGCGTGTCATGAGGTAGGTATTCCAAAATCGCTTGTCCAACGCATTTTGAAACGTTGTCAATGGAAAAGTTACGTTCCAAGATTAGTCCTTGCTATTAATGAGGATGATCCAGACCGAAGAGTGCAGTATTGCACGAGGTACTTGGCACAATGTGTAGAAGATGCACACTTTCCAACAAAGATTGTGTGGAGTGATGAGGTCACATTCAAATTAAATGGTTCAATTAACCGCCACAATTACACCTATTGAGGACCTGAGAATCCGCATGTTATGGTAGAACACCATGTTAATTTACCAGGAGTTACAGTGTGATGTGTCTTATCATCAAGAGGATTAATTGGACCATTCGTTTGTGATGCTACTGGGACTGGTCCCGTTTACTTGAACTTGCTGCAACAGTCTGCAATGCCAAGCATTAGAGAAGACTTTGAAGATGAGGAGTTTTATTTTCAGCAAGATGGGACACCCTCACACTACCATCGCTATGTTAGACCCTTCCTTGATGAGATCCTGCCAAACAGGTGGAATAGACGAAGGGGTTTCGTTGAATACCCTCCGCGTTCATCAGACCTCGCACCGCTAGACTTTTTTTATGGGGATACCTAAAAGACAAGGTCTACGCTATGAAGCCTACAACAGTCGCTGATTTGAGAGCAGCCATTGAACACAAATACCAAACGAATTGTTTCGTGATGTTTGCGATTCCATTGCCTTTCGTTGTCAGGAATGCCTGGACCAGAACGGACGCAGTTTGAAAACAGGCATTGACAAAACAATAAAATAATGCGTGTAGAATCTATTAAATATTGAAAATGAAATGTAATTTTAATAAACACCTACTTTACAATTATTTAAAGTGTTTATAAATTTTGGGGTGAACTGTATCATTGTATCATAGGAAACAGCAGGACAGTATCGACATTTTTATCGAAGCAGTTTTCGGTTTCAATCGTGTTAATACGATTTCTTCATACTGGAATAAAACGAGAATAAAAATTGAAAGCAACAAAAACAATGAAATTATACTGTTATAAGATCATTTCCAAAAGCTCACATATTTTTTATTTTAAAGATCGCAGTGAGATGTATTTTGTGTCCTTACGACTGTTGCTACATGGCAGGAAACGTCGGTTAATAAAATTGATGGTATTTATGTGTGTTGGAAGAGGGAGAAAGGATATGTACAACATAAATAGTAGCAGAATTACTGTAAAGGTTTTTACTCCATGGATTTTAAACTGTTAAACCATTCCGAATGTCCTTTATTTTGAAGTTCATGAATTCATTTGACGAAAATGGTTGCTT
>NC_069006.1:8558555-8559120 GCF_001194135.2 Octopus bimaculoides | reverse complement strand
ATATATATATATATATATATATATATATACATACATACATACATATGTCTGTGTGTGAGCGTGTGTATGCATATATATATATATGTATATATGCCTATATATATGCATATATGCATATATATACATATATATGTATATATATATGCATATATGCATATGTATAGAACCCTTGATTAATAACACTGTGTATAAACTCTGTATTTGGAATGACCAATTTCAAAGACTGTTGGATTTTACTCATAGAGTATTGGAATCTTAATAATGGATTTACAAATGCAATGACCAATTTTCAAGACTATTGGATTTTACTCACAATGTATTGGAATCTTATATGTATACCATTCTGCCTAAACAATGGATGTACAAACACAATATCCCTACATATATTCTCTATTTCCTATCTTATCTAAACTAACTATTGCTTAACCATCCTCTCACACCGTCTTCGATGAAGAGATACAATAAATATCCTGGAAACAGCTGTAAGACCTTCTATTTATAAATGTTCTATATTATACACAGACTTGAGTTTTTATCTCATTACGAAAAGTAAATCCCTATATAT
>NC_069006.1:8554445-8555748 GCF_001194135.2 Octopus bimaculoides | reverse complement strand
CACATCCATATATATAAGTGCGTGGATGTCTGTGTATATATATATATATATATATATGTGTGTGTGTGTGTGAGAGAGAGAGAGAGAGAGTGCGTGTGTGTGTATACATTCAGGTATATATATATATATAATGTACACATGTATATTTAGATATTTGCCTATTTATATTAGACTTAGTTCTTAATTTAAATATGTTATTGCTTTCCTAAATTTTAATTATTTTTACGCAGAATTTTATGCTTATTCATAGCGAAAATAAAATAATCAATAATTGTGACTTTCTCAACAAATGCGCGCTAATTTGTATCATTGTCTTCTTCTTACTGACCTGCAGAAAACAAATTAAATATGTCTCGGATTTTTTGTTTTTCTTTTACTTTCGAAATTATTGAATTCAGCTTCTGCACCATCATCTGTAATAACTTTTCAATTATATTCGTTATTCCAATTATTTTATCATAACTCGGAGGAAAATTTGTGTTGTGTTTGTATGCAAAAAGGTTTTTGATTGAGTTAGATGGTGCTCAGAGGGGAAATATCTTTAAATATCTTTTACTTTTGACGAATGAAGTGACGTGGCATATTGATTACGGTGTTCTTCTCGCTATCGCGAGATCGTGGTTTCGGTTTTTTTCCGACTCGACGGTGCTTTGTAGGTTCTGAACAAAACACTTCATTTCCAATGCTTCTGCGATTATTTCCCCAAATGAGGTGTGGCTCTCTGTACATGCAATCTAGTAGTGCTTTCTAAACTTTTTTCATTCATGACCCCATTTTTCATCACGAGATTTTTCGCGACCCGAGATATTAAATATGAAATAAAACATACAAATAAATACATAAATCATTCCTTTTTTTGCTGAACAACATACATATAAAAAAAGTAGTTAGATTATTTGCCAAAATAAAAGTAGTTTTGGTGCATTTGTGAAAGAACATATAAACCAAAACTCAAGTCTTTGATTTCAATTTTCGCAATCCCAGCATTTCGCGATCCATTGATATTCTATTGTCTTTGTAAAATTGTGTGTCGCCTCCAGAATTTACACTCACATGACAACCGAAGCAGAACAAGAGGACACACGTGGGATGGAGAGTCACTGATGAAGTTACAGGGTGTGTGACGAAAGATCTTTGACAAAGAAACTAAAACAATAAGAATGGTTTCAAATTTTCTCACAAGGGCAACGATTTGGGGGAGGGGAGGAGTCGATTACATCGACCTCAGTATTTCACTGGTATGTAATTTATCGATCCCCCGAAAGGATGAAAGGCAAAGTCGACCTCGGCGGAATTTGAACTC
>NC_069006.1:8550232-8551816 GCF_001194135.2 Octopus bimaculoides | reverse complement strand
TATATATATATATATATATATATATATATATATATATATGTGTGTGTGTGTGTGTGTGTGTGTGTGTGTGTGTGTATACATATTTAAGAGGTCACCATCCTTAAACCCATTCCAATACAATGGTAAAGGACTAAGTAAATAAATAAATGAATGGTGAATGGGAAAGTGGATACCCCTTCTATCTATCTATCTATCTATCTATCTATCTATCTATCTATCTATCTATCTATCAGCCTATATTTCTATCTATCCATCTCCATTATCTTAGAATCTCACCCCAAAAAACAAAAACAATGTTCTCTTCTAAACAAAACCCGAAAAAAACATCTGTTTCATAGAAACGAACAAGCTGTTTGTACATTCACAAAATTTTATTTGACAAGTTCTGGAGAGGAACGAAAGCGCTAATAATAATGAAGAAATGAAAGGATTTTTTTTTTCCAAAATTCTGACTTTTTTTCCTCAATATTCAATTCTGTACATCACACCTAACACTCTATACATACACACACACACACACACACACGCACACACACACACACACAGAGAGAGAAACACACACACACACACACATCCACACACACACACACACACACACACATGCACATATATATATACGTGTGTGTATTTATGTATGTGTTTGTGTGTGTGGTGTGTGTGTGGTGTGTGTATATATTTGTATATATATAATAAATATATATATATAATACATATGTATATATACATAATATATATATAATATAAACGCATGTATATGTTTGTATATATATATAATATGAGGAGTTTAGTTCACTTGTGATTTTTCCTGTAATATAATATATAAACATACATACATACATACATACATACATACATATATATATATATATATACAACAAGAAATAATTTTTTACCCTTTTTATGGGGGCAAAAGGGTTTATAAGACTGCAGAAACGAAGTGCTCAAATGTAATTGAAATATAAATAAAAAAAACATCATTGATCAGAGAACAAACATCAAATTCGAGTCAACGACTTTATATAACGCCACGCTTCCATAAATTTGATCATATATAAGTATTACCATGGTTCTTAAACATATAAAGAATACATATATATAAAAAAAAAAACAGAAGGTAAAAAATATATATATGCAAATAAAAATATAGATAACAACCTATCAAGAATGTATATACAATCGACTAAAAATTCTAAAGCGTGACATGCGACTAAAAATCTAAATAAAATAAAATATCTATCGACTGAAAAACTTCTTTCTTACTCCCCTCAAATGAAAAAGAATATGTCAAAAAAGTTCATTTCGTAAAAACCATGCCAAGTTAGAGTCCAGGAGCGTAACAGAGTTCCACAAAATTAAGTCAGACGCACATATATATATATATATTTGATTAGGGGGAGTAAGAAAGTTTTTTTAGTCGATTGTATATACCTTCTTGACAGGCCATTTTTATTTGCATATATACTGTGGTTCTTTTTTATATATATATGTATTCTTTATATGTTTATATATGATCAACTGTTTGGAGGTGTAGTGTTATATATAAAGACATTGACTCGAATTTGATGTTTGTTCTCTGATCAGTTA
>NC_069006.1:8549626-8550024 GCF_001194135.2 Octopus bimaculoides | reverse complement strand
ATATATATATATACACACATACATAGGTATATATACATATATAAACACACACACACACACACACACATATGTATATATATATACATGTAAGTATACATAAGTATCTATTAAATTAACTCACACGGCTTTCGTCGGCCGGTGGGTTCTTATAGTAGAAGTCACGTACTCAAGGTGCCACGCACTGCAACTGAACCTGCAACCACGTGATTTTAATTTCTGCATATTAATTCATTTACTTTCACTTTCGGTGGTTGTCTTGGATATCCGTTTCTAGAATTCTCCATAGCATTGCGTTTTCTAATATCGTTTCATCTCGTTTTTGCTTCCTTTCAATTTTGGCTTTGCTTTTATTTGCTCTTTTCTGTCAACACCACCACCAACCCCCACCGCCCCCACTA
>NC_069006.1:8545675-8549032 GCF_001194135.2 Octopus bimaculoides | reverse complement strand
CCACCACTACCACTACAACCACCACCACCACTACCACCACTATCACTACCACTACAACCACCACCACCACCTCTGCCACCACCACAGACTAATATATCCGTCAGTTTTTTCGCAATGAATTACTTTTCTGCTGATGATTCCGCCATTTTGAAACTCTTGAAAACATTTGGAATCTCGCTACCAAAATACAACCGACGTATTCTTTCACTTACCATGTTTCTATTCTCAGTGAAACCACTCCGATGTTACTTCTAATCTTTTTAAGGAATTCACAGAAAGTTGATATTACTGATAAATTTCTTCACATTGGCAGAAATACGGTTTTTTTTTTCTTTCGTGTTATTTTCTTTTTTTATCAGCAAACTCAGTCGTTGCTAACTTAATACCATTATATACCATTATATTCACCACTGCGTATGAAGGATCAGTGATTGGATTGTTATTCCAAGTTATTTTTCTTTATGTTCTCATTCTGTCATTCGCTGCGTGGTGTATTATAACCGAAAATCCTTTCCATATATCAATATATCAAGGATTTTCTACTGTTTTCGTGTAATATTTTCCCTTGAGATGTTGTTTTTAAATATATATTTGTTTTGTTTTAAGCAAAGTTTGTTTTTCTCTTTGATAGAAGAATCGACGATAATTTCTAAAATTACCATATTTAGAATTACTTGCATTTTTTTAATCATTTTTTTATCATACACACAAATACACAATCACACACGCGCACACACACATACACATACACACACATATGTATGTGGCAAAACAGGAAGATGGAGAATATTTTTGGTATTATTTATTCACCACTGAATAAATAATAGCCGAGACAAATTTTCCAACTTCCGGTTTTATTTCATAACAACTCTGCAAACAGTATTTCCGGAATTTTCAACTCTCATATGTACCTCACATCAATACAACTACACGCTGCATTGTGATACAGGAGATAAGTAGATGTGCTTCAATAGGACCCAGACTGGTTATTTACCCTACATACCTACATAATATGAGCGAGTTTACATGCACCATGCAGCTTGCACAAGGGCGTTTATATATCCATATCCGTTAACGGTTATTTTCAATACTATTCTCGCTGTATTGCGTGTTCGCTTCTTCTTTGCATCTGTGATTTTATTTTTGATCTTCTATATAAATGAAGATATTTCCTTCGTTTTGCTGTTTTTCTTTCAACGAAATGAGAAGATGCATTGCGGAACTGTTATTTTAACGAGTTACCACACGAAGAGGGACATCTGCACCGCCAGATGCTCCTGAACCAGTTGTTAAGTATCCTGCTCGTGAGGATTCGATGCTGGATGGGTCGAAGCAATTGTCGTGATTAATAAAACTTCTTGTATTTTGCATCTTCCATCTCTCATTTACCATAGGAAAATACAGCTAGAAAAGGTGTACATATTCACACATATATGTATGTATAACTATAAGTATGTATGTATATATAAGTATGTAAGTATGTATGTATGTATGTATGTATGTATGTAAGTTAGTCCTAGAGCGCACAATGTTTCTGAAAGTCGGCAATGGTCTTCCTCGGTCACGAGTGGACGGCCATCATCATCATGTATGTATGTATGTATGTATGTATGTATTATGTATGTATGTATGTATGTCATTGTTCAGTTTTATTTCTAGCCAATAGAGAAAGAACCGGTTTCTAATCTAGATCAAGGTGCCATGCAGTGGGACTGAACCCGAGGCCATGTGGTTGGGAAGTAAGTTTCTTACTCTTGCCCCTATGCAGGTGAAAGCCAGAAGTTCCAAGCAGTGCTCAATGCTGAGTAGTGAAAATTGTTTATCTGTATTACAAGTTGCACCCCACATCCAATTCTTCAGTCCACCCATCAAGCCGTGACCCACCGACTAACTGGAGTTCTGCTCAAGCAAAAGGTTTTGATCTCAGCCACTTATACGTCATGGTCACCGAGTAATCGACGATGAGTTCTCCAGTTGATTCGACCAACCGAACAGCCTGCTTGTAAAATTAACACGAAAGTGGCCGAATGCTCCACAGACACACGCACCTTGAAAGTAGTCATCAAAGAGATTCAGCTTGACGCAGAGAGTGATCCTTTGATATACAGGGTAGAACTCGGTTTTAGCAGCTGAGTGGACTGAGGGGAAGTGAAATAAAGAGTCTTGTTGAAGGACACAACGCACTGATGGGAATCGAACACACGATTTTACGATGAGCCGAATACCGTAACCACTAAGCCACGTGGCTTTAAGGACTCCAAAGAGCAATGTCTAACGGCTGCTGCTGCTGCTGCTGCTGATGATGATGATGATGATAATGATGACAACGATGATGATGACGATGACGATGATGATAATGACGACAATGATGATGATGATGATGATGACAATGATGATGATGACGATGATGATGATGACAACGATGATGATGACGATGATGATGACGATGACGATGATGATGATGATGACAATGATGATGATGACGATGATGACGATGATGATGACGATGATGATGACGATGACGATGATGATGATGACGACGATGATGAGGATGATGATGAGTAACTGCACCAGCGACGACGCCGACAACAACAACAAGGGGAAGATGCTAATGTTTTCCTCGTCCAAAGATGACGGGGTGGCAAACCATCCTAGTGGATTCAAGTTCCAAGCAACGAAAGCCATGCAACATATTTGCGCAACCCAGCCATCCAATGGCTGCTGGAAGTATACGGACAAGACTGCTTCCTCACCGTCTGCATATCACAAACACTATACGACCGTTCACGTAGCCATTAACAGGAAACGACAACCCGCCGCATCGGTCAGGACGGATTTGAAACCTGAGACTTAGCAGTTCCAGAGCGATGAGGCAAAATTTATCTTTCATTAATAAATCCAGTCAACGTTTTGTTTTCTTTACTTTTTTCCCGTTTTGTATTTGTGGCGTTCATTTGTTGTAATTATTTGCTTTTTTTATATATATTTTTTTTGTTATAATTTCTGGAAGAAACGAAACGTATATATGTATATTTGTGTAAATAAATCGTTGTGAAAGCAACTAATATAGATTTAATATTAACGGCAATATCCATATCAGGCAGGGATATCAGATAAGCTGTCCTCCTCGTCGTGGAAACAAACGAACGCATGAGCGCGTGCGTGTACACGAGTGTACTTACGTATCTTGGTGTGTGTGCGTGTATGTGTATGTGTATATCTGTTTGCGTGTATAATATAATATATTATACACACAAACAGATATACATCAGTATAACTATACGCATATATGTTTATAGATGTGTGTATGTATGTGTGTGTGTGTGTGTGTATGTATATATATTATGTATATATATT
>NC_069006.1:8539370-8540413 GCF_001194135.2 Octopus bimaculoides | reverse complement strand
ATCCTTGCCTTCATTTCATCTTTGACGTTACAAGGAGTTTTGTTGGTCTTTTGCTCAACTGCACCCCACACATACTAATCAAGGGCGTTGCAGTCTGGGGAGTTAGCGGTTATGTGGCCGCAGAAATTGTCTGATAGCCATTCCTGGGTTCTCCTACTTTTGTGGCATGGTGCAGAGTCCTGTTGCCTGACATAGGTTCTTCCAGCAGCTACCCTCTTGACCTAGGGCAGCACTACCTCCTCCAGGAACTTGACGTCGGCCTCCGTGTTGAGTCTAAGGCCGTGTGAGAAGATGAACAGAGGCATAACGTCGCCATTACTAGTGATCACTCCAGACAACATGATGTTGACTGGATGTTTGATTTTTATCCCTCTTGGTACATTTCCTCAGATTGCACTTTCCTCAGATTGACACCCAAATACTCTAGAATGTTCGTAGTGGAACTTCCGGTGCGAATGCCCAGCAATACAGCTTATCGTTTCCAATTTTCTGGCAGAGTAAATCGGGTCATGGTGCTGTTTTTTTTCTCACAGATGGTACCCAACTGATCCTACAATACTGTGTAGTCAATAAAATCAAAAACAAACAATGCGCACGCGCGAAGTTAAAAATATAAAACGGTTACAATTTACCCATCGCACCCTGTGTGTACATATATATACGACGGGCTTTTTTTTAGCTTCCCTCTACCTCATCCACTCACAAAGTTTTTGTCGGCCTCAATGTAGTTAGGATGCAAGCTTCTTACTACGCAGCCACGCCTACGCCTATATATAATTTAGAGAAAAAACCCCACCATTATTGAATTCATCCATGAAAGTCCACAGTCACTTATAGAAAAATCTAATATTACACTAAAAAGACCGATAATAAAATCGATTCAGATCGATTTGATTTTTATTTTATTTTCTATTTGAAAATGTGGTTATGAAACACGTGTAGTCTTTTTATTATATTATTATTTTAATATTTATTACTTTGTATTTTTATTGTAGGTATTTTTAGTGTATTTACTTATATTTTTCTATACGTGACTGGATTTT
>NC_069006.1:8536795-8538816 GCF_001194135.2 Octopus bimaculoides | reverse complement strand
ATAATGATACAAGATGCCACACATTGGGATCGAACCCGGTATGATCTCATGTATTTCGATGCGGGGATCTTAACAATTCCTCCACTAATTTGTAAACATTTCGATATAAAAGTATCTGAATTTTGTAACTGAAACCCCACTCTGTAGCAAAGCTGAGTAGATAAGCAATTACGAATTCGTCTGGTGAGATGTTGAAGAGATTAAACGTTCGTTTAAGCCAGATAAATATTTATTACGATTCAAGGAGAGAAGACATCTTATATTTAATCTGACATAAGAGAACAAGCTGCCTTTTGTTAAATGGTAGAATTGTGCTTCAAATTTTGTCCTTGGTTTTATTTTTCACATCTGAAATTGTAATTTACAAAAGTCTGTATACACGCATACACATGTATGTAATTATATATATACAGAGAAACGCGCACAAATCGACACGTACATAGAGAAACTCATAGATGAAAGGAGAGAGAAAGAAGGAAGGAGAGTTATGGAGCGAGAGAGAGAGAGAGAGAGAGAGTGAAAGAGAGGAAAGAGCTTTATGTTAGTGAGTATGATGTCAAGACTAAGCTTTAAAACATATGTATGTATATATGATAACATACATGGATATGGATACATATATACGTGTGTGGACATATTTTATATTTGAGTTTGTATATAGGAAAGTTTTTAAATAGAGACAAATACGGCTCGCTTCTCCCCGGAATAAAATCCCACACAATTATGACCATTGTTTCCTGGGACACTTAAGCAACATTTAGCCACCTTGTAATTATTTCTCTGGACCTTTCCTACAAATTGAGTTGGTATGTGTGTGTGTGTGTTCGTAGGAATGAAAAAACATTACGTGTAGAAAGAAAAAGTGTACAGTCGAACGGAAACGTCAAATCCTTCATCAGTTATTGACAAAGTATCATTACAATTTCGACCCCTTCATAATTATATGTGTGATTTGTGTGTGTGTGTACAAAAATGCAGGGTGTTCAAAAGGTCTCTCCGCAGTAAGTATTTAACTGTTTTCGGGCGATTCTTGTTCACTGATCTTTTACTTGCTCCCCAGAACAAAAAGTTCTGGTGGTGTTAAATCAGGTGATCTTGGTGGCCAAAGTCCCTTCGAAATAATCTGTTCACCGAAAAACTCTTGAAGTAACGCCATGGTGATGTGCAGGATGAAAATATTCACTGCGGAGAGACTTTTTGAACATCTTGTATAATTCTGTGTACAAAATATTTTCTCTTTACAAAAGAAAGGTTGACAGTTACTACAAAGTAACATCAAATTTTATAACATGTATAATTGTTTCAGGTTCAAATTTTGCAAGGAAATACAGTAACTGCAGCGTACGTGCGGTGGCATAGAGTAATTTTGTGGTACGCTGAGATATAGCTTTATAAATAGTTTAGTTTCGTGGCAGGAAAAACATGAGTTAATAGAAAGAAAGAAACAGAATAACGTGTGAAAATGGAAGCTAAAAGGGAAGGAAAGGGACAAAGCATACATGTAAAGGGTGCGGATAAAAAAGGAACTGGGGTCAAGGATTTATTCGAGATGGAAGGGTAAAACTATGCCGGAATGATTTTGGGGGGTTGAAGAAATTATCATTTATTGTTTTCTTTTATTTGTTTCAGTGATTATAATGCGGCCATACTGTAGCACCGCCTTCAAGTTATTTTAGTCGAAGGAATTAACCCCAACACTTATTTTTTAATGATGTATCGTCCTCACGTAAACACACCAACATCGGTTGTCAATGGGTAGTGGGGAGGGAAAATAGACACAAACACACACACACACATATATGCATACATACATGACGAGCTTCTTTCAGTTTCCCTCTGCCACATCCACCCACAAGGCTTTGTTCAGCCCAAGACTATAGTAGAGGACACTTGCTTAAAGTGCCATTTAGCCTGAGCCCGGAACCGTGTGGTTGGGAAGCAAGCTTCTTACCACACAGCCACGCCCGCGTCTCTGAATTACTATTTTTTTAAATAAATCAATGTTAGTGTACATAAGAGCA
>NC_069006.1:8534611-8536361 GCF_001194135.2 Octopus bimaculoides | reverse complement strand
ACAAAATTTCTGCTAATCTGTATTTTACAAAAGGGAATTCATACGATTATGGAAAAGCCAAAAAATATATTCGTGCGTGATTTAAGGCCTACTTTGCTGTTATTTTTAGCAGATATCATACTGCATGTGTTTTAAGCATTTGATAAGCGAAAATGACCGCGTCGATAAGCAGCTTGGAAACAGCTTGTATGAGCGGCCGGTACTTGTGTATTTTCTCAAGAGTTGCCTCTCTCAAGGCATCTCCTTGCTCCAATCGGACGGTCACATCGATGACTACTACCTTCTCCGGACGGCTAAAGACTAAGTCGGGAATCAGCCTGGAGCCTCCTACAATGTAAGAAGGCTCCATACTGACTCTCCAACCGTAGTCAACAGCTTCTTTCGCCACCAAGCTACATATTTTATTGTGCCTGGCGAGTCGTGGTCCTTTAAGAGCACCACAGACTCCACTGATATGGGAGATTGTCTCTGCCCCTACTCTACATCTCAGACACGTGGAGTCGTTCCGAGCCCCACGTGTCAGAGTTTCTCGGGTAGGATATACATTGGAGCGACCCTTAAGAAGACCCAAGTAACACCCCTCCATAATCCTACCCGGCCTACTTATCCAACTATTACCAATTGCGTCCCCACGGTACCATATCACTGTGGCTTTCGATTAGCTAAAATTATCCAAAATTTGGAAACTTTAAAAATTATTAACATTTCATTCATTGATTTATGGCGACAACGATTTTATGTCAATGATGAGCGTAGAAAACTACACCAATACGCCAAATGTAAAATCAGTTTGAGCAAAATTTGAAGAAATTGAAAAGTGACAGCCAAACAGAAAAGGTCGTCACATCTTAATAGTCTATTTAGTTAGTCTTCTTTCAAACCCTATCTGTGCAGGTTTGTTGGCGTTGGGAGTGTCATACATCGCCCACGGCAGGAAGGAGAAAGGGAAAGGTTCCAGTCTCCACAGGTCTGTCCATGTGACTTTCCTTTTAGGGAGATCCCATTTAGTCCAAGCAACCTGAGATACCATCTCCACAGCTCTTGACCTTCTTCTTCCTTCCTCCTGGTTCCGCACATCTACCTGAATCATAGCCCTCCTCTACCTGATATGTGTCTTCTTCCATTATTGAAAATGCTAAAACCGAGACTCTGGCGATCCCTGCATGTAACTTCAATGATGTCGCGTAGCTCCAGCATGGTTTCAGTCCGTGCGATTGCGATGCCAGTAATCCACTTTCTCCTGCACCCTGTTGTAATAACTGCATGTCTGACAAGCTCATCTTGTGAGTTTTTGTATCACTACAACATTACATTTTACGACTTTGCATTCCGCAACTACGAATGACAGGGATCATTGTAGCTGTCCAGATCTTATGTGCAAGCCTTCGGAGGTATTTATTTACCTTCCTTTCCATTCTTTCTGCGTTTGTCATCGGATTCTCATACAGTGTCAATAACCATATGAGGCTTGGAAGCAGTCCGTGTTGGTAGAGCCACACCCTATATTTTCCCGGAAGCCCTGATCTTTCAGTCCTCCTCAGCCACTCTTCTGCCTGCTGCTCAGTATTAGTTACATTGCTTCTGTCTGAGAGCGAATTGTCAAAACGCTTTGCAAGGAATTTGATCGAATTTCCCTCTTTTATTGGAATAGTTCCGCTTTGCACTTGCATATATATATATATACATATGCGTGTGTGTATGTGTGTGTGTGTGTGTGTTTGTGCATATATATATATATATATATATATAT
>NC_069006.1:8533016-8533625 GCF_001194135.2 Octopus bimaculoides | reverse complement strand
ATATATATATATATATATATATATATATAACTGTGTTAAAGAGCTTTTTGTTATTTCATTATCATATCAACAGTTAAAACAACAAAATAATAAGCAAAAACAAATGTGCAATAAACCAGGAGTCTAAAATAAACGCTCGAGAAATATCAGGAAGAGAAGAAGAGAAAAAGCAGGGAAAGTAAATAAATAAACAAACAAAAAATGAAGATGAACGGATAAAGTACATAAAGATAACATACCTTTGTCTCCCTAGAACGAAATGTATTCATTTTTGTCATCTCTATAGTCATTAGTAATTCGATGCAGCAGTTATCTTCAGAAAAGCCATCCATACTCGTTGACTGATAGTACCTGATAACCGATACCGGTGGACGGGCTTTATAAATATAAACACCAAGATTAAAACCTGAATGGAATTGATATGTAAGTATATAACACATAAGTATATGTGTGTATGTGTGTGTGTGTATGAGTGTTTTACATATATAAACGGCAGTAGTGTGTTCCCTTATTGGGATTGTCACATTAAGTTGACAATATACTACAACTTTATCGCTCCACTACTGCTTAAATCTCTCTGAGAGATTTAGAAATATTATATTTCTAATA
>NC_069006.1:8527640-8527947 GCF_001194135.2 Octopus bimaculoides | reverse complement strand
AAACTAGGTCGGTGAGATGGCAGAATCGTTAGCAGCATGCTTGTAGTTTTTTTTTTCATTTGAAAGCTGTTCTACACTACTTAAGGGGATATAAACACACCCACATCGGTTGTTAAGTGGTTGGGAGGATAAACACAAACGCAAAGACATACACAGATACATACATACACACACATACATACATACATACATACATACATACATACATACATACATACATACATACATACATGCATGCATGCATGCATGCATACAGGAGTGGCTGTGTGGTAAGAAAGTTGCTTCCCTGCCATATGGTTCCGGGTTC
>NC_069006.1:8525689-8526519 GCF_001194135.2 Octopus bimaculoides | reverse complement strand
TATACCTACGACGGGCTTCTTTCAGCTTCCGTCTACCAAATCCACACTCAAGGCTTTGGTCGGCCCGAGGCTATAGTAGAAGACACCCGTCCAAGGCGCCACGCAGTGGGACTTAACCAGCAAAGATGCGGTTGGTAATCACAGGATTCCCAACAGTTTCTCTCTACCGAATTCCACTCACAAAAATCAGTCCGAAACTGGGCTGAAACGACAAATACTTCCCGAAGGTTCCACACATTAGAACTGTGCGTGCAACAACGATTTAACCACACAACTATTTTCGTTATAAATACAAAAAAGAAAAAAATCGGGCAAATAACCCACCAGCAGGTGCTTTTTGGCTTTGAAACTGGACTTGTATTCTGTCTTCTCTTTAGATGTGGATTTTATTTAAATATTTTAAAATGTTTCGAGTTACATTTTGTAATGTTGTAACGGAATATGTAATGTGTTAATTACGTCGGTAATTATGTCAAAAGTGACAGTTCCACACAATGCATGCCCGGCGTCTCGTCCCTACATGAATAATGAGACATCTGATTAGAAAAAGCAACCATCGTAAATATATTTATGTAGACACACATACACACATATACATACATATACACATACGTATATACATGAGTGTGTGTGTGCGTGTGTATACATAGGCGCAGGCGTGGCTGTGTTCTAAGAAGCTTTTATCCCAACCATATGGTTCCGGATTCAGTTCCACTGCGCGGCACCTTACTGTAGCTTCGGATCGACCAAAGCCATGTGAGTGTATTTGGTAGACGGAAACTGAAAGAAGCCCATCGTATATATATATATATATATATATATATATATAT
>NC_069006.1:8523030-8525372 GCF_001194135.2 Octopus bimaculoides | reverse complement strand
TATATATATATATATATATATATATTTAAGCATATGTGGGTACAGGATGTCACCAAGTGTGTAAACAACATGAAGTACGAAAACAAACGAGTTAAATACGCAAACAACGAGAGAGAGAAATGGAAAACAGGACAAGCAACACGGAGAACGACGCTTCATCAGTTATCGTCTATCTATCTACTTCTCATTTCGAGCATTCAAGGACAATATGAGTCTTCGAAGACAGTTGCTCCCATAAATTCCAAAATAATGGAGGGTTAAAGTCGGGAACAAAATCAGGACAGTGGAGACATGGAAACCGAATGAAAACAGACATGGAGGGTCGTTAGACCCAGAACGAGAGGAAAATAGAAGAGAGAAATTGATAGAAGCTATCCAGTCCTCTAATTCCCCTTTTCCCCTCTTCACCATCTTCTGTCTGTCTGTCTCTCTCTCTCTTTCTCCCCTCTTTCTCTTTTTATCTTTCTCGTTGCTCACACGTGACCATCGTCCATTTTCCTTTTCCTCAGATGACCATCGTCTATCTTTCTTTTCCTCAGGTGACCATCTTTCTTTTCCTGCACGACGTTGTAAGGACTGGACGTCTTCTATCTCTCTCTCTCTCTCTTCTATTTCTATCTACCTCTCTCTTCTATCTTTTCTCTTTTCAAAGAAAATATTTCTCCCAGCGTTCACTATTTTCTCTCGTTCTGGTCTAACGACCCTCCATTTTTTGTTTTCGTTCAGACAGACAA
Organism: Octopus bimaculoides; assembly: GCF_001194135.2. NCBI lineage: Eukaryota > Metazoa > Mollusca > Cephalopoda > Octopoda > Octopodidae > Octopus > Octopus bimaculoides. The sequence continues at coordinate 8,524,638 of NC_069006.1, read as the reverse complement.
ACAGACAGATAGATAGAAAATGGATTGAACGATATTTTTCATTTAAAATCTCTACAGTTGTTTTGACACATTTTTAGAATTTAGCATATTGGTGAGACGATATAATTAACTCATTGTGTAATCATTGTCATTTATTAAAGTGTAAGATGCATGTTTTCGGGTGAATGCCTTAAATACGTTCTTCCTTAGACTCTACTGTCATTTCGCTCACTGTGAGAACGAATACCCACAGCGGTGTTCTACTTCTAGGAGTTTGCAGACAAAACTAAACCCATTGCTATCGTGACAGACAAAACACAAGTATTATCAAAATACGATATACAGAAATAAGGAAACATTCAAAATACAAAAATGTCAAGTTAACTAGGAGTTGCAATGCTATCTTCATGGTCAGATTACGAAGAAGAATAAGCAAACAGGATAAAGTAGAACATTCTACTGCATTCTACTTCATCTTTTATTCCTTATAATCTGACCATGAAGATTAAGTTGCAATTTCTTGTTAACATGGCGTTTTTTTTCTTTTTTCTTCTTTTTTGCTGTGTCTGTTTCTTGGTTTGAAATATCGCTAAGCATTTTGCCCGGCGTGGTAATGATTCTGGCAGCTCGACGCCTTAATAATAACAAGAGCACTCCGCTAAGGCAACACCAACGCCCTCTCAACGATTAGTAAGAGATGATTTTTAAAATGAGAATATTTGAAATAAACTCGACTGCTCTCACAAACGAGAATACTAAAAATGAACCCGGCCGCTCTCAAAAATTAAGTAAAAAAAAAAACGGAAAATAATCCAGAATCCTTCTCCAGTACCGAATCGATCCCAAAATCTAATCAGTTCATGCCAGTCACAAACCAAACATCTCTGGAAGTTTCATCCGAATCCATCCAGCGGTTCTTGAGATTTCTTGTCCACGGACAAACAAACAAACAAACACGACTGAAAACAATACCTCCGACTTCGCTAAGGCAGAGGTAATAATCTTGTCTGCTGTAGGCACAAGGACTGAAATGTGGGGGAGGGGGATAATCGATTACATCGACCCCAATGTGGGATGCAATGATCCAGTGTGATCATCCAACCAGACATCGTAAACCGGACATTGTTATGGTGAATAAAAAAGAAAGAACTTGTATGATAATCGACATAGCATGCCCCAGTCAAAACAGGATCATTGTGAACGAAGAAAAAATAAGCAACAATTTTCTAAAAGTTCCCCAAAAAATAATAAAGTTATGAGTGAGAAATACGAACATTGTGGTCAATGAAGAGAGTAGACGTGATACCAATAATAATTGGTGCACTTGGAAGTATCAGCACTCAACTACCAACATGGCTCAGAAAGATTGGTGCAAGTGTGAAGGTAGAACACCTACAAAAGTCAGCATTGCTTGGAACTGCAAGAGTTCTTTGCAGAGTTCTTGGAGCATGACCAGTAAACAAGTGTCACCTTAGTCTGCTGGCTGTGGACAGCTGACACTTTCCATCATATCCATCGAAATAAGCTGTGAGTTTTAATACAACAACAACAACAACAATAATAATAATAATAATAATCCTTCAACAACAGGCAAAAGGCCTGAAATTTATGTGTGTACGTGGGGGGGGG
>NC_069006.1:8521529-8522879 GCF_001194135.2 Octopus bimaculoides | reverse complement strand
ATAATAATAATAATAATAATAATAATAATAATAATAATAATAATAATAATAATAATAATAATAATAATAATAATAATAATAATAATAATAATAATAATAAGAAGAAGAAGAAGAAGAAGAAGAAGAAGAAGAAGAAGAAGAAGAAGAAGAAGAAGAAAAAGAGGGGAAGGAGGAAATGGGGAGAAGGAAAAGGAGGAGGAATTGAGGAAGAAAAAAGGAAGAGAAGATGATGATGGTGATTATGACAAGAGGAGTACGAGGTAGAGGAGGAGGATGAGGACGACGACAACGACGACGACGACGATATTGATGATGACGAGCAATCAACAATTGCAACAAGATCAAGTACCAGGAGAACAAGAACAATAATAACAACAACAACAACCATGGCAATAATATTATATCGTCTGTGTGTGTTTGTGTGTGTGTGTGTGTGTGTGTGTATCAATGATATTGAAATCCCTGAAGAATAGCTTCCCCAATATCAGAGAATGTTACCTGTATAGATAGGCTTCCGCCATGCATTTATGGAGCTATTTCCCTATTGTCCTCTTCATACTGTGAAAGGCCTGATGTGTATCGATTATTTTCTTTCTGAAGACTTACGATAAAATATTGAGCGGGATTTCTATTCATATGCTCACTTGGTGTACATTAATATTGAGAAATATGGGAAATCGTTGAATGCTTTTCAATGATTATCAAACGAAACACTATAATGCACAGCTAAACCCCATCACGATCTGAGCAGAACCCAGAAACCAGTAAAATAATATTAGCTTAGTATGGTAGCATGGAGCACCTATAAAAGTGTAATTATTGTCTAGTTTCGATGATTGTAAAATCTACCTCACACGTTCAATGACTTCAAGTGATTATTGAGGAAATCCTAGCTGTACAAAGGAATGAAAGAGAGCAACAAGACATCCTGTGGGATTAATAAACCTCATCAGATTTTGTCATCGTTATTACAGCGATGAGGGTCATATAATACACACACAAAAAATGTGGGTGGCCCAGTGGATACTGTACAGAGCAACTAACGTGGAGAGTGAGCGTTCGTGTCCATTGCTCTGGAAAAGTAGTTTACAACCAGGGCCCATATAAGGTTTTGTTGTTAAAATTTATAAGCAATTAATTAGTTATATTTCTACAATATGCTGGAGCACCGCCTTTAGTCGAACAAATCAACTCCCAGCACTTATTCCTTGTAAGCCTAGTACTTATTCTACCGGATTTTTGCCGAGCCGCTAAGTTACAGGGACGTAAACACACCAACATCAGTTGTCAAACGATGGTACGGAGACAAACACAAACACAGAAGCATATATATATATATATATATATATA
>NC_069006.1:8517087-8519809 GCF_001194135.2 Octopus bimaculoides | reverse complement strand
CCCTCATCGGCCACGATGACGGAGATGTCATCCGCATACGCCGTAGCTCCTCTTCCATACCATCCATACCATAGATCATGTGGCGCTCCACCTAGTGCCTCCAACTTCCGCAGCAATGGCTCAAGAGCCAATACATACAAAAGCGGGGACAGGGGACACCCCTGACGCACTGAACGCTCGATCCTGAATGATTTCGAAAAGAAACCATTCACTTTAACGACAGACTCGATGTTGCTGTACAAAGTAGCAATCCAACCGCGGAAGGTCGGACCCAGGCCAGCCTTCTCGAGAACCGCCGCCAAGTACCGATGGTCGACCATATCAAACGCTTTAGACCTCTCTAAATGTACCAGTGTCCCTCCTGCGGCAGAAAGCTTCCCTACCCTTTCTAAGGTGTAGAGTATAAGATGGAGGTTGTCGTCGATTGACCTGCCCAGGATTGTGCAAGATTGCGCCCTCCCCACAGGTCCGTCCACGACCCGCGCCAACCTTTTTGCTAACACCTTTTAACTGTGTATTTAGCAGAGTTATGGGCCGGAAGTTACTAATCTCGTCCCCCTTGCTCGAGTCCTTTCTGATCAGCGTCACCACCCCTCGGCTTGCAGACTTGGGCATTCTCCCATTCTGCTGCCAATTGGCGTAAACGCTGGTCCGCAGGTGTCCGAACAAGTCTGGCATACTCTTATAGAATTCATAGGGCAGACCATCGAGACCCGGTGACTTCTCCCCGGGGCATTCGCCTAGCACCTCAATCACCTCCTCGGCTGTGATTGGCCCTTCACAGCACTCAGCCTCTCGTGCCGAGAGACGCGGGCCGCCAGACAGGAAGTCCCTAAGGACCTCACCATGATCCATCTTCCCGCTCCTCCCGAATAACTCGGCAAGGTGCTTGTAAAGCGCCTCAAACATCTCGTCCCATCCGTCGACCGAACTCCCATTGTTGTCAATCTGAGACCTAATTGTGGCACCATTGCCACGCTAAGTTTCTACCGCACGGGCCCATCCGGCAACATTAATTCCCTCACGGCCCAATGTTCGCACTTTAGCCTGAACTCTACATCCCTCATGTTTGGCTTTGAGGTGACAGTCCAAGGCTGTTCTCGCTGCCAAAATGTGGGATGCAGAGCCCAAACACAGCGCCTCTTCTAAGTCCTTAACTAGTTGCCTTTCTCTTCTGGTCTTATCTAATCTTAGTTGACGGCTAAACCTAACAGACTCAAAACGAATGGCTCTCTTGAGGGCGAACCACTACTGATTATTAACCACGGAGCCAGTTAGCGCCCTCTGTACTAGTTCCTTAATCCGGCTACGGTATGCCTCGCAAGTCAAAATAGACTTGTTCAGCTTCCAGTAACCAGATACTCTCTTAACCGTACTATGTTCAGCTTACACTTGACCATTCTATGGTCAGTGTAGGACACCTGAACAAGGTGTGGACAACTAAAGCTAGCCTTATCTCTAGCTCTTATCACTATCCTGTCTAAATAAGACTTGAACCTACTGTCGCCATTTACCCAGGTCCATTCTGGGACGTTCGGATGGTCCGGTCTGTAACCATCTGCTAGCTGAAATTTCTTCAGCAGATCTACGAAACGTGAGTTTACTTTCCTATCAGACGAGCCAACGCTATCGATGTGTGCGTCAACGATAGCGTTATAGTCTCCCAATACCACTAATGTTTTCGACGTCACGAGAAAGTTCTCCAGGCGCCGATAAAAATCAGTTTGCAATCCTCTAGCACAGGGTGCGTAGATCCTGATCAACCTGAAAGCCTTACCGCTGTATGTCACATCAAGGACGACCAGCCCACCTTCAGGGTTCACATAGACTGTACTTGTCTGCAGAGCCAAGCCTTTACGGGCAAGTACTAATACACCCCCATGATCTCTGGTCTGGCTAGGAGACATGATTTTCTCATAGCCATTCAGGAGGGGTGAGAAGGTTTGTAGACTGTCCAGATTGGTCTCTGTAGCAACCATCACATGCATATCATGTGATCTGAGGTCGTCGAGGAAACAGGCTTGCTTCCACTTCGAGCTCAGAACACGCATATTCAAACATCCAAGGTTAAGCGAAGCCATAAATACAGTGGGGAAGAAAGCAAGGGCTCTACTTACCCTTGACTGGTGATGTTGGGGCCGACCTTACCACATGTAAGGCAGCTTCTTCCTTCTTCTTCAAATACCCGGGCAGGGCCACAAGACTCTTGATGTTTTCAGGATGCCTTTTCTTTAACTGTTTGTACAGGGTCTCCCCTATACAGGCACATCTTTCATTTAAGTCACTGTGTTTGGGAAAAAAGTTCTGTGAGATGATGGTTGACGACAACCTCGTCCATATACATATCTTTATTGTTGTATTCAATTAAGACTTTAGCGTCTTCTTTCTTTTCTGGGGCGATGGGGCGGGTTTTTTTGTAACATGTGGTGCTGTGCTATTTGGGATGGCACATGAGCCCGTTTCCGAACTAATGTGTACTCCCCCTCGGACACCTCCATGGGCAAACTGCTTCGCAACATTTCGTCCGTCCTTACGTTCTGAGTTCAAATTCCGCCGAAGTCGACTTTGCCTTTCATCTTTTCGGGGTCGATGAAATAAGTACCAGTTATGCACTGCGGCCGATGTAATCGACTAGCCCCTCACCCAAAATTTCAGTCCTTGTGCTTTTAGTAGAAAAGATTATTATTATTATTATTATTATTATTATTATTATTATTATTAT
>NC_069006.1:8515385-8516432 GCF_001194135.2 Octopus bimaculoides | reverse complement strand
CTTCTTCTTCTTCTTCTTCTTCTTCTTCTTCTTCTTCTTCTTCTTCTTCTTCTTCTTCTTCTAGACATTAATTACAAAGAATTAGATAAATCTTGCAAGATATGAATACAATATTCCGAGTTATCAGATGCTTCGTTCTGACTAATAATTCCAACAAGAATTACAAATTGCTCGTAGGAATTTGTTTCCTTTGTTATGCTGTCCTCTTTATAAACACGTCTGTATTGTGTGTCATACAATTTGGACTAATTAAAAAATAAATAAAAACGGCACTCCCTCTGTTACGACGACGATGGTTCAAGTTGATCCGATCAACAGGGCAGTCACCTTGTGAAATTAAAGAGCAAGTTGCTGAGCACTCCACAGACACGCGTACCATTAGAATAGTTCTTAGGGAGGTCCACCGAGACACAGAATGTGACAAGGTTAGACCTTTTGAAAAACAGGTTCTATTTATGTCTGCAAGCTGAGTGGATAAGAGCAACGTGAAAAATTAAGTGTCTTGCTCAAAAACTCAACACGCCGCCGAGAATTGAACTCACAACCTTACGATCGTGCGCTAAATACACTAACTACTAAGCTACGCGCTTTCATTAATTATCAATTTAATGAACACACACGCAACAATCTCTGTCTGACACAGAAATACACACATGCCTATATAGACATTTGAAACTTTTTCTTAAATTGCTAATTATATAAAAATATTCTGTTGTGTCTGAGGAGAGCCATTCTCTTTTATGATTTAACACACTCACCACTAAAATTTCCGCTTATTTATTTTTTTACTTGGTGGAGGCGCAATGGCCCAGTGGTTAGGGCAGCGGACTCGCGGTCATAGGATCACGGTTTCGATTCCCAGACCGGGCATTGTGAGTGTTTATTGAGCGAAAACACCCAAAAGCTCCACGAGGCTCCGGCAGGGGAAGGTGGCAAACCCTGCTGTACTCTTCCACCACAACTTTCTCTCACTCTTACTTCCTGTTTCTGTTGTGCCTGTAATTCAAAGGGCCAGCCTTGTCACACTGTGTCACGCTGAATCTCCCC
>NC_069006.1:8512874-8514649 GCF_001194135.2 Octopus bimaculoides | reverse complement strand
TCTCTCTCTCTCTCTCTCTCTCTCTCTCTCTCTCTCTCTCTCTCTCTCTATCTATCTATCTATCTATCTATCTATCTAATAAAATTATAGAAGTAATACAGTTCTCCTGCCTTTGGTGTGACAGCATCAACACGACCAAGTGTTTCTTCTTTGAAAACGTTCAAATGACCGTCGAGTTTTTTCCTCGCTTTCTTCTTTGCCATTCTTTGTTACTACCGTCGCCATTCTTTGTTAGTAGAGTTCCAAGTAAAATACATGGGTACTTCAGCATAAAGTAATGCCATTACAAACTCATCATTGATGCACAATGAAAAGAATTCTGTCAATGTTGTTCTCATACGTCGTTCATTGACAGCCATATATATTCTCATAATTTCTGAGCAATATTCTTTGTTCATCTGGGAGATGAACTTACAGTTTCACTATCGCAGGTGCTCTTTCAGGTATTGAAAATCCTACAACGGATGCAACTTCTTCGGATGGTCCCGTATACCTACCCATTAGATATTGACTAATTTCGTTATCATTATTTATTTGAACAGCAGCTTGGTCATTTCCTTACAGCGTGTATTTGATGACGTACTTATTTTACCTGAGGCAACGATTTCAAGGCACAACCTATTTGTCGTTTGTTTTTCTAATTTTATGAGCTTCAGTTCCCTCCACCCCCCATTGCAACTGATCTTCGTCTATAAAGAGATAGTCTCCCTCTTTGTTTTTCTGTCTTTTTGCTTAAGATGATGAAGATTGATATTTTATTTTGAATAAAATAGTAATTTTCCACTTTAAGAAAAAAATATCAAGTATCATAAAAATGTAGCAAGAGTTTCTTCTATCTTTCAAGTCCACAGAACTCCGAAAGTTGTATAAATGATAAGAGGTAGAAGGAGAGAGCAATGAAAAAGGACGGACGAACGGACGGACGGACGACGATTCTCTGAAGTGTCGGCATTTTCAAATTGATGTGTTTTTTCTTAAAGAGGGGAAATGACTATTCTATTTGTAATCTTTATCATCTTAATCAAATGGCAGGAAAACAAACTTTGATAATTTCTAATTTAAGACATTGAATTAAAAGAAAAATCTCTTTTTCATGTTTACTCATTTCTATTTATCTATCTATCTATCTATCTATCTATCTGTCTGTCTGTCTGTCTGTCGGTCTGACGGTCTGTCTGTCTGTCGGTCTGACGGTCTGTCTGTCTGTGTGTGTTTGTGTGTGTGTGTGTGTGTGTGTGTGTGTGTGTTTGTGTGTGCGTATGCTTGAGTGCACTTTCTTTTGGCTAAGAATAGTTGACCGTAGAGTGTGTCATTGGTTCTTGTCGTCCTCTCTCCAATCCTTGCATATTCCACAGTTACGTTTTTGTATGCCAATTCTTTATATTCACCCTGTAATGTCTGCTGAGTAAGCTTTTACGATTTGCCACAATAAAATTCCTTCAGTTTAACCACCTTTATTTATGTCTCGCATCTTTCAGCCAATACTGAGACCTATTTGACCTCTGGTTCTTTAAGTTATGTCAAGGTTAGCCATGAAGACACTTTTCTTGCCATCATTTTACCAGGAGATACGGATGCGGCTTTCGTGGCTTCTTTTTTAACTACTGCGCAGACGTGGCTGCGGGGAAAGAAGCTTGCTTCCCAACCACACGGTTCCGGGTTCAGTCCCACTGTGTGGCACCTTGGGCAGGTATCTTCTGCTGTAACCTCCAACCGGCCAGAGCCTTTTGAGTGGATTTGGTAGACGGAAAACTGAAAGAAACCCGTCGTATATA
>NC_069006.1:8509638-8511251 GCF_001194135.2 Octopus bimaculoides | reverse complement strand
GTGTTGGTTTCGGTGGTGGTGGCAGTGGCGATAGTGGTGGTGGTGGTGGTGTTGGTGGTGATGATGGTGGTGGTGGTATTGTTGTTGTTGGTGGTGGTATTGGTGGTGGTGGCGGTGGAGTGTTAGTACGTTATACCCGAATGGTTAAGAAGTTTACTTCGTTATCATTATGTCCCATGTTCGATCCTGCTGCATGACATCTTGGGAAAATATCATTTCTCTATTGCTTCGGGTCGATCGGCACCCTGTGTGTGAAAATTGATTGGTGGAAACAGCATGGAAGCCCATTGGATGGATTCTACTTGTAATGTAAAAAATACGGTACGTTTTATTTTGATGTTCTTTGCGTTCTATGATGTGGAGTTGTGAGTTTATTTAGACGCGAACAATCTTCAATTCACGTATTGATTGGATAATCACTCGTTTAATCCCGATAATCAGTCATTTCAAGACAATTCATTGTTTAAATGTTTATAACTTATTTATATTGAGCAAAGGTAAATTTTCTCTTATGCAAGCATCTTAAAGCTTGTTATTGTCTACAATTTATCATATTACCCTCAGGTGTAAAAATTTGGTAAAGTTCTTCTATAAATGGTTTTGCAGTTCTAATCAGTTCCAGTTGATAGTATACTGTCTGTTTCTGTCTTTAATAGATCAGATTAACCCACCTAGACTTGTTTGGAATTTTATATTTGTATCTCTAAACGAATTTAAGTGATTAGCCAGACAGCTTTTTTTTTGAAAATTAGTGCTGTCTCACCGATGTAAATGTATCCATTTCCCTCAGATTTAATTTTACATCTATATATTATATTTTTATAGAGAAAAACAACTTTTTTTCAATCTCTCAGCGAGAGATATACAATAACAGTACCGAATATTAACGTTTATTTGCCAACAGAATGTGGCGGTCCTATAGAGGATGATGTTACTGTTGTTGAAACCCCAGGAAAACATCTTTTCCAGCTGGATATCGACACACAGTCCGTGTCCGTATAGTATTTGCAAAGGAGATGGGATCGATGACCTCCCTTGCAAACACTATATGGACACAGACTGTGTATCGATATCCAGCTGGAAAAGATGTTTTCCTGGGGCTTAAACAACAGTAACATCGTCCTCTATAGGACCGCCGCATTCTGTTGGCAAATAAACTTTACTGTTATATTTTTAGTTTCACATTTATTATTCACATTACGAGAGTTCAGATAAGAACAATTGGAGAGCTACTTTTTTTATATTTCTCCTAGATTTAGTATTCACTTGGTCATTCATGGTAGAAACAAATTCGTTTCTATTAAGTTCTTTATTACTATTTATTCTTCCATATAACGTTATATTTGTTCGATTTCTAGCTGAACTTTTAATCGATTCTACGTTATTAATTATATTAAACTAGTTGGCTCCGTGCCGTCAAAACTGACGGCTAATTGTAGTATTTTATATATAAATACGGATGGTAAATCAAATTAATACACTTGCCAATGTTCACATACATTCGCATACTTCCTTTGTACACACACATACACATATACACATACACTCACACAGAGTTGAAACGCTGTTTGATTTTTCTTTTTAGCGTTGAATGTTCACCATCCCACTTCCAT
>NC_069006.1:8509044-8509538 GCF_001194135.2 Octopus bimaculoides | reverse complement strand
CATGGCCACAGTCAAAAGACTGAAATAAGTAAAAGAGTAAAAGAGTATATGTATAAAGTGAAGTGTATTGCCACTTCACTTAAGTGTATTGCCACTTAAGTGTGGCTGACCCCTAGGGGTGGATGTTACTGTTGCTTTAGCCCCAGGAGGACATCTCCTCCAGCTGGCTTATCGACACACTACTGTGTCCTGTATGTTTTGCCAAGGGAGGTTATCCCTCTCATCGTGATCGTAGCACGAACGGAGCCGGGTTTCAGGGTTATTTCCCTTCGTCAGCGTCCGATAGCTACCGACCTTCGATGAGAGATATAAATTCTTGGCAACCTTATGTATATTTTTCCAGTGAAATTCTTCACTGATATCGAAAAAGTGAAAACAAGCAATGTTAATTCTCTAAATGAAGTATTAACAGTAACTGCACGATAAAGTGAAGTGTGTTGCCACTTAAGTGTGGCTGACCCCTAGGGGTGGATGTTACTGTTGCTTTTAGCCCC
>NC_069006.1:8507788-8508328 GCF_001194135.2 Octopus bimaculoides | reverse complement strand
AGAATGAGATAAAAATCCAAGGCTGCGACGAAAGATTTTAAAACATTTATAAATAGGTCTTACAGCCGTTTCCGGAATATTTTACATACCGCTTCATCGGAGACGGCGTGAGAATATGGTTAAGCAATTGTTATTTTAGATAAGATATGAAATAGAGTGAAGTGGAGTATCTAAAATAATTATTGCTTAACCATCTTCTCACACCGTCTCCGATGAAGGGATATATAAAATATCCCGGAAACACCTGTAAGACCTTCTATTTATAAATGTTCTAAAATCTTTCAAAGCCTTGGATTTTTATCGCATTCTGAAATTTGTTTTAATATATACACACGCTGATATATGAACTACGTTGGACTCCTTATTCGCATAATCACCGAACCTGGAGCTTAACTATGTTCTATTCATAGCACTTACTCAGCATTACCTGACACCGTTGGGTCTTATTGACACTATTACCTCTCATAACCTATATATATATCTACACACACACACACACACACACACACACACACACACATATATATATATAGATAGATA
>NC_069006.1:8506936-8507778 GCF_001194135.2 Octopus bimaculoides | reverse complement strand
CATATATATATATATATATATATATATATATATATATGTGTGTGTGTGTGTGTGTGTGTATGTATATATATATATGTGTGTGCGTATATATACATATATGTATCTATATATATCTATATGTATGTATATATAAATACATACACACACGCATATATATACATACATACATATATATATGTATATATACATGTGTGTGTGGGATCTGTATCTGTATTTATCTCCACCACCGTTTGACGACCAGTACTGGTGTGTTTACATCTCCGTAACTTAGCAGTTCGGCAAAAGAATCAGGCTTCAAAGAAGAAAGGTAAGCCTTGGGGTCGATTCGTTCGACTAAAATTCTACAAGGTGGTGCTCCGGCATGGCCGCTGTTTAATGACTAAAACTATTCAAAGATAATATATATGTATATATATATATCTATGTGTATACGTAACTTTCTGTTGTGTTTGTCTCACGCCGCCACCGTTTAACTATCGATATTAGTTTGTTTGTGCTCCCGTAACGTAGCGGCTCGGCGTAGGATCCGATGAAATAAACACCAACAATACATAAATAATGTGGTCGGGTTGTTCGACTGAAAACAGGCAGTTTTTCAGTGTGGCCGAAGCCCATTATCTGAAAGAAGTTAAAATAAACGAATGCCTATCTATCTATCTATCTATCTATCTATCTATCTATCTATCTATCTATCTATCTATCTATCTATCTATCTATCTATCTATCTGTCTTCTCTCTGTCTGTCTGTCTACATACAAACCAACATAGATGGCTATTTTAACTTAATATCGCTTCAGTTGTGTATACCGGATTTTTATTCAGTTCGTCGGCTATTAGCAATA
>NC_069006.1:8501539-8504756 GCF_001194135.2 Octopus bimaculoides | reverse complement strand
ATATATATATATATATATATATACATATAGAACAAGTAGAAAGATAAATTTTATTTAACGCATAGATACTGAACAGTATAGATATAAAGGATAAAATCTTATTTTCTTTTTAAAAGCAGAAAAATTTGTCGGCAGCCAGCCATGATATATATATGCATATATATACATATGCATATATGGGTACAGGACGTCACCAACAGTAAGCAACATGAAATACGAAAACAGATGAATTTAATACGCAAAGAGTGATAGAAGCAAATGGAAAACAGGACAAGTAACACAAAGAACGACCCTTCATCAATTGTCGGCTGTTTATCTACTCCTCATTTCGAGCATTGAACAACAACATGAGTCTTCGAAGTACCTAAGTACCAAAATAAAATTCGGGATTTATGGAGGATCGAAGTTGGGAACAAAAACAGAAAAGGGGAGACATACATGAAAACCGAACGAAAACAAACATGGAGGGTCGTTAGACCAGAACGAGTGTAAAATAGCGAACGCTGAAGAAATAATTTCTTTGAAAAGAGAAAAGATAGAAGATATATATATATATATATATATATATAAAGGAAGACGAAGAAAAACGGAGAATGTGTAGTTAATAAGAATCTGCTATGATGACTCCACAAACAAACATACAAATCATCCAAAGGTATATATATATTTTTCCATCTGAAGGGATTATGCTCAGATATATGAACTTAATATTTAATTAATTTCACTGAGTTAAATTGGAACAGCTGTAAGGGATAATCATCGATTTGTTGTTGATAATAAAGTCTTATTAACTTCACAATCTCCGTTTTGTCTTCTTCCTTTATATAAATGTAAACTACAGTTTATATACACACCTATTATTTTAAAGAAATCAACTCCCCTCCCCAAATATTTGGTACTGAACCAGTATTTCCTTAGATGACACCATCTCTTCATGCGGCTAACATAACCTCTAACTAAATTATATATATATATATATATATAAGAATAGTTTTCGTTAATAAAATTTATCAAATTTTCTCTGATGGCTATATCCATGTATGTATGTGTGTACATCTATCTATCTATCTATCTATCTATCTATCTATCTATCTATCTATCTATCTATCTATCTATCTATCTATCTATCTATTTATCTATCTATCTATCTATCTATCTATCTATCTATCTATTTATCTGTCTGTCTGTCTGTTTGTCTGTCTATATACACACACACACACACACACACACACACACACACACACACACACACACACACACAAATATAATTGTAGCAAACTTCTATAATTATGAATTCTGAATGAGTTAAGAATCGGCGGCGAGTGTAATTTTATAAAAATAACTATAAGCTGTCACCGTATATAGACAGAAGAAAACAGTTTGGTTTTAGGGCATATAAGCTCCCGTAACGGAAAAAAATGAGCATTATTACGTCGCTTCCCACACATGCTAATGCCTTATTTTTTTCGTCAGGGGTTTATATGTCCCAATATTAGACTATTTTCTATAATCAATATACGTTGAAGGCTTATAATTCTATTTACATAATTCTGCTTCCTTTCGGCTACATCCATATACAACAACATTCTCTTTTGATTAATATATATTTTGGGCACAACAAACGCAGATTGTCTTCGTAAATTAGCTTGTTTTTGTATTGAATTTATTTCATGTCAAATGACACTTGTGTCATTAGCTACACTGTAGAGTGTGGAAAGTTTTCCACAGAATAATCCAAGCGACGAATATTCTCTCGGTTTAAAGTTTTTGAATCCTTTCAAGCTACGCTGCAACCAACACATATACACCTTTAACACGACAGCTATACAACCAGCTACAATCTTGTCCAAACATATCTGGAATTTGAAATCTGAAATCGAAATATATAAACGTAAAATGGAAAATCCTTGATTCTGCAAAAGCCAACAAACACCCGCAAAATATTTGTCATCTTTTAAAAATGCACCATTTTGTTTTACGATTAAATGGTCTTCAATCGAAGATTAGAGTTTGTTTCGGTCTGTTGACATAGACCACGACTCCTTAAAGCAAACGCTAAGCCGAACAGTGACGTAGTAATGTTCTTCAGAATAAAGAAATATGGCTTCACATCTTTACCCTTCTCAAAATCAATAACAGAAGCCACAATTCATTCTTTTCATATATTTATTCATACATACATACGTGTGTGTCTGTACATATATATGCATATGTGTGTGTGTGTGTGTGTGTTTGTGTGTGTGTGTGTGTCTGTTTGTGTGTGTGTGTGTGTAATGAAAAATATTTCTGTATCATAATATATCTTATCAATAAGGCAACGAGCTGGCAGAAACGTTAGCACGCCGAGCGAAATGCTTAGCGGTATTTCGTCTGTCTTTACGATCTGAGTTCAAATTCCACCAAGGATGACTTTGTTTGTAATCGTTTCGGAGTCGATAAAATAAGTACCGGCCATGTACTGGGGTCGATGTGATCGACTCATTCCATTCCACCGAAGTTGCTGGCCTTGTGCCAAAAATTGAAAACCGTATGTAATAGTATTAACCATTATTATTAACAAGAATACATTAAAATATATAATATACTATTAATTTTTTTTACTGGCTTCAGTCATTGGACTGCGACCATTTTCGTGCACCAACTTGCAGTATTTAGGCAATAGAGTTGACCCCAGTACTTACTTTCTAAAAGTCTGGTATACGTTCCATTGCTTTCTTTTCTTTGTGTGTGTTCGTTTGCCCCCACCCACATCATCGCTTGACAACCGATGCTGAAGTTTTTAGGTCTCCGTCAATTAATGGTTCGACAAAAGAGACCGACAGAATAAGTACTAGGTTTACAAGGAATAAGTCCTTGGAGTCGATTAAGTTCGACTAAAGGCAGTGCTCCAGCATGGCCGCAGTCAAATGAATGAAACAAGTAAAAGAATAAAAGAGTACATATCCAACTCTTATCTTTTACCAAAACGCAGCAGGCTGGAACAACATGCCTAGGACATCGCAGTATATCTAACGGACCATATCCTCATGTTCATCTAACAGATGTGACACAAACTGCACAGACTAATGCAACACTGTTAGATGCACAAAATCTTCCCCATAGCGGACAATTTCAGGATGAGCCGAAACGATCGCCTTCCTGAATAAAGACTCGTGCCAAATCTATCTTCTGGTTCCTTCGTTAATTAGTACTGTATTCTGTTCTTGTATCCTTTCAC
>NC_069006.1:8499988-8501208 GCF_001194135.2 Octopus bimaculoides | reverse complement strand
GGAGTGCTCAGCCACTTGCACATTAATTTCACGAGCAGGCAGTTCCGTTGATCGAATCAACTGGAACCCTAGTCGTCGTAACCGACGGAGTGCCAACCAACTATTTCAGTTATTTGACTGCGGCCATGCTAGAGCATCGCCTTTAGTCGAAAAATTCGATCCTAGGACTTATTGTTTGTAAGCCTGGTACTTATTCTATCGTTTCTCTCTGCCGAACTGCTAAGTTACGGGGAGGTAAACATACCAACATCGGTTGTCAAGCGATGATGGGTAGACAAACACAGACACAGACACACACAAAAATATACACATATATATATACGACGGGCTTCTTTCAGTTTCCGTCTACCAAATCCATTCACAAGGCTCTGTTCGGCCCCAGGATATAGTAGAAGACACTTGCCCAAGGTGCCATTCAATAGGACTGAACCCGGAACGATGTGGTTGGAAAGCAAGTTTCTTACCACTGACAGTCTGTGGGTTACGACGACAAGGGTTCGAGCACTCCACCGACGTGCGTGCCCTAAACATAATTATCAGGGAGTTTCAGTATGACACAGAATGTGACATGGCTGGCCCTTTGAAACACAAGTACAACACATTTTTACCTGCTGAGTTGGAATGGAGCAACGTCTTGTCCAATGAGGCAACGCGCCACCAGGAATCGAAATCAGGACTTTAAGATTGACAGCCGAATACAGTTACCAACTAAGCCACGCATGCTCACACACGCACGTATAAAATAAATGTCTACCAACACAAATAGGTTCCTTCACCTCTGGTACAAGACAAATTTTAAAATAATTGTCTACAGAGATTAATTAAACTCGGTCTAATTATTTTTAATTATGTTAAATGTTATAAAACCATGTTTATTTACAAATTAGCTGGGATACACACAGGATTCGTAATTTCTTGTACTAAACGATGAAAGTCAAGAGAACGTCCTTTAAAATGGTTGGCGGTATTTGTTCCGAGTCTTCAGTGTTCTGAGTTCAAATTCTAACTAAGTCAACTTTTACTTTTCATCTTACTGGGACCAATTAAAAATATAGCAGGCAGGGGTTGTTTAGTAAAGAATCTCGCTTTGCAGTCACGAGATTTCCGGTTCAATTCAACACCGTGACACTTTGGGCAATTGTCTTCTACTATAACTCCGAGGAATATATTTGGTTGACAGAAAGTGTGTGGAAATTGATTGTGTGTGTATATATATATAT
>NC_069006.1:8498991-8499978 GCF_001194135.2 Octopus bimaculoides | reverse complement strand
TTCTTCATTATTATTAGCGCTTTCGTTCGTTTCTCGAACTTGTCAAATAAAATTTTGTAAATGGACAAACAGCCTGTTCGTTTATATAAAGCAGGTGTTTGTTTGGGATTGGGTGGCGTTGTTAAGAAGAGAACATTACTTTTGTTTTTTTTTGGTTGAGGTTCCATGACAATGGAGATGGATAGATAGAAATATAGGTAGGCAGATAGGCTGATAGATAGATGGATAGATAGTCAGACAGATAGACAGATAGGTAGGTAGTGTGAGAGAGAGAGAGAGAGAGAGAGAGAGAGAGAGAGAGACAGAGACAGAGAGAGGCGGGGCATCCTCCTTCCTAGTCACCATTTATTTATTGATATAATCATTTACCATTGTATTGGAATGGGTTTAAGAATGGTGACCTCTTCAAACAAATAAAAAATAAAAGTGGTACAATAATAACTTATTGATCAGACCACGTATACACACACATATGTATATATAGAACGCCCGCGCGAAGCACCTCAACGAAGAGAAAACTCGCGCGCGCGAACGTCGAGGCTCAGTGAGTCAGGATATTCGCCACGACTAAGCCCAGCCGGAGAGTACGTAACGATGACAACAGAAAGGAAGAAATAACAGACCATACGTTGCGTAGTCAAACTAACTTTTTTTACATCATCAAAACAAAACAACATTGCATAACAATAATTCAATAACATAGTACTTGCTTCTGAAATAACACATGTAACAATAGCGTTTCCAAGCATTTAACAAAGTTTCAGAACAATTACAATAGTCTACAATCATTTCACATAATCATAAAGTTTACAATCAAAGTTCGTGTCTCAAAAGTCAATTGAGAGTTCTTTTTGCTTCTTTTGCTTTTCTTTTCTTTTAACAACATGTAACAACGAAGTTCTCTCTTTTCTTTTCTGCCAGTTAACATCACAGTTAACAAAAGTTCTTCACAAAAACATATAACCAAACGCAAGTACATTTTTCTTT
>NC_069006.1:8495361-8497128 GCF_001194135.2 Octopus bimaculoides | reverse complement strand
CAGCATAAATTAAGGAAATAGAAGCACTTGTACAGAGAGACAAAGAATTTTATATTTTACCTGCCAACCTTGCAACTGCTGCGATAATTATTAATCAGTAATGGAACAGCAAATGTGTATTGTTTTAAAGGAAATGAAAATAAAATTTCGTATTGACACTTCACGCGTGTCAGTCGTCAGGTATGTATGCGTAGATCTGTGAGTGTTTAATAACGTACCGTGATAATATGTCTGTATTTTCGTATGAAGTGTAAATTAATACCCCAAAAATTACAGTATCGAAATGTGATTGTTTCAGTTTTGATATACTGAAATTGTGGTAAAGTTTCATTTTTAAAGTGAAAGTATTTGACATGAGTGTTTTTGTTTCACTTTTGCCACGTAATACTTAAATAGAGGAGGAGATATTATGTTGCTGTGGGCTCGAACTACGCAAGAAGTTAAAAAAAAAATTTTGACTAAAACATAACCGGGACCCTAAGGCATGTGTAAACTTTAAATGAAATTGGTTGTGTAGTTCTGGAGTTTTAGGGATTCACACAGACACAGACATACATTCTCATTTTATATATATATATAGATATATGCGCGCACGCGCGCGTATGTGCGTGTGTGTATAGGCTGTCTGACCAATAAGTCTCCAGGATGTTCCCATAGTAACGAAGCTAAAGCACGCAGCGCAGAGTAAAACCGCTTGGCATAGATTGGCCTTGATCTCTGCTGTGCATGTGCACTAAGTGTTAACGTTCCAGCTCACTTCCGCTGTTTACAGCAGCACTTAGAAGGAGCGTGTGATCGTCCCATTGACCATAACAAAGTTGTCAGGACGCAAATTGCAGAGGCCTACGCAAAGTTGCTATGTGGCTCCACCTCCCGGAGTAGGGTGGAGACCCATAACCATTCGATGTCTAAAATCTGTTATTGAATATATTTTTATGATTAAATATTATTAGAAATTATATTAAAACATTGTTGAAATATTTTGTGTATTGTAGCAGTACAACAAATTCTATTGCAGATAAATTCTAATCATAAAATTTTATATTGATTCCTAAGGGCCATACGGACCCCGTTGGAGGACCTCTGTTATAACCAGTTACGTTAAAATACTACAGTCTACAAACCTTTCAGTCAGATGTTATTTACATTGGTGGGGGTATAAGAGATGATAATGGTGATGATGATGATACCACCATCACCATCATCATCATCATCACCATCGCCACCTTTACCATCGTCATCATCTTCATTGTCAGCCTCAGCTTCATCACCGTCGTCATCACCACTACCACCACCACCACCAACAACAACAACAACAACAACACTACCATCATCATCATCATCATCATCTCTTAGACAACCAGCAATGTAAATAACATCTGACTGAAACGATTGTAGACTGTATAGTCTTTTAACGTAACTGGTTATAAGAGAGGTCCTCAAACGGGGTCCATATGACACATAGGAGTCAATATAAACGTTCATTGTTAGAATTTATCTGCAATAAGATCGGTTATATATATATATATATATATATATTTGTGTGTATGTGTGTGTGTATGTGTGTGTGTATGTGTGTGTGTATAAACAACTAACGAAAGCAGGTGCAGCAACAACAAGCAAGTGTATTAGTTTAACACTAGGTGGAAATGGAAAAGTCTTTTAAGTTTCGAGCCTACGCTCCTTTACAGAAAGGAATAGGAGGGAAAAATGGAGAAAGAATGAAAAAAAAACGGAGGAGAAAATAGTGAAGAGTTCAACATGGAG
>NC_069006.1:8492828-8493752 GCF_001194135.2 Octopus bimaculoides | reverse complement strand
TCAGTCATGACCGAAGGGTGTCTCCCTGCCATCCTAATTTATCGATCCCGAAAGTATGGCAGGTAAGATATGAACTCAGAACCTAAGGATATATATATATATAGACTTTATAATATTCATGCTTAATTACGCATACATTTTTATATGCATTTATATTCACATGTATCTTTATCTACATTCATATTTTTATATATATTTATATTTATATTTCGTATATTTTAAATTTTAAATTTATTATATTACCATGTCATATTGGATATATATCTTTCGAAATATTAAATATTGATTTCCTGCGAATATTATTGATAATTTTATGAATTTATTAATAATATAAAAATACATATATACATATATATATATATTTATTTGCTCAAAATAATAGAGAACTCAATATAAGTTCAGTTACATATTCTTTTAGAATTTTCCTTATAAAGGTTATATATATATATATATATAGATATATATATATAGTTAAAAAAGACTGGAGATCTATACAAGTATACAATCACATTTTTACATATAAAAGATGGAGGTGGAGACAGCAGAGAAGTAAGTCTTAAGCATTTTAATTCAAGAATGAATTTAATAAAAATGAGTTTAGAAAATTATTATATAAAGAACATATTACCGCTTTTGATGAATCTCATCAAATATCAGTAAAAGTTTATAAAAAATTGAAATAAAAACAATTTATCTTATGTCTGGGGGTCATTAACATGTCTGACATGTTCTTGACCTATTCTTGACCCCCAGACAGAAGTCAAACTGTTTTGACAATAAATTTTTATAAATTTTTACTGATATTTCATGAGATTGATCGAAACCGGTAATATTTTCTTTATATAATAATTTTTTTAAATAATTTTTATTAAATTCCCTCTTAAATTGAAATGTCTTAGATTTACTTCTGTGCTATTTCCACCT
>NC_069006.1:8491480-8492411 GCF_001194135.2 Octopus bimaculoides | reverse complement strand
TCTTCTTCTTCTTCTTCTTCTTCTTCTTCTTCTTCTTCTTCTTCTTCTTCTTCTTCTTCTTCTTCTTCTTCTTCTTCTTCTTCTTCTTCTTCTTCTTCTTCTTCACTGCCTACTTCTTCAACCACCACCGCTGCTTAAACAATCAGTATATATATATAAAGCAAATAAATAACAAGGATGTCCAGGTATCAGTGCATTACGGCCGTTTCAAGCGGCTCTATTTAATCGAACAATGAAAGAATTACATCGATTTGAAATAAACCGCTCTCTTCGGACGCGTACGACCATATAGATTTCCAACATACAGGATATCCCATTATAACTTTTTTAGCAAATTATTAAAATTCCTATATATATAGGTATAATAAGTAGATGGCTGTTCAGCTGATCATATTGAATCATTGCCTCCTACAAGATTTGGCAATTTTCATTCTCAGTGACTCCTTCTGGGTGTTTTCTCATACCACGTCTTTGCTCTTTGGACGCTGTAATGACCACGTCTAAGCGTTGCTGTCTGTATCTAATGTCACTGCCCTTCATCCATGACCACCGGTCTTCTGTATCTGTCTTGCTGTTTGTATCCCCAGCAAATTGACCGTACATTCTTTTCCTTCCATGATCTTTCTTTTGTGTGTGTGTGTGTGTGTGTGTGTTCTTTTCCGCTTTCAGTTTTTTCCTTTACACAATTATCAGTTCTAATGATGCTCGCCTTCTTCACATGTTTTAACAATTGTTCCACGGTAATTTTTTTTAATAATCATTATTATTATTCCTTTCCATTACCAACCGCAGTTATCCTATCTTTAATCTCAAATCTCAAATCATTTCCTTTTCAAAAACCTTCCCAAAATCTATGACGCAAAGCGTTTGCTAGTCTCATTTACGTTGTCCTTCGTTGCCTGGAAATAATGGCGATATTGGAGCAGCGTGC
>NC_069006.1:8487430-8489588 GCF_001194135.2 Octopus bimaculoides | reverse complement strand
ATATATATATATATATATATTTCACACTGCCTTGGTTTTGTTGTCTCATTTTATTGAACACACACACACACACACACACACACACATACACACACATATACATATAGATAAATAGGTAGATAGATAAGTAGATAGATAGATGTATATGTACAGTAAGTTCGTTCTTGAATGTATTACCTCAGTTCATTTTCTAGCATCCACCCCCACTTCAGTTCTGAAGCACCTTATTCAATCATGCCATGAATACGCACTCACACACGCACACACACACACACACACATACTCACACCCACCCACACACACACATACACACACAATTATAAAAACTATAAGGTCATACGTCCATCTGTATCTTTTCATCATGCGAGAAATAGCAATCTATTTTTATCAAACAGTATTTATAGAAGAAAACAATTATCTCAAAGATGCTCTCCTCTTAAAAACCTAAATATAAGTACATTATTTAAGACTCTCTAAATGTTGCACAGACTCGCACTAAATCGAAACTAATGAGCCATATGTAAGAGCTTGTACGTAGTTCATAGTTATGCGACTTAATAGGAATCAGGTGAAATCTCCTCAAGTCACACATTACTATCTTAAAATATAAACACATTAGATATTGTAGACTTGTGTATATTGTAAAATACTATGAAATATAAATTAGTGAAATACTTGTTCACCAGAAAGGGCTGCCCGTAGCAATATTTTTCTGTGAACTGTTGAATTATCTTCAAAGTTTTGATACGTTGAACCTTTCCCGAAATATAGATGCTTTCTTCATTGCTCTGTGTGATTAGAACTTGACTTGGGTTTATATATTCAGGCCTTGTGCCTATAGTAGAAAGTATTATTATTATTATTATTATTATTATTATTATTATTATTATTATTATTATTATTATTATAGTGAAGGCGCATGGCTCAGTAGTTAGAGCATCAGGCTCACAATCATTAGGTTGTGAGTTCGATTCACAAACCGCGCTGCGTGTTGTGTTCTTGAACAAGACACTTTATTTCATGTTGCTTCAGTTCCCTCAGCTGTAGAAATGAGTTGTGACGTCACTGGTGCTAAACTGTATCGGCTCTTTGCCTTTCCCTTGGATAACATCGGTGGCGTGGAGAGAGGAGGATGGTATGCATGGTTGACTGCTGGTCTTCCATAAACACACCTGCTGGGACTTGTGCCTCAGAGGGAACTTTCTAGCTGCAATCCCATGGTCATTCAAGACTGAAAGGGGTCTTTACTATCATCATCATCATCATCATCATCATTATTATTATTATTATTATTATTATTATTATTATTATTATTATTATTATTATGGTTTTGTTCAAGTTCAATCATATTCTTGGTAGGGATTATGTGGATAGCGGGTTACTACCTGTAACCTTAGGTGTCCACAAGTTTCCAGCAGTTTCCCAAGTGTTTAGAACCCTCATGGTAATCCTCGCTGTTCCTAAAAGACAAACTTTCTGCAGGAACTCTACCGGGTATTCTATTCTAATCTTCTTCAACTATATCTTTGCTTAATGTCCCAATCGTACCAATTATTATAAGCACGACCTTTACTGTTCGCATAGTTCAAAATTTCAAATTTTAAGGGATTAATTTTTATTTTGTTTTTCGTTCTCTTGCTTCACGATCCTGGAATCAAACGGTCATGATGTATCGATTAATAAGCAACTTCGCTTCTCCTTATCTATAATTGTTATGTCTGATCTTGTCCGTTTGAATAGGAAAATCCCACATAATCTTACATTTCTCCGACTCCAGTACTCTTTCGACTCGATGATTGTACCATGTGCTTCCAGCTTCAAACCCCCATTTCTGGCACAGTTTCCAGTGTAAAACTGTCTACAACCTGGTCGTGCCTCTATTTCTTATATTCTACCTGTGCCAACTTGGGGCATTCTGTCACAATGTGTGCCACTGTTTCATTCCAAGTTCCACAGACTCTACATTTTTCTGACACATTCTCTCCATATATATTTTTTCTCAAATTGTTTGTTTTTATCGCTTGATCATCGGCTGCAACAATTAGGCTCCCTTCTTCTTCTTCTTCTTCTTCTTCTTCTTCTTCTTCTTCTTCTTCTTCTTCTTCTTCTTCTTCTTCTTCTTCTTCTTCTTCTTCTTCTTCTTCTTCTTCTTCTTCTT
>NC_069006.1:8483545-8486480 GCF_001194135.2 Octopus bimaculoides | reverse complement strand
ATACATACAAATACATACATATTTATATATAATTATACACACACACACACACACACATATATATATATATATGTATATATATATATATATATATATATATAATTATATACATATATACATACAAACACATCTCTACATACAAAAGTATATGTATCTTATATATAAGCACTTTAATTTATTGGCGTAAAACAATAAGTAAACGCCTTTAAAAATATTCTAATTTTTCCGCTCTAAGTTGAATGAAATGTTTTCCCTCTCATTGATTACCAATTCCACTTCACACCGTTTTGTATCTTTCATGCTATCTGTATTTCGTAACCAGTATGTGTATATGCATGTATGAATGAATCTATCTATCTATCTATCTATCTATCTATCTATCTATCTATCTATCTATCTATCTATCTATCTATCTATCTGTCTGTCTGTCTGTCTGTCTATCTATCTATCTATCTATCTATCTATCTATCTATCTATCTATCTATCTATCTACCTGTCTGTCTGTCTGTCTGTCTGTTCATCTGTCTATCTGTCTATCTATCTATCCTTTTTATTCTTTTACTTGTTTCAGTCGTTTGACTTTGGCCATGCTGGAGCACCACCTTTAGTCGACTTATTCTTGTAAGCCTAATACTTATTCTATCGGTATCTTTTGCCGAACCGCTAAGTTACGGGGACACAACCACACCAGCATCGGTTGTCAAGTCATGGCGGGGGGCAAACACACACACATAAATATATACATATATACATATCTGTCCTCATCACCATCGCTTGACAACCGATGTTGGGGTGTTTACGTCCCCGTAACGTAGCGGTTCGGCAAAAGAGACCGATTGAATAAGTACTAAGCCTACAAAGAATAATTCCTGGTGTTGATTTGCTCGACTAAAAGCGGTGCTCCAGCATGACCGTTGTCAAATGACTGAAACAAATAAAAGAATAGACGAATATATCTGCCCCTGATATGACAAAAGAAACAGTGTAAATATTCTGAATTCCATTTTTGATGTGATTAAGTTAAGGAATTGGTTGTATCCTTCATGTTTGAAGTCTATGCAGTCATCTGAAGAGAACGGTTTCTTTCAAATGACTTAATGTTTTCACGAATCAATTAAAGGAGTCGCTTGAAACGGCCGTAATGAATTGACACCTGTACATCTTTGTTACTCATTTATATATATATATATATATATATATATATACTACCTTAAAATGTTATAATGGCATCAAGATTCAGTTTCATCCGGTCATCTCGTTGCTGAGTTAATACAAACTTAAGGCGGCGAGCTGGCGGAATCGTTAGCGTGCTGAGCAAAATGCTTAACAGCATTTCGTTCGTGTCTACGTTCGGAGTTCGAATTCCGCCGAGGGTTGATAAATTTAGTACCAGTTGTGTTCTGGGTTCAATGTAATCGACTAACCCCTCCCCCAAAATTTCAGACACAAGTCCTAGAGTAGAAAGAATTATTTATTCACCATTACGGATGTTTAGTTTGCTAATTTAGCCTACACATCTTCATAATATGCATATGTACATATTTACACATACTCACACACGCAAATGTATATGTATGTGTATATTTATATATAAGTATATTTATGTACGTAGATGACTTAGTGGTTTTCGTACGTGCATATATTTATTCATAAGTCTATTTAAATATGTATATATTTATATACCAAACGCACGAACGATATGACTTAAAAATGTATATACTAGAACATTTTCCTATACAGTTGACTAGAAACAACGTACAACTCCTTATTTTTCCTCGTTCCAATAAGTTTATATAAATAATATATGACAAACTCTACTTAAGAAAACGTATATCAATATAATTTCAGATGAACAGTAATACGAAAACATTTATTCTGTGAAAACGTATCGTTATGTTATTCAGTTTCTATACACATAAACACAAAACATAAAATCATTCTCCATTTGTTTTAATTACATAATATATATATAAAAGAGAATTTTGACGCACTTTCAACATTTTCCCAATATTTTTCCTAGACACACACACACACATATACATAGATAGATATATAGATAGATAGAGATAGAGAGAGAAAGAGAGAGAAGAGAGAGAGAGAGAGAGAGAGAGAGAGAAAGAGAGAAGAAACAGAGAGAAGAGAGAGAGGTGAGAAGGGGAGAGAGACAACTGCTGCAAATAAAAAATTAAACTGCCTGGGTTTCAAATACAAAATATATATACGTGTATATATGTAAATAGTGAGAAAATAAAGACTGGAAATTTTCAGACGATCCATGTTGCTTTGTTAAAATATAATATGCGCTGAGGTGGCGAGCTGGTAGAATCGTTAGCACGCCGGACAATATGCTTAGCGGCATTTCGTCCATTTTTTACGTTCTCGGTTCAAATTCTAGCGAGGTCGATTTTGTCTTTCATCGTTTCAGGGTCAATAAATTAAGCACCACTTAAGTACTTGGGTCGATGTAATCGATTTAAACCCCACCCCGCCCCCGAAATTGCTGGCCTTGTGCCAAAATTTGAAGCCAGTATATAAATATCTGCATAGTTATATTCCAATGTGGAGGCGCAATGGCCCAGTGTTAGAGCAGCAGACACGTGGTCTTAGGATCGCAGTTTCGATTTCCAGACCGGGCGTTGTGAATGTTTATTGAGCGAAAACACCTAAAGCTCTACGAGGCTCCTGCAGGGGATGGTGGCGAACCCTGCTGTACTCTTCCACCACAACTTTCTCTTACTCTTTTCTTCCTGTTTCTGTTGTACCTGTATTTCAAAGGGCCAGCCTTGTCACACTTTGTGTCACGCTGAATCTCCCCCGAGAACTACGTTAAGGATACACGTGTCTGTGGAGTGCTCAACCACTTGCACGTTAATTTCACGAGCAGGCTGTTCCGTCGATCGAATCAACTGGAACACTCGTCGTCGTAACCGACGGA
>NC_069006.1:8482382-8483234 GCF_001194135.2 Octopus bimaculoides | reverse complement strand
ACAAACACAGACACACCAACAATTATAAGAAAGGAGCCGGGCTTCTTTCAGTTTCCGTCTTCTAAATCCACTCACAAAGACTTGGTCGGCCCGAGGCTATAAGTAGAGGACACTTGCCCCAGAGTGTCACGCAGTGGGACTGAACCCGGAACCATTTGGTTTTAAAGCAAGCTTCTTACCACACTGTCATTCCTTCGCCTATACACACACACACACA
Source organism: Octopus bimaculoides (assembly GCF_001194135.2). Classification (NCBI taxonomy): domain Eukaryota; kingdom Metazoa; phylum Mollusca; class Cephalopoda; order Octopoda; family Octopodidae; genus Octopus; species Octopus bimaculoides. The sequence goes on along the minus strand of NC_069006.1, from coordinate 8,483,017 downwards.
CACACACACACACACACACACACATATATATTAGGTTGTCTCACATGAAATGTCGCATTAGGAAAAAAACACATTAAAATTGCTTTTTAAGTTTTAGAATATTTATTTTATCAAAATATGATCCTTGTTCATTTAGGACCTTCATCCAATGTTCCTCTAAAGCTTACATTCCATCTTCAAAGAATTTGACATCTTTTACACTGATAAACTATTCGAATGCTTCAATTACTTCTTCTTTATTTAAGAATGTTTTATTGCGTATAGCAAGCTCGGAGTGTTTAAATATGTGATAATCTGTAGTAGAGATACCAGGAGAATAAGAAACCCGTTAAAAACACATTTCATGCGAGACAACCTAATATATATATTTCTATATCAACCCCAAGCAGTTTAATTTGTTTGTTTGCATCGTTATCTCCATATCCGCTCACCTGGATCCCTCTTATAGCCAATCTCTACCCAGCGGACTTCGAAAAGGTTTCCGAAAGTAAATTAAAATAATTTAAGCGTAACGAAGTGTTTTCTTCATTGAGAATCTTTGGATCTCATCTATTGACTCTCTCTCTCTCTCTCACTCCCTCTGTCTCTCCCTCTTTTTGTATATATATATATACATATATATATATATATATATA
>NC_069006.1:8478006-8479315 GCF_001194135.2 Octopus bimaculoides | reverse complement strand
TGTGTGTGTGAAGGTGCATAGCTTACTGATGAAGATATTCGGTTCACAAGAGTAGGGTCATGATTTCGATTCCGGGGACGCGTTCTGTCCTTAAGCAAGACTCTTTATTTCGCATCACTCCCGTCCACTCCGCTGGCAAAAATGAGTTGTACCTGTAATTCAAAGGGAGCCAGTCTTGTCACACTCTGTGTCACACTGAATCTACCCGAAAACTACGTTAAGGGTACACGTGTCTGTGGAGTGCTCAGCCACGTTAATTTCACGAGCTGGGTGTTCCAGTGAGCGACTGAACTGGAATCCTCATCGACTCAACCAACGGAGAGCCCGTTGGTTTAGACATACATACATACATGCACACACACACACATGTATGTATGTATGTATGTATGTATGTGTGGTAAGGAGCTTACTGCCCAACCGTATTCTACCGTGTTCAGTCACACAATGTGGGGCCTTGGGAAAATGTCTTCTCCTAAAGCCTCGGGTCGACCAAAGACTCGTGAGTGAAATTGTTAGACGGAAACTGAAAGAAGCCCGTCGTATATATATGTGTATCTGTGTGTGTGTGCGTATGTTTATCTGTCTGTGTTTGTCCCCCCGACATAGCTTGACAACCGATGCTGGTGTGTTTGCGTCTCTGTAACTTAGCGGTTCGTCAAAAGGCTTACAAAGAATAAGTCTTGGGGTTGATTTGTTCGACTAAAGGCGGTGCTCCTGCATGGCCGCAGTCAAATGACTGAAACAAATAAACGAATAGAATGTATTTGAATGTATCCATGTAAATACATAAGCACGTATTCTGAAATTCTCTTAAACATACACGAACATCCAAACAGAAATTCATACATACATATAAAATTACACAAATGCCCACACTGAAGACTTATAAATTCGCATCTATTCAAAACGGAAGCCATCTTGTTTTTTTATTCTTTCACTCCAGCAATACGAAGCCATCTTGATTGCTTTACCTTTGTCTCATAGTCTGTCTGTCTGTTTGTCTGTGGGTCTCTTTGTCAGACCAACTGTCGGTCTCTCTATCTCATTCTCTCTATCTCTCTCTACCTCTGTCGTTCTCTCTTTCTGTATGTCTCTCTCTCTCTCTCTTCCTGTCTTTCTTTCTCTATCTCTCTCCCTTTCTTTCTCTATCTCTCTCCCTTTCTTTCTCTATCTTTCCCTCGCACTGTCTTTCTCTGTCTCTTTCACTTTTCTGTCTGTCTGCCTGTCTGCCTGTCTGTCTGCCTGTCTGTCTGCCTGTCTGTCTCTGTCTGTCTGTCTGTCTCTCTCTTCTCTCTCTTCTCTCTCTTCT
>NC_069006.1:8477255-8477819 GCF_001194135.2 Octopus bimaculoides | reverse complement strand
TATATATATATGTTAATTCTCTAAATGAAGTATTAACAGTAACTGCACGATATACTACACTTTATATATATATATATATATATATATATATTTCTTCCTCTGTATTCTCTCTCTCTCTTTTCACTCTAATACACTTTTCCTCACCCTCTCTTTCTCCCACCCTCTTCCTTCTCACGCAATACACTTCTCTAAAATGCACACATAGCGCTCAGTAGCTGAGTATATAAATATTAAAACACACAAACACATATACAAACACATGCACACACACATCCTTCTCCGCCTACACATATAATTGTATATATATATATACGTTTATGTATATGTGTGTGTGTGTGTATGTATATGTGCGTGTGTGTGTGCATTTGTATTATTCGTAGTTCATGTTGATATTGATTTCCAAGGTTCTCTGGTGATTCCTTATTCAAATATCTATCTATCTATCTATCTATCTATCTATCTATCTATCTATCTATCTATCTATGTATGTGTGTATATATATATATATGTATGTATGTATGTGTGTATATATATATATATATATATATATATATATATGTGTAT
>NC_069006.1:8472577-8474623 GCF_001194135.2 Octopus bimaculoides | reverse complement strand
TATATATATATATATATACGAATACATGTATGTATGTATGTATGTATGTATGTATGTATGTATGTGTATGTGTAAGCGTTATGTATGTTTATTTTACTTGCAGAGTCCAAAACACACCATTTCATCGACAGAGAATGAATTCCAAGGCCATAATTTGCATTTAACAATCTGGAAATTTTTTTTAGAAATCCTGCAAAACAAAAACATAAAATGAGATATTATAAAAGTTACGGAACGAATTATAGAATACGTCACGGGTTCCGTTTTTCAAAAATACAACACAAAATAGTCAAAAGAGAAGGAATGTAATCTAAAATGGTAGCCTGAAAGGAATTGAACATATAGTCAATATATTTCAAAACTGCGAAACGCTTGTGTATTTAAAGACATCTCTTTGAATTTCTTTTGTCATAATATTTCTGAGGTTTTTCTAATTTAGAATTCTGCAATGTTTTTCCTGCGTTATTTTGTGATACTTAAAAAAAAAAGAATCTTTTAAAGTGTCTTTCTTCTGTTATTTTTGCTTCATGTATATATTGTGTAAATTCTATATTAAAAACTTTTCTTTTGTCTTTGAATATCTTTTTCAGTATTAATGAAATGCGACTGAATTATTTACTCTGCTACGAACGAATAAACAAACAGAAGGACTTTCAATAGTTTATATCACTTATTTTTTCTCTAGATTAAGCGTTTGGTGATGAATTTTCCGACGTTTTTTTTTGCCTTGCCAAGTATTTATGGCGATAACTTTAACAGACACCGCTTCTTTACACGTTGTGTGAATTGCGATCGCTTTTATATTTTTATCTTTTATTTTTAGCTTGTTCTAGTCATTGGACTGCGACCACACAGAGAAACCGCCTTGAAGTTGAACATATCAAAACCAACGCTTGTTTTTAAAAATTTGGTAGTTACTTTATTGCTCTCTACTGTCGAACCACAAATGTTAGGGGTACGTAAGGAAATTAACATCATCAGTTAAGTGGTAATAGGGACAAGCACAGCAAAAAAGTATAAATACACGCATATACATATATACGTGTGCATATATACATACATATATACATATATACATACATGCATACATACATACATGCATACATACATACATACATGCATACATATATACATATATACATACATGCATACATACATACATGCATACATACATGCATACATACATATAAACATACATTCGTGCATGCATACATACATACATACATATATAAATACGTACATACATACATACATACATACACACATACATACATACACATACATACTTACATACATACATACATACATACATACATACATACATACCTACATACATACGTGAAGCAATAGCCGGATAACTACCTCCCACTTTGAAGGGTATGCGTTTGCAATCCAGGAATAGGAGATATCAACCAAATACCCGATACACAAAAGGGACAGAGATGCAGGAAAAGCAGTAAAATAAGACAACCGATGCAGACTTTGTGGAGTTAACAACCGAAGATATCCCCCACATCATAAGAAGTTGTCCGAAAACACTATCACAGTATTACCTACCGATGAGACATGATGTTGTAGCTAGGACACTCTATAAGGAAATCCGTCGGAAGTATAACCCCGAGGATAAAGAAATAAGAACCCACAGTATGCCGCTAAGCATTTCGTCCAGCGTGCTAACGATTCGGCCAGCTTCCACCTTATATAAAACGGAATAAAGACATACATACGTAACTGCATTCATGCATACATACATGCACATACACATATGTATATATACACTCATACATAGAAGCATATGAAGATTGATAGATACATACATACACATATATAGTAATACTTCGCCATATCGCGGTTCACCTATCGCGGTTAATTATTTAAGCTTACGTCGATTCCTCTGTGGTGGTGTTTTGCATTTATAATAAAATAACTATATACAAATTATACAAATAATTTGAAAAATATACAGTACAGCGCTGTTTCTACTTCGCGCATTTTCACCACTGTATGTCTATTCACGTATGTATATATATATATATATATATATAT
>NC_069006.1:8469729-8472375 GCF_001194135.2 Octopus bimaculoides | reverse complement strand
GTGTGTGTGTGCATGTGTTTATCTATACATACACATATGGGCACACCCAGGTGCCCACACGACACACACAAACACACATACACACACGGCACGCATGCACCCACATATACACACATACATACAAGCATATGTAGATAGATGCATTTACACACACACACACACACACACACACATGCATATATATATATATATATGTATATGTAAATATATGTGTATGCGTGTGTTTATGTATACTCACATATTTGCCTAAGTAGGTGTATATATAGATAAGGGCAGATCCACGCGCCCACACACTCACATACGCATACACACACGGCACACAAGGACAGTCAAACACACGCATACGCACATACAAATATCTGCCAACGTACGTACATACACACATCTACACTTGTGTTTACAAAAGCACACATATGCGCCCACACTAACACGCGTTCACACGCATAAACGCACACGCACAAACACTCCTAACGGGGTTTATGACAAGCTGGGGGCTAGCAAAAATGCGGGGAAGCAAAACCAAACACAACAGAAACGATGCGAATGAAGGTACGGAGACGCGAAATATTATAAGTAGGAGATGCTTGAGAGAAGTATACGGTGATGGCGGCAGGAGGAAATGAACGGTTGTACGGAATGATAGCAACAATCACAAGATGTTTGGCGTAAAGTTAGATGGCAAGAAAAGGTAATTGGTTCACTGTAATATCTCCTGAAAACCAAAATATTTAAGGCAAAAATGCAGGTACGGATATTTGTGTGGGAGAAAAGGAGGCATAAAATAATTTTTCAGAAACACAGGTACAACACCTTACAACGTAAAGTGGTTTGACTGGGCACTGTGTAGGCCCCGAAACGGCGCACATTCTCCCCTGATGACCCTATATACTTGCTGGCTTCCGGTATGCGGAGCTTTCGACCGGTAACACTTGCATCTGCATGTTTTTTGTAAAACACACACACATATACATGTGTGTGTGTATGTGTATATATATATATATATATATATATATATATATATATATATGTATATAGACGAGAGGCTTTCTCACCGTTTCCATGCATAAAAGTCAATCAAAAGGAATCGGTCGGCCGGGGTCGAAGACATTTCTCCAAGGTGTTGGGCAGTCGCAGCGAACCTGGAACCACGTGGTCCCAATGCGAACTTGTTAACCACACAAGGCCTGAGCCTACATACACACTCACTCACTCACTCACTCACTCTCTCTTTTTGTAAAACACACACACACGAAGGCGCTTAACTTAGCGGTCAGAATATTTGGCTGACAATCGTATGACCTCGTGTTCGATTCCCAGCGGCGTGTATGAGACTTTATTTTACTCAGCTGGTAAAAATGAGTTGTGCTTTTAATTCAAAAGAGACCAGCCTTGTCCCGTCTGGTGTATCACGCTGAATCTCCCCGAGAGCTACGTTAAGTGTACTGGTATCTGCGGAGTGCTCAGCCACTTGTGCGTTAATTTCACGATGAGGCTGTTCCGTCGATCAGATCGACCGCAGCCCTCGTCGTAAGCGACGGAGTTCACGAGCCTGCTTACTTATATACATTATCCATGAGCTTGCAAATTGAACTTTTCAACTGCACAGCTATTCCTGCATCCAGTTTTGTCTAGTTCTCATTGTAGTTGCTCCCCTTTAAGAATACGCAACTCTTCATTTGAATCTCATTCGATCTACTATGATCACTACAGTCCAAGGACTCTGACAATTAGCTTCTTTATCCTACCATCTTTTGTCTCAGAAAGGGACAAGGTGGATACAGTAGGCCTACAATTCTTGAATTTAGTAAAACAAAACAAAACAAAAAAGACAGCAAAGATCAAAACAAATGACAGGATGATCACAGTTACAATGCCTTTGATGATAATTTTGTTCATTTAAGGTTGACCTGACACTAAATAACAACATCTGCCATATTTCTCCTGCAGATGTTAACTTATATCTGTTGAAAGTGAAAATCAGCCGTATCTACCTGATCAGAGTAGAGAGTACCAATGTGTATGCATGCACACACACACAATTTTCTCATTCAAATGAGAGACACATAAATAAGTCTGGTTTATAGAGGTATCGTCTACAAAGCTTGGTGGAGTTTTAGGACTGTTGTTGGTCTTAATATTGCTGCGTAGAAGGTTAGTTGATGCAAGGAACGGCTCACTACATCCTAGGGTTATCATTACGCAGTATCTATTAATTAATCAAGAGTTAATTGTGCGTTGTAATCACGTACAGGGTGGCCCAAAAGTAGGTTTACAGTTATCACGTAGGCCCTTTAAACTGCTTTTAAAACATTTTATTACATTTAAATTACTATTTTACAAACTGAAAAGGGAGCTTGACAAAATTAACTAAATTACCATAGAATAATGGTTTCATATTTTTCTATAATTAAGATCTAAACTGTTAATATATGAATGCGAAAGAGATAGTTGAATAACTGTAAACCTACTTTTGGGCCACCCTGTATATCTATCTATCTATCTATCTATCTATCTATCTAACTGTCTGTCTGTCTGTCTGTCTCCCACCTGTAACTTAGCGGTTTGGCAAATGTCATCGAGAGAATTATTACCAAGCTTAAGAAAAACAAAGTACTGGTGTTGATTCATTCGACTAGAAATTATTGA
>NC_069006.1:8466416-8467343 GCF_001194135.2 Octopus bimaculoides | reverse complement strand
ATATATATATATATATATATATAGAGAGAGAGAGAGAGAGATGCAAGAGTAGCCATGTGTTAAGTAGCTTGCTTCCTAACCACATGGTTCCGGGTTCAGTCCCACTGCGTGGTACCATAGGCCAGTGTGTTCTACTATAGGCACAGGCCGACCAAACCTTGTGAGTGGATTTGGTAGGCGAAAATTGAAAGTCATCGGTCGGTGCACCACTGGCAAAATATAGTGTAGGTGTGTGTGTGCGTGTGTGTTTACATCCATGAAAGAGTCCGATAGAATAAGTACCAAGTTTTTCAATATAATTCACGGGTCATTTCATTCAGCTAGAAATTCTTTCCAGTCGGTGCCCCAGCATGGCTGCAGCCTAATAGCTGCATCAAATAGGAGATAAAAGATAATGGTCATACAACTGGTGATATTTGACTCGGGAGGAAGATTTTTTTCCGAGGCTCCTAGTAGAACGGACAAAACTAATTCGATCAACACGATTTTGGTAGAAGTTCTTTCGCCCAGTCAGATTGGATTCCTTGTAAAACTAATACCAGCTTTCTCTTATGGTCTGCTCTTTATGGCATGCACATCTGTCGAACCAAGCTGAGATTCTTTCTAATCAAGCAACAAAACAAGAAATGTCATCTCTCACATCACTCTAGATACATACAGAGGGATGGTGAAAAGCTCCTTGCTTTGGGTAAAAGAAAATACAAGAGAATCATTTAATTCTGATTTTATTCAACATATTCCCCTCTCAGATTCACACACTTATTGCAGCAATCCTTCAGTTCTTCTAAAAGATTGCTTTAGGATATATGACGTATTTTATAAATATGCCTGCTCGAGTATCGTAATAGCATGAAACTATTTGTAGCTCTTTTGGTTGTGTATTTAATTATATATATATATATATATTTATATATATATATATATATA
>NC_069006.1:8464882-8465989 GCF_001194135.2 Octopus bimaculoides | reverse complement strand
TGGCGAACTTTCCAGGCACACATATGACAAATGTTTGAATTATCAATGACCACGATCTCAGACGCTTCACACATCATAGAAACCTGGCAAATGTCAACTTTCAAAACGTAACAATAGTAAATTTATATAAATATAATTTACATACAAAATTTATTGCAAAAAAAACTTACAATGAGTTAAAACTATAAGAGTTTAGCAAAAATATTTCTATATTCGGCACCTGGTGAAGGGCAGTATTTCTTCTAGTGTATGTGAATATGTGTATGTGTGTGTGTGTGTGTATGTGTGTGTGTGTGTTTGTGTGTGTGTGTGTGTGTGTGTTTGCATTATAAAAAAAGCAGCATACACGCTTATTACTCACTTTTCATCATCGATCTCCCTGTGGTTTTCATCAGGCGCCTCGGATACGAAACGTCGCAAGAAAATTAGCACTGGCTATAATTTCTACAGAAACCGTGAAGAGATAACGTTAACAAGTAGAAAGTCTTCAAATGTAGTGGAAATATAAGAATTAAACAGCTCCTAAGTTTCGGATATAAAAGTCCTCTTCAAGGACTTTTGTACGTGTCCCAGGTTTTCGTTTCTCCGCTGACCTTGAGTTCTGAACGCATGTTGTATTTCAAATACAACATCATTAACAGCACCATGGTTTGTTTCCCCCATTTTTTAGTAATTGACTTGGATAAAAATTTATTGTCGAAAATTTAATTTTATATAGACGAAGATTGCAGATAGTAAACTACAAATTTTCTCAGCATTATTAACTTTTCCTTCCATGTTCGGATAATGGTATTATAGCACAATACTTCTAATCACCTCATAAATTCCAAGCTTATGCATACATAAATGTGTGTGTTTGTGTGTGCGTGTATGTGTGTATACACGTGTGTGTGTGTGTGTGAATATATGTTTGTATGGAACACAATGAACGCTAATGTTCACAAATTGCCATTTAAAAATAAAGAAAAGATAAACCGAAATAATGATAAATAGACAGTCTAGAAGACTATTAACACCCTAGACATATATGTATACGTATGTAGAGATACAATACACGTATATAAGCGTGTACATACATATATATATATACATGCGATTATAATGTGA
>NC_069006.1:8463980-8464872 GCF_001194135.2 Octopus bimaculoides | reverse complement strand
CTTATATGTGTATACGTGTGTACATAGATAATATGACATGTACATAATATATATATATGTGTGTGTGTGTGCCTATGTGTGTATATGTGTGTACATGTATATATATGCATATATGTGTGTGCGTGTACTTATGTGTGTATACGTGTGTATATAGATAATACGACATGTATATATATGTATATATGTATGTGTGTGTGTGTGCCTATGTGTGTATAAGTGTGTACATAGATAATACGACATGTATATATATGTATATGTGTGTGTGTGTGTGTGCTTATGTGTGTATACGTGTGTGCATAGATAATGACATGTACATAATACATATAGCCGTGTGTGTGTGTGTGTGTGTGAGCGCTTATGTAAGTATGTTTCTCCATAGATAATATGACATGTACATATATATATGTATATATATATGTGTGTCTGTATATGTTTATGTGTGTGTGTGTGTTTGTGTGTGACAATGTTGTGTTCGTATGTTATGTATACACGTATGTATTTATGTATTCGAGTTTCAAGTCAGGTAGACTAATAAAACACAGAATGTCTTGAAGGATGATTTTCACGTATCAAATGTAAAAAACTAATTATCGTTATACTACACGGTAAACATTGGAAATAATAATAATACTGTCTATGTGATCTCAAATTTTAAAACAAACACGTAATTTTCTAATGGTTTCTTAAACATTCTCTAGAACAACACTATGTACAAATCCAAATATATGGTACCCTAGGCATAACGCCTACATGAACTTCTAACTTGTTGTCTCTTGAGGTCTCTGGGTGAGACTTGGATCCAACTTGTACAAATGCAAAACAAAAGTCAAACATAAAATAATAATAATAATAATAATAATAATAATAATAATAATAATAATAATAATAATAA
>NC_069006.1:8462429-8463255 GCF_001194135.2 Octopus bimaculoides | reverse complement strand
TATTGAAAATACTACACGATTAGGTGAAAAGCGCTTTATTTAATTTATAAAACATGTGACATTAATAAAAATCTGTAAATCTACAAACATCCAGATTTCTGAGTACCTTAAATTTTTTTCTATAATATAATTTCTGTACATCACCTCCAAACCTTCCAATATATATATATATTTAAACGAAGACAGGTGTAGGAACAACAAGCAGTTGTATTAGTTTAAAGCTCGAGAAGACCAGAGAAGTCCTTGATGTTTCGAGGCTACGCTCTTCGACAGAAAGAATTAAGAGAGAAAAACGGAGAAAGGAGGGGAAAAAAAACCCGAGAGAGAAAAAGCATGCGTAGAGATTAACATGATGAATATAAATATTTTGTACAGACAAGAAGGCAATATTTGAGTATAATCGTGAAAACAGCAGAAAGATTAGATATTTATTATTTACATTATTTACAATTGACGGTTATTTGTCATCTTGTTTGTTGTTAACACAACGTTTCGGCTGAGATGCCCTCCAGCCTTCATCAGGTGTCTTGGGGAAATTGCGAACCTGGGTTCTCATTCCTAAGGTATTTTTCGATGTTGTTGTTGTTGTTATTATTATTATTCAGTAGTTTTATTTTTTTAACGTGCTTTCACTTCACTACCGAGCGCAGCTCTGTGTGCCTTGGGTACGTGCTGTGATTTGTTGTGATGCTCTTAAGGTTACTGTATTGAAAGTGTTTTGCGTAGGATGTGTGCAGTGCCCAGTAGTGCAATTTTCTGTATGTTATATATATTTGTAAGTCCTGGTGTTTTTGTTATGTATTTGTCTGAATTTTTTTTATTATAC
>NC_069006.1:8460911-8462002 GCF_001194135.2 Octopus bimaculoides | reverse complement strand
TCTTTTGAAGAAAATGAAATTGAAGAAAAACCATAAAAAAAAAGAAACAATGCAAAATATTTCAGAGCGTGTAAGTTGGTTTTTCTCCTTCTGCCTCTGTCTTTCCTTCTTTCCTCTAGTGTTAGAAGAGGAATCACAAATGAAATAGATCGTTTTATATTTTTAAATGTATTTAGACTGACTGATTTTAAAATCTCGAGTTATATCGTGCTGAAGAGTCCAGAAAGAGAACGAAATAATACTATCCACAGTTAACAGAGGCGTTAACCGACTCTCTCTCTCTCTCATGAAAAATTAATAGAATTGCATAGAAATATATGCATGTTCTTTTCACTCTTTGAGAATGGTTTCTGAACGTAAAAAAATATATTCTTAGTACCAATTCTGTCCCTTCAAGTAGAACACTATTCTCTGAAGTAGCAATTCCCAGTAATTCTACAACGTTTCTATAAAACTACAAAGATTTGTCATAAGTATTGTGAGAAATATATTTTCATATGACTTCAGAGTTTAATATTCGAAAGAAATTAGAGAGAATTGGACACAAATCATTTTACGCGTTGATTAAAAATGATCGAATTTCAAACACACAGATACAGACACAGACACGTGCGCGCAGACACACACACTCATACACACACAAAACAACATTTGACTAAAGATACATACAAGCACGTATACAGACGAGCTCACATCTGCACAAACACGAACAAACACATACACAAACGCGCGCATAGACACACACGTGTGTGTGTGTGTGTGTGTGTGTACGCTCACACACATACACATACGTATACAGGTATACACATAGATACACAAAAACACACGCAAAAGCGATATCAGTTTTATTTACCTGACTGAATCTTCTTACTTCCAATCAATCAATCACTAACAAAACGTATTTCTGCCGATTATTTTAGAAAAGAAAAAATGCTTACAAACTGAAAACAGGCAATACTTTCATACATACATACATACATGCATACATACTTATATAAGATAATATATATATACATATATACATACATATACATATACATATATATATATATATATATATATATATATATATATATATATATATATATATA
>NC_069006.1:8459260-8459946 GCF_001194135.2 Octopus bimaculoides | reverse complement strand
TGTACGTGTGTATATTTGGGTGTGTGCATTTATATATATATATATATATATATATATATATAGTATATATAAATATATATGTCTATGCATTCGCGTACATACATACGTACATATACACATACATACGTACATACATACGTACATACATACATACATACATACATACATACACACACATAACATACATACATACAGGTATACAGACTGATTGATTGATAGATATATAGTCTCATAGATGAATAGTTAGATAGTGATAAATATTTGTGTGTATGTGTGTGTGTATAAACAGATATAGTATACAAAATATGGAAATACATTTATGTCTATGTATATGATATACATATGCACAGAGACACACAGACACACACATATATATCACTGGGCTAAGATTGGGCCATCCATCATAGTAAGAATGATTGCTTATTCTCAAACTGCACATCTACGTGAATGAGGGAGACACAGAAAGAGAGGAAGAGCGAGTGAGGGAGAGAGAGAGAGAGGGAAAGACAAAGACAGAGAAAGAGAAAGAAAGAGTGAAAGAAAGTGAGAGATTGCTTCGCGTTTGTGTGTGAGTATATATATATATATATATATATATATATAGATGTGTGCGTGTTTGTGTGTGTGTATGTGTGTGTGTTAATGCTTAGATATATTTATGTATGTATGTATGTGTGTGTGTGTGT
>NC_069006.1:8453701-8458048 GCF_001194135.2 Octopus bimaculoides | reverse complement strand
TTATATATGTATATCATAACATATATATATAGATACACACACACACGCACACACACACACACACACATACACACACACACACATACATATAATGTACTGTTCCGTGATGGTAGGATCAACAAAAAGGTACTCTATTTGGAGAGAGAGAAATATCATTGTCTGTACATATACAAACACACATACATAGAGATATACATACATACGTGTGTGTATGTACATGTTTGTGTATGTATGCGTATATGTGTTATGAAACCAATGAAAATAATTCATCTGTAACAGTTTACAAATAATCTTTTTCACTAACTCATCCTTCATTTATTTTAACATAATTCTTCTCTTCCACATTTAAGTATTGTTCTTTCTTTTTATTTAAATTTATATACTATATATTTTACATACACTTATATTTTTCTTTACTTTTTATTTATTATTTATTTTTCATGCTTTTTATCTTCTTTTTTACCTTTATTTTTATATTACTTTTACTTTATTGTATCTTTACTAACATCTATAATAATAATAATGGAAGTCTGTCGGGGTTCGACAATGACGTCAGTGACGCCGGAGGTGGGAGCGCAGCCCAAAGGTGGACGCACAGACGCGGCCACATGTTGGGCACCTAACAGCAGAAGTAGGGTTGGGGATCCTCTCTTTTCGGGCTTGTCGCTTCAAGTGCAGGCTCTTGGGGCGCTTTTCCTCGAACAGCCTAACACCTTTTTGGACGGCTGGACGCCAGGCACCGCGGTCAGAGGCAAGCGATTCCCAACCATGGGCTGAAATGCCGCAGGCCTCAAGGGAAGTTTTCAGGCTGTCCTTGTATCGCCTCAGTGGCCTTCCAGGTGTTTCTTGCTCCAGAAGCCAGATCAGAGAAGATCATCTTTGGTAGACGCGCGTCGTCTATTCGGACTACATGTCCGACCCACTGGAGCTGGGCCTTCATGATGAGGGCTTCGTGTTGGAGACTCTGTTCTCCCAGGAAATTCCCATGATTCGTCGCAAGCAGTGGAGTTGGAACTGGTCAAGTACTCGCATTTGCCTCCTATACAGCGTCCACGTCTATAACATCTATAGATCACTAGCTAAATACATAAGTATTATATACAGGATCTAACTTCTTAAACCTAGTAATTTGAATCCTCTCAAGAAATATGTTAACCTTTGTTCTGTTAGCTCATAAAGCCCTGACGAGATTCTAACCCGTATTCTTGAAAATGATACCAATTCTTAGCATATGACCCTGCCTAAATACTTAGAATTACGTATCACCTAGGGTCAGGAATCGAAACATGTGCAGGTTTTTGCATCTGTCATTTCTTTTAGAGCTTTCTCTTGCGCCCTTTCAAAGCCTAGCCAGGCTCATGGGTCAGGTTTCCCGGTTTCAATGGCGTATGTGTTCCGCAGCTGGACGGGACGGGACGCCAGTCCATCGAAGCGTTACTCATTTTTGCCAGCTGAGTGGACTGGAGCAACGTGAAATGAAGTGTTTTGCTCAAGAACACAATGCGTCGCCCGGCCCAGGAATCGAAACCACAATCTTACGAGCATGATGCTGACACCCTAACCACTGAGCCACACGCCTCCACCTTTTAGAGCTTTACAATTTATAATTTATTTGTATTGTTGTAATAAAAATTTCAACATCTTTATATCATACAATTAATTTTTTTAATACATCCATAATTCTCTATTTTCTCATTTTCACTATTAACAGTATCTATCACCATGGTAATTAATCCCTGACATATCGTCGAGGTTCTTTCTTTATATGATAGTGATTAACCAGCGGAATTTTTGGATTACTTCATCCCTAATGAGGACCTGACATCCTCGAATTGGCTACACACACACACACACACACACACACACACACACACACACACACACACACACACACACACACACACACACACACACATATATATATAAATGTGTGCACGTGTGTTCACGTGTGTGTCCCTCCATCGCTTGACAACCGGTGTTGGTGTGTTTACGTCCAAATAACATAGAAGTTTGGCAAGAGAGACCGAAATACCAAGCTTTAAAAATAAGACCTGTGGTCGATTTATTGAACTAAAATTCCTCAGTGCGGTGCCCCAGCATTGCCGCAGTCTAATGACTGAAACAAGAAAAAGAATATAATTTACTTAAATATTTTTAAAATAAAACAATATAATTGAAACGTGGAAGCAATTATTTGCTAATTTATTCGTACTACATTCCAGCAGACTCGAGCGTAAATATGTTAATCGCTGTTGTGTTCGTCACAGAACAGCTCCTGTTTTACAACTATTGACTCCATAACGCCTTCAACTCATTAGTAAATTGGATACAATTCTCCTGTAACGAACACAATTGCGATTAACGCATTTACGCTCTAATTTGCCGGAACGTTCTAGAAGAAATATGCAAGACATTGTTACGGATATTTGCTTTTCACTGCGTATGTAACGATTTATTATCAGTTGATAAATATAAGAAAGGGTCAACGAACAATTTGTTCACTGGAATTCAAAACAAGACAATTGGCTCCTGTTTAGATTCCTTAGTCCTCCTGGCTGACAAGACGCAGTATGTCGAAACACCGGTGTTGCATAATCCCTTGCATGAATGAATCGAATATTATGAAGATATTGACGTCGTAAAGGAGACGTTGTCCTGTGACGGAAACAACAGCGTTTAGCATATTTGCGATTGAATCTGTCGGAATGCATTAACAATAAATATGCAGGTCGTTGTTTTGAACCTCGCTGATCATGGTGCTTTTTTATATTTACAATACATTTGAGTACCAATAAGGCGGTGAGCTGGCAGAAACGCTAGTACGCCGGGCGAAATGCTTAGCAATATTTCGTCTGTCTTTACGTTCTGAGTTCAAATTCCGCCGAGGACGACTTTGCCTTTCATCCTTTCGGGGTTGAGAAAATAAGTACCAGTTGCGCACTGGGATCGGTCTAATCGACTGGTTCCCTCCTTCAAAATTTCGGGCCTTGTGCCAAGAGTAGAAAAGAATATATTTAAGTACCAACATAATATGAGTTTAGCACTTACATACTTGATATCTTTTACTCTTTTACTTGTTTCAGTCATTTGACTGTGGCCATGTTGGAGCATCGCCTTTAGTCGAGCAAATCGACCCCAGGACTTATTCTTTGTAAGCCTAGTACTTATTCTATCGGTCTCTTTGCCGAACCGCTAAGTTACGGGGACCTAAACACATCAGCATCGGTTGTCAAGCGATGATGGGGGGACAAACACAGACACACAAACATACACACGCACATACATATATATACATATACACGACGGGCTTCTTTCAGTTTCCGTCTACCAAATCCACTCACAAGGCTTTGGTCGGCCTGAGGCTATTGTAAAAGACACTTGCCCAAGGTGCCACGCAGTGGGACTGAACCCAGAACCATGTTGTTCGTAAGCAAGCTACTTACCACACAGCCACTTTAATATTGGTTTCAAATTTTGACATAAGGCCATTAAGTCCGAGGACGGGGATAAACCAATCACATCGACCCCAGTGTTTAACTGGTACTTATTTTATCGACACCGAAAGGGATAAAAGGCAAAATTAACCTCGGTGGAATTTGAACTCAGAACGTATAGACGGATGAAATGCCTCTAAGCATTTTGTCCGGCATGTTAACGATTCTGCCAGTTCACCACCTTATTTGAAACCAATAGCAGCGAGGGAAAATGCTTCGCGGCATTTCAGGCGGCTGTACGTTCTGAGTTCAAATTCCGCTGAGGCCGACTTAACCCTTTCATCCTTCAGAGGTTTGGTAAAATAAGTACCAGTCGAGCAGGGGGATTCCATGTAATCGATTTATCTCATGCTGACTTCGTATCAAAATTTGAAACCAATCGTAATTGCTTATTTTGAGAAATACTGGTTAGATATCATCAACTTATTGTTCCGTAACATCAATGCTCAATCCATTAACCCGGCAATTAACCTTCACAAAGCACTCAGAAATGTTCCTTTTAGATCTTACATTAAGCATTCAAACATTCTATTTAATAACCGATATCGCATGTAATGTACTGCCATGTTTGTTCTCGCATGTTCCATTTAACTGATTGTTTAGTAATAAAGCATGTCTTTTATCTTCAAATCTTTTACTTGCTTATGTTTTTAGACTGCGGCCATGCTGGGGCACCGCCTTGAAAGGTTTAGTCGAACTAATCGATCTCAACCCCACCCTGTACCTATTATCTCGGATCTTTTACCGAACTGCAAAGTCATGGGATCATAATCAGACCAACACCGGTTGTCAAACGTTGATGAACGACAAACATAAACACACACACACACACACACACACACACACACACACA
>NC_069006.1:8451562-8453500 GCF_001194135.2 Octopus bimaculoides | reverse complement strand
TAGTTAGCAAGGTGAGACACACATAAGAAAGAAGGAAACAAAGGACCACTGATGAGGTCACAGAAGTGTGACGAAAGAACTCTGGCCGAAATAAGATTAAGATTAATGTAATATAAAGCTGAAGCAAATTAACACCAAATATACAGTGCGTGTGTTTTTATTGGCTAAACTGGCAATATGACCATCCCCAAGTACAACAATATATATATATATATATATATATATATATATATATCACTGTCTCAACAAAGCTACCGAATACTATTATCCCAATGTTGTTATACACCGCTGGCCACAATATGCATCTTCAATTCTTTCTTGATTGTACCCTTCTTTTCCTATCGCGGAGGCCTTCGGAGTGGCCTTTCCCGGTCTCTTTCGTACCACTCGGCAACTTCACGGGTCTACCTGTCGTCTGTTAACCTTGCGACGTTTCTTGCCCACCGGAAATTGTGCTTTCAGTGTTCTGAGATCATCTCACTCACTCTTTTCGGTCCTCGAATTACATCGCAACGGTAGTCCAGAACGACCCCACTGTGCCGTAGCCAATGGCGATTCTTCCTTCTTCGTAATAGTCCACATCTTGCGTATAAGAGTTCAGGTAGGACGGTGCTATTGAAGAAACTGGTGCGTAGGGCCTTGTCAAGTTTAGCTTCGAGAAATCTTTTATTAAAGTTAATGCTTTCCATCCTGCCATTATTTTCCTTGAGATATCGGTATCCATGTTTTGGCGCATATTCAGGTGCCCCAAGTAGATGCGTTTCTTTGCCTCCTTAATTTTATTCTTTCCCACTTCTATTCTGCTTCGTGATTTGTTTTCGGGCCGTATGTACTTCGTTTTCATGCGGCTCACTTTAAGGCCTACAGCAGAGCTATGGGTGTCTAGCTCTTTCAGAATGGTCTGCAGTTGATTTGTGGTTTTGGCGATGAGTATGATGTCATCTGTGAATCGGAGGTGTTAGAAGCTTACCGTTGATGTTCACTCCGCTTGTTCAGTCAATGTCTCCGGTGACCATTTCTAGACATGCAGTGAAGAGCTTTGAAGAGATGGTATCTCTTTGTATGCAATAAGAACGCTTTCTGGTGGTGATTGGAAAGCTAAATCAGTGGTGCATCCAGAGTTCGCATCTCTGAGCTGTTTGGTGTATTGTCGAGGCGCATTATACATACATACATACATACATACATACATACATACATACATATATACATACATAGATAATACATTTCCGTATATATGAGCAGGTGTAGATATGCAACTATACGCATGAGAAAACATACATAAAACAAAACATACAAATCGGCACATATACATACATACATACATACAAAAACACCCTGTTGTTGAAGTTGAAATTCCAATGAAGGAGCCTTGGATCTAGGTTAGAAACCAGCTCTTTCTCTATTGGCAAGAAATCTTGCAATATAACTGAATAATGACATACATATATATCATTGATACCATACATACATACATACATACATACATACATACATACATACATACATGCATACATACTTACATACATATATACATATATACATACATGTGCGTGCGTGCGTGTGTGTGTATTGATTTTATTAGAAAGTCCCAAACAAGATGAGAAGCCGGCTAGTGTAAGGGACTGCGAAGACGGAAGTTAAGAGGTTCAGATCATAAGCGTGGGTGAAAAATGAAATGGAAGAGCCCCAAAGTTTGGTAGTTCGAGGAAAGAAGCGATGACCGTAAAAAGACGTCTTTGTTCGTGGAAGCACAAACAGCGTTTGAATGAAGATGCTGTGAGTTTCAAATCAAATGAGGGGAGGGGCTGAAAAGTTCCTGTCTTTGGCTGAAAGAAAATACAGGAGGATCATTTAATTATGAATTTATTCGATGTATTTCCCTCTTAGATTCACACACTTATTGCAGCAATCCTTCAGTTCTTCTAAAAGATTGCT
>NC_069006.1:8448190-8449513 GCF_001194135.2 Octopus bimaculoides | reverse complement strand
CACACTTATAGCAGCAGTCCTTCAGTTTTTCTAAGCCCTGTAAAAGAACTCGGACGACTGGATCTCCAACCAGGCCTTTCGCGAGACCCTTAAAGACGCCTCTATCTGTCTCTCTTTCTCTCTTTATGTGTTTGAGGAGAGAAACAGTTTGTCACTTGTTTTCATTTAATAAATCGCAATCTTTCTCTGTCTCTGTTTGCCTGTGTGTGTGTGTGTGTGTTCGAAGATGCGTGGCTTAGTGGTTAGGGTACCCGAGTTCGATTCCTGGCGGTGCGTTGCATCCTTCAGCAGGATGCTTTACTTCACGTTACTCCAGTCCACTCCGCTGGCAAAAAGGAGTTGTAACTGTCTTTCAAAGGGCCAGCATAGGGTCACACTCTATATCACGTTGAATTTCCTTGAGAACTATGTTGAGGGTACGCATGTCTGTGGATTACTCAGCCACTTGCACGTTGATTCCCTGAGCAGGCTGTTCCGTTGATCGGATCAACTAGAACACTCATCATGGCAACCGACGGAGGAGCAGTTTTGTGTTGAATTAATAAATAGTAATAAATTGTAATGTCTCTCTCTACCTCTCACTCCCCCTATCTACCCCTCTCTCTCTCTATTTTCTACTTCCTCTCTTTTCTACTCCCTCTCTTTTCTACTCTCTCTCTCTCCATATCTCTCGCTCTCTCGTTCTTCCCTTTTCCCTGTTTAGTTTCATGTGTATATTTCTGTACGCATGTGCACGTGTGTGTGCGTGTTCGTGATGCTGCTTGCATCCAGCGCCAAAACAGTGAATGCCCAGCCAGCTCTACTACATCGTCAACGTCGGAAAGGCTGCACCGAATCGTCTCATGCCGATGGACAACTACGTCTTCTGTACCCCAGTATTTTCCCGCTAAAACATCGTGGATGCATCAGTATAACTGCTATTTATTTCTTCTGTTTCATTACGATGAAGGGTCGCAAGATGAAACTGAAGCCATTAATAAACATTGATGCTGACATTAAACACAAACCACACACAAACCACACACACGAATATAACGACACATACAAACATGACGTCACACACACGCATACACACATGCACACATGCACACACATATACCGACAGACAGAAAGACACCCCCTCACACAGACATACACACACTTATAGGAAGAGATAAAGTGTATGAAATACAAAGATAGACAAATAGATAGATAGATAGATAGATAGATAGATAGATAGATAGATAGATAGATAGATAGATGGCTAGATAGATAGATAGATAGATATCTTTTTATTATAGCCACACAGGGCTAAATACAGAAAATGGACAAATTACAAAGTAG
>NC_069006.1:8444513-8445039 GCF_001194135.2 Octopus bimaculoides | reverse complement strand
GGTCGAGGGCCATCCTCGCAGCCAAAACGTTGGTTGCGCTGCCAGTTGTAAGTGCTTCTTCTAGTTTCTTTACTAAGTCTCCCTCTACTCTATTTCGATCTATCGCTAGTTCTTTACTAAACCTAATAGATTCCGATTTAATTGCCATTTTCAGGGTAAACCACCAGCGGTTGTTAACGATGGCTCCTGTTAACGCCCTCTTAATTAATTCGTTAATCCGGTTCCTGTAAACCTGCCGCGCTAAGAGCGAAGCGTTCAGTTTCCAGTAACCGGGACCCTGCCTATGTGTCTTATCTAAGTCGAGCGTACACGTCACAAACTTGTGATCTGCGTAGCTGACTATTTTAAATTGTGGACATCCTACACTATCTCTATCCGCTTTCCTACATAGAACTCTATCTAGATACGATCTCGACGATCCGACGCGGTTTGTTCAAGTCCACGTTGGCACGTTCGGATGGTCGAGTCGGAAACTTTCAGACAAATGGAAACGTCTGAGCAGGTCTTTGAGGCACTTACATCCCCT
>NC_069006.1:8443464-8444413 GCF_001194135.2 Octopus bimaculoides | reverse complement strand
GGCACTCTTCTTTTAATTTTGACTCTATATCTTCAGGAGGAATTACCTCATACCTTTCTATATTAATAATAATAATAATAATAATAATAATGCTTTCTACTATAAGCACAAGACCTGAGGGCTACTCAATCTGAAGAAAATTCTAACTGGTCCCCACCTGCAAGGTTATGTGCTGTTTGTCTTGATATAAGATCATCATGTCACACACATATGGTTGTGATGCATGTGCCTGGTGTACCCTTATCAGACGGGTAGTCATGATGGGTATACTGGACTTCGCACATTTGTACCCCAGTGTCACTTTGATGGCATGTGTTGCTCTCTCACTCAATAATAATAATAATAATAATAATAATAATACTAACAACAACAACAACAATGGTTTCAAATCTTCGCTCAAGGCTCCCAATTTCAGGGTGTGCGGTAAGTTGACTTTAACGATTCCAGTAATCAACTGGTGCTTATTTTATCGCCCCCGAAAGGATGAAAGATAAAGCTGACGCCTGGGGAATTTGAACCAAGAAGCACAAGGCTTGAAATTTGGGAGGAGGAGGCCAGTCGATTAGATTGACCCCACAACATAACTGGTACTTAATTTATCGACTCCGAAAGGATGAAAGGCAAAGTCGACTTCGGCAGAATTTGAACTGAGAACATAGCGGCGGGCGAAATACCTATTTCGTTATTGCCCACAAGGGGCTAAACATAGAGGGAACAAACAAGAACAGATGAACGGATTAAGTCGATTACATCGACCCCAGTGCGTAACTGGTACTTAATTTATCGACCCCGAAAGGATGAAAGGCAAAGTCGACCTCGGCGGAATTTGAACTCAGAACGTAACGGCAGACGAAATACCGCTAAGCATTTCGCCCGGCGTGCTAACGATTCTGCCAGCTCGTCGCCTTAATAATAATAATAATAATAATAATAATAATAATAATAATAA
>NC_069006.1:8441944-8443281 GCF_001194135.2 Octopus bimaculoides | reverse complement strand
GAAGAAGAAGAAGAAGAAGAAGAAGAAGAAGAAGAAGAAGAAGAAGAAGAAGAAGAAGAAGAAGAAGAAGAAGAAGAAGAAGAAGAAGAAGAAGAAGAAGAAGAAGAAGAAGAAGACATCGCGATAGACCTATGCTACACTCAAATGAAATCCCCATCCCAATATTTAAGAGTCTGCAACCTCAAGAATTAGATGAAGATGTTCCAGTAAATATTGTTATGCGCTCTGAGGAGTCTGATACTGATTTTCACACACACACACAGCGTATTTGAATGATCCTCAAAAGTTAAACTAATAATTATTAGTTGCTACGTATGTTTTACCACTGCAGTTATTTGCAATTCGACACTGGATGTCCCAAGTGCGTTTAGATCCCTAACCGCAATGGATCACCAGAGGAGCACTTTATTCCATTATGTTACAGATCTCGCTAGCGTGCGCGCACACTGACACACACACACACACACACACACACACACACACACACACAGGTAATTAAGCGTCCACTTCCTGTGTTGCTTGTTCATAGCTGGAGTTTCCAAGTATTCAAGGAATAGGTTTTAGGCGTCAGTAGGCAATGAAACCCTACCCCTTATGAATCGCTGATGTATAATACTTCTTAATATTTGTCGCAAATTTTGTGGCATTATTCTAGCTTTTGGTCGTCCAAAATGTCACTCAATTTCCTTCTTCTTCCGTACTTCGTCTGAAAATGTGGATATTGTTCGTATATTTATATGGGTTTTATTAGACCTTTATTAATGTTGCAAAGGGATGTAAAATTCGCTTCATTCAGAAACAAAGTTGGTTTTTTCCTCACAAGATTTTGACTTCCTTTCATAGGAGATGAGTTCTTCCTCAGTAGAGAGAGAGCGCGGGAGATGTGTATGTGTGTGTGCGTGTGTGTCTGTTTGTGTGTATAGCTCTCAGTAAAGAATGCTCAATACTTTGTGTAGAGTTTACATTTTGATATGATGAACAATGGTTGGCTCAAGCGTCTATTACTCTAGTGAAGATAACATTAAATGGCTTGATACGTTTTAATGGATTCCTGAAACTCCAAGTACCAGATACTTGAATCAACAACAGTGCATTTACATACATAGACAGACAGACAGACAGTCCCACACGTATACATACACAATTAAATAGACAGATAAGTCGATAGATACATATATACATAGACAGACACGAGATAGATAGATAGATATCTTTTTATTATAGCCACTCAGGGCTAAATACAGAAAATGGACAAATTACAAAGTAGGGCTTTTCTTGGGGGGGGGGGATAATTTCGATCAAAAGGGATCGCGGGAAGAAAAAAAAACGTAGGGGGG
>NC_069006.1:8435251-8436102 GCF_001194135.2 Octopus bimaculoides | reverse complement strand
GGTGACCACTAAGTGGACATCTATTATGTTAGAAGAAGACCACCAGCAAAATTCACTGCAGAGAATTATTTTCTGCAGAATTTTTTCCGGTATTTTAGTAACGATGTAATATCGAATGCAAAAACAATGAAGAAATGAAAGGCAGAGATGGCGTTGCGAAATTGTAACTCAGAACATGACAAAATATCGCAAGGTTTTCTGACTGATGATCTACCGATTCTGATAATCGCCCACCCTACATGAAGACAATTACATTACAGTAAGGCATTCAAGGCCTGATATTCGAGCGAGGGAAGGCAGTTGAAAACATCAATCTCAATATTTGGCTTAGTACTTTATTTTTTCAACCCTGGACGGAAGAAAGGCATAGTTAACGTCGGCGGGATTTGAACACAAACAAAAAGAGCCGGAATAAATAACGCAAGGCGTTTTGTCCTACACTCTAACAATTCTATTTTATTACCTCCGCCTTCGCTAGGGCGGAGGTGTTGTTTTCAGTCGTGTTTCTTTGTTTGTTTGTCCGTGGACAAGATAACTCAAGAACTGCTGGATGGATTCGGATGAAACTTTCAGGGATGTTTGACCACGTGACTGGCACAGACTAATTAGATTTTGGGATCGATCTGGTCCCGGACAAGGATTCTGGATTATTTTTCCTGTTTTTTACTTAATTTTTGAGAGCGGTCAGGTTCATTTTTAGAATTCTCGCTTGTGAGAGCAGTCGAGTTTATTTCAGATATTCTCATTTTAAAAATCATCTCTGGCCAATCGTTTTGAAAAGACATTGGTGTTGCCTTGGCGGAGGTTTGCGTTTTCTGAGTGATCTTGTTTTTATTGTTTTGGGGGCCCTC
>NC_069006.1:8430723-8433657 GCF_001194135.2 Octopus bimaculoides | reverse complement strand
AAAAAAAAAACACACAATAAAAGCATGATTATTTTATAATTCATTCTCGTAAATATCTGTTTTTTTTTTGTTTTTTTTTAATAAATATTTGTCGGCTCAAGTCAATAAAAAAATAAATAAAATTACATGAAAAAATCTGAAACAAGATATAATTTTGTAGGCAAAATAACACAAAATTTAAATTCACAAATATGGCCGCTGATATTAAATGAAGAGTTTATCACGTGTATTACGCAAATTAACTGCGCCACTTCTCTATAACTGCCGGATTTGTTGAGTATATAAACAGATTGGGTGCCCCTCCCTCTGGGATTGGTCAAGAGGTGTAAACGCTGCTGAGCAAATACCCAATATAGTTTTGTAAAACAATTAAGGCAGGGCATAATTTTGTTTTTTCACTATGCGAAAAAAGAGTTAAATTTGCCATATTTGTATATTCACGATATAATTTTGCACACACACACACACACATGTATATTTAATATATGTATTTGTTTTGCAAGATTCTTGATGTGAAATCAAGATTTGAAGCATATATTGTTATATTTTGGAAAGGTCATTTTGCCAATAGACACTGTTTATTCGATCCACACTTTCTTCTTCTTCTTATTATTATTGAGTGAGACAGCAGCGCATACCTTCAAAGTGGTACTGAGGTACAATATACGAAGCCCAGTATACCCATCATGACTAATAAGAGTACATCAGGCACATGCACCACAACCAGATGTGTGCGACATGGTGACCTTATATCAAGATAAATAGCGCATGACCTTACAGGTGGAGTTCGGTTAGGACTTTCTTCAGGTTGAGTAGCCCATTCCGCTCAAAACGTCCCTTATTTGCAGAGGTGAATTACTCAAACCCCAAAGAATTCCTCTCAACACATGATCAGAGATGCACATATCATCAGCCACCAAGGGACATGCTCAACTGATTAAGATCAAACAACTGACAGACAAATCTTTAGTATTGAACAGAATATTTACTGTAGCCCATCTTTTATACAAAACATATACATGATAACACTTCCATCAGTTCAGACTAGAAGCCATGAGAGCCATTGCCTGGTACTGCATCAGGACAGTATTTTCATTATTATTATTATTATTATTATTATTATTATTATTGCTTTTGCACAGCTTCTAACGTTGGAGATGTATTACAATGTCAGTGTCACCAGTAAACTAAGGTAACACCTTATTTTTCGAGCACCTTCCTGAGTATTCGTGCGGTTCCATGCAGTGCTGTTTTCTGCAAGTGCTCTACCCTTATTGCAGCCCCTATTTGTTCCATGTACTTCTCAAGATTTTTACTCACTGTTCCCAGGGCTCCGACGATTATTGGTACTACTGCTACCTTTTTCATCGACCACAACTGCTTAACCTCCCTAGCTAACCTCTCATATCTCTCGACTATTCATTCTTCTTTATCGCATACCTAGTTGTCAGCTGAGCATACTATATCTATGATCCCGCATAGTTTTTTTCTTTTTAAATTAAGACTATGTCTGACTTCCTATTCTCTATCGCATGGTCGCACTGAATCATAAAATCCCATAGGATCTTTGCATTTCTATTTTAGACGATGCCTTCAGGTTTGTGGTCGTACCAAGTTTTTGCTCTGTCAAATCCGTACTTGTTGCAAAGTGTCCAATGGACAAGCTTGGCTATATTGATGTGGCGTCTCTTATATTCTTCTTCTTCTTCTTCTTCTTCCTATTATTATTATTATTATTATTATTATTCAGCCAACAAAGTGACACTAGGGTCCAAATATATGAGGCCCATTATACCCATCATGACCTACTCGTCTGATAAGGGTACACCAGGCACATGCATCACAACCATATGTGCATGACATGGTGATCTCATATCAAGATAAACAGCGCATGACCTTGCAGGTGGGGCCCAGTTAAAATTTTCTTCAGGTCGAGTAGCCCATCCCGCTCAAAACGTTTGTTTAAGGATGTTGAACAAAACACCCATGTTTCCAGAGGTGAATTACTCAAACCCCAAAGAATTCCTCTCAACACATGGCTATGATGCTCCCCCACTACTTCTGCTCGTGATCAGGGATGCACATATCGCCAGCCACCAAGGGACATGCTCAACTGGTTAAGGTCAAACAACTGACAAGAAAATCTGTGGTATTAAGCAGAATATTAGCTGTAGCCCATCTTTTGTACAAAGACAGAACAATGTACATGATAACACTTCCAATCAGTTAAGATGAGAAGCCATGAAAGCCACTGGTACTGCATCGGGGCATTTATTATTATTATTATTATTATTATTATTATTATTAGTAGTAGTAGTAGTAGTAGTAGTAGTAGTAGTAGTAGTAGTTTATTTGTCAGGGTTCTTTCATCATACATTCTGTAGCCTCTCAAAGGACACTCTGTTTTTTTCTTCTTTGTTTCTCCTCTTTTCTCTGGTCTTGTTTTGTCTATTTCATCTTGTTTTATTATGGACTAGCAGAGACACCCAGCGTCGTTCGGGATTAAAATGGTATAGTTTATTTATATATATATATTACAGTTATGTTGAAATAGGTGAATCGGGAAAGTGCAGCACTGACGACAAAACATTTGTGGAGTAAATGATGGTCTAATCCGACTTTGCGACATGTAATACATTGGAGGATTCCAAGTGCTAACCTATCATGGAAAATTGGGGATGAAGGTATGTAATTTTCTAACCCACCGAAAAGCTCAGTGGAATACTCTCCTTTGAGGCGGTCATCGCTACGTCTAACACGACCCGTCGTATGGTTCACAGTCAAATGAATGGAGGTGTAATGGAGATATTTTAGGTAAATGGGTACATTCTAGAAATGGGTTGCAATGGGAGACGGTAAGGAGCTGGTAGTGCTTGCAATCTTACCTTACCGCCCGAGCAGCACATGCCATTAGTTTCATTTGGAAATTTGAAA
>NC_069006.1:8428596-8430713 GCF_001194135.2 Octopus bimaculoides | reverse complement strand
ATATAAAATTTTGTATTGACACTGGCCAACTCACACTTCACGCATGTCAGTCGTCCACAAAGTATATAAAACAAGCAACACACAACAAGGAGAAAGAGACAAAAATAAAATAACACTGGGGGCGGTGTTTCGAAATATACCATCAGTTTTGCCCCGACATCTCGATTTTTAAGAATACTAGCGTACCCTTTTAAATGCTAGTGCATTCAATCGAGATTTGGGATTTGAAATGAAGGAATCCAGCTGCACTTTACTTTCCAATTTGGCGTTTATTTGTTCCAAACCATCCTCATACCATTTCCAGGGAAAGCTTCTAAATGAGAATTTAAGACTAAGCAAATATTTAACAATTAATTATTAATTACTAAGCATTTAAATCAATGCAATCTATTAATTATTAACCTGCAGATTATTCTATATACTGTTCAAGACGGCGAGTTGGCAGAAAGGTTAGCACACCGGGCGAAATGCTAAGCGGTATTTCGTCTGTCTTTACGTTCTGAGTTGATAAATTAAGTAACAGTACCGCACTGGGGTCAATCTAATCGACTGGACCCCTCCCCCAAAATTTCGGGCTCCGTTCCTAGAGAAGAAAATATTCTATTGTCTTCTATCTTCTACTTGTTTCAGTCATTAGACTGCGGCCAAGCTGGGGCTCTATCTTCGAGAATTTAGTCACAATCTTGAGGTAGTTATTTCGATTCCTGGACTGAGCTGTGTGTTGTGTTCTTAAGCAAGACACTTTATTTCACGTTGCTCCAGTTCACTCAGCTGTAGAAATGGGTGCCAAACTGTATCGGCTTTTGATTTTCCCTTGGATAACTTCGGATGTTTCTCTCTCTCTCTAGATATATACATATATATATATATATATATATATATATATATATATATACGAGGGTGAGTCAAAAAGTAATGCCATTTTCTGTATTTCATGTGAAGTTTTTGGTAAAAATAACTGAAAATTTTCCCAGTTATAAATGATTATATTTACGTTCTGAAAAATTTTGTTTCTTACTTTTCAAGTTTTTAGACTGGTAAGGAAAATTCAAAATGACTGCCCCCTTAGAGTTACGTCAAAAACAAAGAGCAGTGATTGAATTTCTTGTTGCTGAGGGGAAAACCCCTATGAACAGTCACCGACGATTACAAAATATCTTTGAGGGTTTGCGAGCCAAACATCATTCCAGTAACGAGAAAATCAAAAGAGTAGTGAAAAAGTGGCTCAAAGAACAGTCAACAGATTTTTACGGGGCAGGGATACATGCTCTCATTCGAAGGTGGAACATTGCTATTGAGAGAAACGGTGACTATGTTGAGAAGTAGGGATGTGATCCACACAGGACCAGCTTCATTTTGATGTATGATACATGTTCCTGTGTTGGTAATTATACCTGTCCTAAACAAAATGGCATTACTTTTTGACTCACCCTCGCATATATTTATGTCGGGCTTCATTCAACTTCTGTCTTTTATATCCATTCCCAAGGTGCTACGTAGTGGGACTGAACCTAGAACCTCACATCCATGCCTGCGTCTACTCATGTGTGTGCGTGTGTACATCCTAATATTATATAAAAGTATGCATATATATACATGCTTAGATAGATACACTCACACACACACACACACACACATATATATACATTCTTATGGCTTGAGGTTAAATTATAATTATCAAAATAAAGATTAAAATAGTACCGTTTCTTTAAACCTTTGTAAATCTACAGGAACATTTCCCGAGTTATCCATCTTGCAGGATTAAAATCCTTTTTCTTAATTTTCCCGAAATTTAGGATATTTGCTTTCTATATATACATATGTGTGTGTGGTGGGGTGAAAGGCTTCCACTTCTTCCAACCAAATTGTCTCACAAAGTTTTTAGTTGACCCGGAGTTGTAGGGGAAGTCATCCTAGATGTCACTCTGTGTCAACCCTTACACGCCAAGTGCTACTAAACCACATAGCCAAGCCAAGCATGCACTCATAAGAAAAACATTGGTAAACAACAATTCTATCGTATACAGCGGTGGTTCCCAAACTGGGGTCCGCGGATCCCTGGTGGTCCGCAAAGGTAATACTAGTGAGCTGTGAACGAAGTTCAAATTTTCATTCAT
>NC_069006.1:8426928-8428088 GCF_001194135.2 Octopus bimaculoides | reverse complement strand
TATATATATATATATATATATATATGTATATATATATATTAGACAGAATGAGATAACATATCCAAGGTTGTGATGTGTTTTCAGAACATTTATAATGAAATAGTCTTACAGCTGTTTCCGGGATATTATGGATGTCCCTTCATCAGAGACGGTGTGAGAAAATGTGAGTTCATATTATTGTGGAAAAGATATGGAATATTGAGGGAGATAAGAGAATGAAAGTAGAAATAAGATATATAAAGATATTGTAGTTATATTGTAGATACATAAAGATATTGTAGATATTGTGAGAATCTAAAAACACGCTGATGGGAGATTAGAGGACTCTACTGTTGCAAATAATTTGTATAAAAGTCGAAAATTTTAGGAAGACAAAACTAGAATTCCACTAAAGTTTTCAGTGCAACACCACACACACGCACACAGAATACATACACACATACACATGCATATGCGCACGAATATGCGTGTACGTATGTACATCCCTATATTAGATATAAGTATACATACATGCATATATGCATGTATATAGATAGATACATATATAGATACATAAATAGACACACACACACACACATATATATATATATATATATATATATATATATATATATCCATACATGTTCATATGGGAAGAGATTAAATTATAATTATCAAAATAAAAGATTAAAAGATTACAATTGCTTTAAACCTTTGTATATCTACAGGAACATTTCCCAAGTTATCCATCATATGCACGATCTTGCAGGATTATGAATCCATTTTCTCAACTTTCCCAAATATTTAAAATATTTACTTTCTTAAAAATGTCTAATTCTTAATGCGTCTCTTTTTAGCCACCATACATACGTATATGTACATATATATGCGTGTGTGTGTGTGTGTGTGTGTGTGTGTGTGTGTGTGTGTGTGTAGTATATTTGTGTTTGTATTAGAAGTCCGACATTAAAAAGGCAAAAAAGCGTGATAGAAAGATTTGTCATAAATAAATGCTCATATCTGGATTGTGAAAACTAAATCGGTAAGGAAGGAACGAAAAAAAAAAAGACAATATCCTTATGGCTAAAGAAGAAATCTGAAAAAAAAATTAAATTAAAATGAACAACGCAGCTTAATAATAGAAGAAAATGCAGCGCTGTGGTTCACAATGATTATTATTT
>NC_069006.1:8422269-8426203 GCF_001194135.2 Octopus bimaculoides | reverse complement strand
TGTACCACCACGCCAGCGCCTAATTTTGATTATAATTACATGGGTAACGGGTAAAGGCCTCCTTCGGTCTTGAATGATCACGGGTTGCACCTAGAAATTTCTCTCCGAGGCACAAGTCCGGGCAAGGTTGTTCATGGAAGTCCAGCATACCAGCTTCCCCTTTCCATGCCACCGATGTTATCCATAGGAAAGGCAAAGGGGCCGATACAACTTGGCACAAGTGATGTCACAACTCATTTCTACAGCTGAGTGAACTAGAGCAATGTGAAATAAAGTGTCTTGCTCAAGAACACAACACCCAGCTCGGTCCAGGAATCGAACTCACCACTTCATGATTGGGAGCCCGACGCTCTAACCACTAAGTACATGGAATGCAGATAATAATTCACTTAATATAATAAAGCAAACAATTTTCATTAATTAACATTAATATGTTGGTAATAAACAAAAATTATTATCTTAATGATGAATCTTATCGAAAAATGTAAGGGAGACAAACTAGAAATTTTGATTATTTCGATTAACTAAAACAGGAGAATGCGGTGAAGAATAAGTCTGATATTTGACAGTATGGTAACAAATCTGGATATATCCAGCCTTATTAGATGTCATCAGTGGGATAACGGATTAGACGGTGCTTCGCTGTAGAGGTCTAATAGGACTGAAACATACCTAGGATTGTTAACGCACTACCAAATTAATTTCCTACAACGTTTTATTTTAATTAATCTAAACCCGTTTGATTCCAGTTTTACACGGATGGACTCTCATAACCATTTGACGTTTAAAAAAAAAACTTATTACATATATAGGCGCAGGCGTGACTGTGCAGTTAGGAGAGTGTTCCTAACCACATGGTTCCGACCCACTTGAGCAAGTGTCTTCTACTTTAACCTCGGGATATGGTAGACGGAAACTGAAAGAAGCCCGTTGTATATGCGTGTGTGTATGTGTATCTTTCTATCTTTGTCCCCATTCCCCACCGCTTGACAACCGGTGTTGGTGTTTATGTCCCGTAACTTAGCAGTTCGATAAAAAGTTAACGATAGAATAAGTGAATAAGTACCAGCCTTTAAAAAAAGTACCGGAATCGATTTATTCGACTAAAAGTTCTTGAAGTCGGTGCTCCAGCACGGTCGCAGTCTAATGACTGACACAAGTAAAAGATAAAAGATAAACGCTACCTTAAAATTGTTAAAATATTTTGCGTATTTCAGAAATATAGTCAATTATTTCACATTGGCTTTGACAAGTAAATCTAATCTGGACCCCCGAAGGGCTATATTGACCCCAGTTGAGAATCACTAATCTAATGTAATCTATTATAATCACTAATCTAATCTATTATATTTTCTTGGTTCACCAATTTTACCACCAATTTTTATCCACATAATCCAGAGGCATCAAATGTTTTGCATATGGTGGACAGGATTAATGCTGGGTATGGTGAATATTTTGTTGGAGACTACACGTTGAATAGTATTGTTGCTTCGTGCACGGTAGATATCGCGCTATACAGAATAGAAGGGTAGATGAAAATGCGCTCAAACTACAGGGTAGATAGTATCGTTGCTTTCAACGTGTTAGATATCGCGTTATGCTCAGCAGTAAATCAGATGAAGATACAGATTTCGTAAACCTTTGATTTTATTTAATTCGTATCACAATTATCAGTGAAGGCACGTGGCTCAGTGGTTAGGGCATTCGGCTCGCGATCGTAAGAACGTGTGTTTGATTCCCAGCTGTTCGTTGCGTCTCTTTATTTCACACTGCTCTCGTCCATTCAGATGGCAAAAATGAGTTATACCTGTAATTCAAAGGGGCCAGCTTTGTCACTTTCTGGGTCGCGCTGAATCACCCTCGGGACTATGTTAAGGGCAGGCATGTCTGTGGAGTACTCAGCCACTTGCACGTTAACTTCACGGGCAGTCTGTTCTGTTGATTGGATCAACTGGAACACTCGTCGTCGTAACCGACGAAGGTTCAGTATTTTTATGAAAGCACGTAGCTTAGTGGTTAAAGTATTCGGCTCAAGATCGCAAGCTCACGAGTTCGATTTCCGGCGGTGTGTTATGTTCTTGAGCAAAACAGTTTATTTCACGCTACTCTAACGGCAAAAATGAGTAGTACCTCTAATTCAAAAGTGCTAGCCATGTCACATTCTGTGTTACGCTGTATCTCCCTCATGTTAAGGGTACATGTGTCTGTGGAGTGCTCATCCACTCGCATGCTAATTTCACGAGCAAACAGTTGCGTTGATGGGATCAAGTGGAGCCCGCATCGTCGTAACCGACGAATGGCCAGTTAGTTTCATAATTACCTTAACAAACGCTCGAATAAAAATCAATCAGGACACCTCGCTGGCTTTTTGTTTTGTCTTTAATGACAAAACGTATTTTCTATAGCCTTATACAAACCAAGAAAGTTTCCGCAAGCGACATTGTTGTAGACACAAGTTATACGATCGAATTTTGAATACCGTTGATTTTTAATATTGAATAATTTTCTTTTGAAAATAACAATGCAATATTTATCTCAAGTAATCAGTGATCGAATTTCTTTATTGAAACAATGGTACCATTCGATTACTCGAGATTAATAAATAAATTTAACAATCTTTCTACATATCTTAAAACAACATTTTGACTTGCCTTCATTTTATCGTCTGCATTGACACACTGTCCATCTGTCTCTTTTTTTCTCTCTCTATCTCTCTCTCTCTCTCTCTCTCTCTCTCTCTCTCTCTCTCTCTCTCTCTCTCTCTCTCTCTCTCTCTCTCTCTCTCTCTCTCTCTCTCTCTCTCTCTCTCTCTCTCTCTCTCTCTCATCTCCATCTTCCCTTATAATTTTTATTCTTAAGGCAACATTCTTCTTTCTTTTCCGCTCTCACTACGCCATTTTATTTATCTTGCTGCCTCTGCCTGTTTCGAACGATAATCTTGCCTCTTTTTTTTTTTTTCTCTTTTGTTACAATTATTTTTCTTTTGAATATAAATATTATGTTACTAAATAAATTTTCAAGTATTTCTAATGAATTAAAATATATTGAAACAAGCCTATAATATGTAATTAACAATTTATACATACATACGTACTTACATGTAAGACGCAGGAATGTCTGTATGGTAAGCAGCTTGCTTCCCAACCACATGGTTCCGGGTTCAGTCCCACTGCGTGGCACCTCACGCAAATGTCTTCTACTATGACCTCGGACCGACAAAAACCTTGTGAGTGGATTTGGTAGACAAAAACTGAAAGAAGCTCATCGTGTATATGTATATATAAGTGTGTGTGTGTGTGTGTATATATATATATATATATATATATATAATAGAAATATGTTACAAAAACAAAATAGAAACTACACGTGGAAATGTAAGGGGAAAGTAAGCAGAGAAATAAGCGAAAATGCACATTGGAAATCAAAAAAAAGTAAAAGCTTTTTATGAGAAGTAACGATAGATATATACAATTAGGTGAACTGAGGTAGGAATAAAAGTAATAAAAGTCATTATTGTGAATTGTTAAAGAGATTCAAAAGCATACCGGTTTCGTAATGTTACTAATCATTGCTTTGAATGCACACCGTTACTGAACGGTGTCAGGTCTACTAGTCCCTGACTAAAAAGATTATGTGTAAGGGAGGTAAGTACTTCTGGATTTGGTGCAATTAGGGTAGATATAGATCTATATATATATATCAGACAGCAACAAAATACTTATTTAATATTTCAATAATATAAGCTAGCATAATACAGTTAGTGCGGCAGCCGGATTGTGCAGCACAGCGTGAATTGTTCGACATACGGACAGGTCGTGTAAGGACCGGTTGCGGTAAAGATTACACCAGAGCGTCTCTGAACAACATGAACTGTCACAAACTAGAACCATAAATATTTTTATGATAGATCGCTGACCATGATAGATCGCTGACC
>NC_069006.1:8419917-8422169 GCF_001194135.2 Octopus bimaculoides | reverse complement strand
GTGTTGAGAGGAATTCTTTGGAGTTTGAATAATTCTCCTTTGGAAACATGGGTGTTTTGTTTTACATCCTTAAACAAACCTTATTCAGGGACCTTTTGAGCGGGATGAGCTACTCGACCTGAAGAAAATTTTAACTGGGCCCCACCTGCGAGGTCATGCGCTGTTTATCTTGATATGAGATAAACCAAGTCGCGCACATATGGTTGTGATGCATGTGCCTGGTGTACCCTTATCAGACGGGTAGTCATGTTGGGTATAATGGTCTTCGTATATTTTACCCCAGTGTCACTTTGATAATAATAATAATAATAATAATAATAATTCGACCAGAAACACACGCATCAATGGTTACGAAGCTCAGGACTAAAAGCAGAGAGTAAAGGTTTCATATTAGCTGCTCAATACCAAAGCTTATTAACCCGGAACTACCAAGCCAATGTGATAAAAAATGGAGCTGACCCAATATGCCGATTCTGTAACGATGAGATTAAAACTAAAGACCACCTAATCTCAGAATTCACCATCCTAAGACAGATATAGAACGACTTTGCCTGCCAAGGAAAGAGGGTGGAATTAACAATGAAGATTGCCACAATTGGCCTAGACACCTACCTGAAAACGCTGATGATTGGATGTTAAAACTTGTCTCAAAGCATGAAAACAAGAAAGCATCATACTCAGTAACAAAACAGGCAAAGGAATATCTAAGTGAATTCTAAATACAACAAATTCCGGAATTAGACGTACTAGAAATAAGCACAGAAAAAGCGAAGCGTATGAAAACACGTGCTAAAACTGTTGCCTAAGATATTCTTACTGATAAATGGCAGAAAAACCTCTCAATGGTAAATACCCAAAGAGAGCTAATAATGCCGATGTTGACGAAGCCCTTACCCATCAATGGTTAGCGTCTTCTGGCTTAAAATCAGAAACAGAAGGGATTATCATAGCAACCCTAGATCAATGCCTACATACAAGGAACGTATTAAAGAACGGCAGTAGCCCAACATGTCGTGTATGTCAACAACAAAATGAAATCGTTAATCATGTCTCCGTGTGCAGTCTTCTTGTGCCTACAGAGTATCTCAACAGCACTGTATATTCACTGGGTAATTTGCAAAAACCTGAACCTGCCCCACGATAAAAATTGATGGGAATACAAACCACATCCCGTGCTTGAAAAAGATCACATCTCACTCCTCTGGAACTTCACCGTTCAAACTGACAGAAAGATAGATGCGAATAGGCCAGATATTATATTGAAAGACTTCAGATAAATATCATGCCTCCTCATTGATATGACTGTTCCAATCGATATAAATATATCTGTCAAGACCTACCAAAAACTGAGCAAGTATAAAGATCTTGAAATAGAAATTGGCAAAATGTGGAACCTCAAGACTAAATTAATATCTGTTGTCATAGGTGGCCTAGGAGTGATAGCAAAAGGTGTTGATACCTACCTAGCTCAGATACCAGAAAACCATAAAATGGCAGAAATTCATAAGATAGTGCTCCTACGTAAAATACTGTCTATGTGATCTCAAATTTTAAAACAAACTTACAATTATTTTATGGTTTCTTAAACATTCTCTAGAACAATACTATATGCAAAACCAAATATATAAGACCTTAGGCATAACACCGGCATGAACTTCTAACTTGAACTTCTAAACAGCTCTAAACTATATGCTTCACGCAGTCCACTCTGTTTGTTGTTTGATCTGCCATGTTTGATAGCTTTGTTCTTCACACACGTACAACGAAACACACAAAAGCATGTATGTCACTGTGCGTGAGTGTGTGTGCTTGTGTGTGGGTAGTTGCATATATGTAGTGTATGTATATGTATGTGTGTAGATATATAGATATATTATATACGATCATATATATACATGTATATTAATATACACATATGCATATGTATATATATACATGTATATATGCATATATATGTATACACAAGTGTATACATATAAATATATGTGTATATATATATATATACATATACATATATATGTAGGTATATGTAAGTATATGTATATGTGTATGTAAGTATTACTTCAATACATATGCGCGTGTGTGTGTGTGAATAATTACATGTGTGCGTGTATATATATACATATACATACATATATATATATATATATATATATAAACATATATACTTATCTATATACATATATATATGTATTCACACACACACACACACACACATATATATATATATATATATATATATATTTATATAT
>NC_069006.1:8416181-8419184 GCF_001194135.2 Octopus bimaculoides | reverse complement strand
TGTGTGTGTGTGTGTGTGTGTGTGTGTGTGTGTGTGTGTGTGTGTGTGTGTGTGTGTGTCCATTCACTCCCACACAAATACACGTAAGCATGTTGAAAATCTTTATCCTCGTGTTCTCATGTAATGAATGGTCAGTTCAATCTGAGGGTATGATTTTATGTAAATAACTCGCTGTATTTATACCAAGTACAATCAACCTTCTGTTTGAATCGTTATTACTTCTCACAGTATTTTCCAACGTTGATCAAACACTTGTTGACAGGACGCTTGATATACTAAACTAGACATAACAGGACGAGGCAACGTTTGAGAAGCCATGTTTTCAAATATAAGTCTTTCATACTGCAGATGACGTCAAGAGATTTGAAGCAACAGCACCGCCTCAATGGAAATTAGGGACACTTGTTGGTCATCAAATGTCGTTGGAGCTCAGTGTTTCAAGGAGAATGCATACGTTGAGGCCTTTTCAATATGCGTGCGAATATGTATGCGTGTATGTATGGATGTATGTATGTATATTCATACATATATATTTAAATCTATATATATATATATATATTTAAATATATACATGTGTATGTGTGCATATATAAAAATATATATTTATATGTATATACGTATACATATATATGTATGTGTATATATGTATGGATATGTATATATATATATCTCTCTCTATATATATGTGTGTGTATATATGCATGCGTGAATGTACGTATGTATTTATGCCTTTGTATATCATTATGTATGTATATATATACATGGACATATATATACACGCACACGCACACACATACGTACTCATATACATACATGTGTGTGTGTGTGTGTGTGTGTGTGTGTGTGACACAGGCCGGCACGGCTGTATGGTTGATTAGTTTCACAGCAACGTGGTTTCAATCTCACTATGATGAATGTTCGGACATGTTTCGTCAACTATAGCCCCACGTCAACCGATTCCTTTGATGTTTTCATTTTTCTCTAATATTTTACTTTAGTTTAAATTATAACATTTAAACAAAAAAAAAACAGGGAAAAAGATAGATAAGAAAAAATAAGGGGTAAAACAGAAGTTGGAAACGGAAGGAGAGATGGGCCACATATCGCAGAACAAGTGGGGCGTTCAGCTGCACCCCACTTTAAGGGCCGCGAGAATGGCCAGTAGCACTCGATGCTGCAACCATTCCACCTAGCGGGACTCATTTCTCCGACGGGCCGCTGTAATTCCAATTTTGCGGAGGAAATCGATAGTATAGGGTCCGTCAACACCTGATGTCTCGACGGTGTTAGGTACAAACTGAAAGTGGCCGGTCAGCCCCTTGTATTTATTGATAGTTATCAACTCTGCGTCACTTGCGGTGATACCTGGGTTTGCAGCCGATGCGGAAAAGTTGGAGCCGGAGATCATGTCGCATCCCAGACTAGAGATCTGCTTCCCTCGAACGGAAAGCGGGTTATTCCGTCAGTGCACATACCGTCCCCGCGTTCGCAATCTGCTGACTCATGTTGAGACAGGAAGTCAGCTGCATCAAGGCCCCTTCTGAATATGCCATTCAGAATGGAGTGTAGGGGGAATTGGCCCGCACTAAGACTGCAGGATAAAGGATGCAGGCCCACTTCGTCTACTACCTCTCCACAGCGATATACGTACGTTTTTCCTTGATCTATTAATAGATTATTGCTAGCTGCAATAATCTTTTTAATTGTTACTTTTAATTACTTTTGAATTTTTTATTTTGATCTTTCTAAATATATTCCCTTAATTTAGGCATCTATTTCTAGCATTTTAGCTCTCCTTACCGACCACTGAACTGAAATTTTGACAACGCTGAACCAAGAATTCATCAATCTATTTAATTACCAATTAATAGCCATAAATGCCTTCCTCCTCCACTTTACTAAAACCTTAACCCCTGACCTCTCACCACGAACCTATCCCTCATATTCTATATATATGTGGAGTGGCTGTGTGGTAAGTAGCCTTCTTACGAACCACATAGTTTCGGGTTCAGTCCTACTGCGTGGCACCTTGGGCAAATGTCATCTACTATAGCCTCGGGCCAACCAAAGCCTTGTGAGTGGATTTGGTAGACGGAAACTGAGAGAAGCCCGTCGTATATATATATATATATATATATATATACACATATATATACAAATATATGTGTGTGTGTGTTGTGTCTGTGTTTGTCCCCCCACGATCGCTTGACAATCGATGTTGGTGTGTTTACATCCCCATATCAAAAGTAAAAATGTAAAGCTTTGTATAAGCTTTGTTGTGTTAAAAAATGGTTATCACAAAAGTATTAAAATACAGTCTTTGATAATGAGAAGAAAATGTTAAAAACAGTTTATATGAAAGTGTTTAAGAAAGGAACTACAACAAGTATTTTGAGTTCAATAAAAATCATGTTTGTTTGGTAGTATAAATATATACAGAAGGAGAAATATTTAAGAATTTACATATATTGAGAGGCTGAGATTTACATATATGTATATATTTACATATATTTGCATGCGGTTTATGCGTGTGTGTGTGTGTGTGTGTGACAGAGGGAGTGTGTGCATGTGTGTGTGATATGATATGCTATAAATATAGTACAAAATAAAGTTACATATGCCAAACAACATTGCATATATAAATTTCAGAAGGTGCCGAGCTGGCAGAAGCGTTAGCACGCCGGGCGAAATGCTTAGCGGTATTTCGCCCGTCGCTACGTTCTGAGTTCGAATTCCGCCGAGGTCGACTTTGTCTTTCATCC
Organism: Octopus bimaculoides; assembly: GCF_001194135.2. Taxonomy (NCBI): domain Eukaryota; kingdom Metazoa; phylum Mollusca; class Cephalopoda; order Octopoda; family Octopodidae; genus Octopus; species Octopus bimaculoides. Next base: position 8,416,422 of record NC_069006.1, on the reverse strand, counting down.
TTTCGGGGTCAATAAATTAAGTACCAGTTACGCACTGGGATCGATGTAATCGACCTAATCTCTCTGTCCGTCCTTGCTTGTCCCCTCTATGTTTAGCCCCTTGTGGGCAATAAAAAAATAAGAAACATTAGTACGCCGGACGAAATGCTATGTGGTATTTCGCCCGTCGCTACGTTCTGCGGTCGATTTTGCTTTTCATCCTTTCGGGGTCGATAAATTAAGCACCATTGGCGTACTGAGG
>NC_069006.1:8415094-8415633 GCF_001194135.2 Octopus bimaculoides | reverse complement strand
ATATATATATATATATATATATATATATATATATATATATATATATACACACGCGCGCACATGCGCATATGATCATGCTGACAATAGGTACATTGATATAGACGCAGATTCGCATAACCCTCGCCCCACACCCGCGCGCAAACTAATATACATATATGCAAATAATATACAAATACGTGTGTGTGTGTAAATATATGCAAATATACAAATATATGTACATATATGCAAATATATTTGTATATTTGTGAATATTCTTTTATTCTCTGATTCTTTTACTGTTTTCAGTCATTTGACTGCGGCCATGCTGGAGCACCGCGTTGAAGGGTTTTAGTCGATCAAATCGCACCCCACCCCCCGGATTTATTTCTTAAGCCTAGTTTTTATTCTATCAGATTCTTTTGTCGAAGCGCTAAATTACGAAGACGTAAACGCACCAACACCGGCTGTCAAGCGGCGATGGGGAACAAACACAGACACAAAGACGTACGCACGCATACACACACACGCACACGTCTATATATATATATATATATATATAT
>NC_069006.1:8411294-8412477 GCF_001194135.2 Octopus bimaculoides | reverse complement strand
TATGTGATGTCAGAGAGATAGGCCTATAATTTTTAGCATTTGCTCTGTTTCCTCCCTTTTGGATATGGCATATTATCCCTTCTTTCAGTTTGTTTGGGAGCTTACCACTTGCAAGGAAGGTCTGGAAGAGAAGCTGCAATGTTCTTGCAAGGGCTCATTTGCATGATTTGAGAAGGACTGCTGGAAATCCATTGGGGCCAGCAGCTGAATTTGTGTCAACCTCATCTATGGCCAGCATTACGTCTTCAATGTTTATGTACTCAATTTTTGCCTCTTTGGTTACAGGTAAAGTGGCAAAGAATTCTGCTGGTTAAGACATACACACACACACACAGACACACAAATCCACTCACAAAGCTTTGGTCAGCCCAAGGCTATAGTAGAAGACACTTAACCAAAATGTCATGCAGTGGGACTGAACCCGGAACCATGTGGTTGGTAAGCAAGCTCCTTACCACTCGGCGCCACTCCTGGGCCTTTTTATTTATTTGCTTGTTTGTTTATTTATTTATTATAGGCTTGCAGATATTTCAAATATAGATTTGGCTGTATTCATGATTAACTTGTATCAATCGATCCGCTGAACGCCTGAAAGTGTAGGCAATCGCCAGCACAATGTAATGTTATCTTTCTCAGGGCCGAAAGAAAAAGACATCCAATGAAAAAGAAGAAAGGAAAAGAAAGAGGGTGGAATTCGGTCCGTGCGACGTTTACACAGAATTCGGTTGCCTGTTTGTGTATGTATGTATATATGTATATCACTGTTCGGTTTTATTTCAAGATTTCTTGCAAATGGTGAAAGAGCCGGTTACTAGCCTAGATCCAAGGCTCCTTCATTAGAATTTCAACGTCAACAACAGGGTATATTTGTATGTATGTATGTATGTATGTTATCAATCAGTTTCATTTCTGTATTTCTTGTCCATAGAGAAAGAACCGGACTCTAACATAGATTCAAGACTCCTTCATTGGAACTTTTATCAACATCATCTAGGTATTTGTGCATATGTGTGTGTGTGTGTGCAGTATTTGGTGTTAGTGCATGCGCAGATTTGTATGTTTGTTTTATGGATGCGTTTTTATGTATATATTTTCATGTCTAGATGCATGCATATGTATTTATGTGCTAAATGTTTGGAAAGTTTTACATATCTTTACAGTTCCATTGATGGCTTGAATCTGT
>NC_069006.1:8409672-8410872 GCF_001194135.2 Octopus bimaculoides | reverse complement strand
TTGGACAGCTGCTAATGATGTGGGTGATATCTTCGATACTGATTCCACAGAGTCTGCATCGATTATTACATTGTGGCGCTTTCCCCGCCTCTCTGTCCCGTTTGTTAATTAGGAATTTGGTTGCTATTTCTTGTTCTTGAATAGCAAGGGCATACCCTTCAAAGTGAGAGTTGGTGACCCGATTGTTTGTCCACGATAGACTGCTCTGGTTGTCAATGTTGTTATCACCTTGGAGCTTTCTGTTAACGTATCCATGCATGGTCTTCTGCTAGAATGCATTCATCCTCTCCTCTGATGTCATGTTACGGTAGAGTCTTGCAATTTCTTTGGATAAGAGTTCAGGGTTGTCGAATAAGGAATGCTTGTCAAGTAGTTACCTTCCCAATCTCATGATGGTATTTACCTCATGTCTACAGACTTCATCAAGGGGTGCATGTATGTATGTATGTATGTATGTATGTGCAGATTTGTACATTCTGCTTTATGCATGTATTCTTATGCATATAGTTGCATATCTAGACATGCTCATATATATTTAAATGATAAACTTCTGGAAAGTTTTACAGATTTTCACAGTTCTGGTGATGGATTGGATCTGTAGTCTTCGAATTAGCTTTCGCCTTTCTGATTTTCAGAAGCCTAATTTCTCAAAATTGGTATTTAGGCAATGTGTTACATATCCCAGTACCCCAATAATTACATGTATGTATGTATGTATGTATGTATTATGTATGTATGTATGTATTATGTATGTATGTGTGTGTATGTATGCCATCGTTCAGTTTAATTTCAAGATTTCTTGCTAACAGGGAAAGATCCGGTTTCTAACCTAGATCCAAGGCTCCTTCATTTGAATTTCAACATCAATAACAGGATATTTCTGTTTGTATGTATGTATGTATGTATGTATGTATGTATGTATGTATGTACGTATGTATGTATGTATATGTGCAGATTTGTTTGTTTTATGTGAGCATTCTCATGCATATAGTTGGATGTCAAGAGATGCTCATATATATTTAAATGATAAACTTTATACAGTTCCAGTGATCTGAAGTTTTCGAATTAGCTTTCTCTATTCTGAAAGAAGAAGAAGAAGAAGAAGAAGAAGAAGAAGAAGAAGAAGAAGAAGAAGAAGAAGAAGAAGAAGAAGAAGAAGAAGAAGAAGAAGAAGAAGAAGAAGAAGAAGAAGAAGAAGAA
>NC_069006.1:8406691-8409142 GCF_001194135.2 Octopus bimaculoides | reverse complement strand
ATACATACATATATATTTATTTATTTATATGCTTTGAATATCGTGACAAGAAAAAGAGTATACAAGTATATTGAAAATTAAATTATTTACTGTGCGTATATATATATATATATATATATATATATATATATACATACAATTATATGTAGATGTTTATGAATATATATATTTATGTATGTATAAGAACATTATGTATGCATGTATATACATGTATGTATTTAATAGGTATGCAATTGTACATGTATATGTCTGTGTATACATGTATATATATATATATATATATATATATAGATAGATAGATAGATAGATAGATAGATAGATAGATAGATAGATAGATAGATATATAGATAGATAGATAGATAAGTATATATACTTCTATTTTTCATATGTATGTACATGTGTTTGTTTTCATGCATGCATGTGTGCCTGTATGTATTAAGACATGATTTTAAAATTTGTTGATAAACATGTACAATGTCAAAACAAACATGGCGTCGTCTCAAAATATTGTACTAAGAAACAGAAACCAACATGGTGTAACATTTTTGCTTTTATTTTTGTTTCATTAAACTCTAAACTCTTGTTGGGTTTCTAAACGTTTACTGTTTAAACATTTATTTTATTAGTGGTCTTCGTATAAATATCTGTCCCTACATAAGAACTCGTATCAGAAGAGACAAGAAAGCGAAAGAGATGGAGACAGGGAGAAAGAGAGAGAGAGAGAGACAGACAGACAGACAGACAGACAGACAGAGACAAAGACAGAGAGAGAGACAGACAGACAGACACACAGAGACAAAGACAGAGAGATTCGGAGAAAGTGTTAAAGGTTAACAGCCACGGAGACAAAATGGCGCCGTTAAATACCACTTAACGCGAACGCAGTAAAATAGATGAGAATTTGATTGGGTTTTTTTAATTAATATTTTGATAATTATTTTTTTCATCGTTTATTCCAGTGTTTGTTTGTTTTTTGGGGGGGAAATTTTCTTTTGGATTTTAATACATTTTAGGACTTATTTATTTTTATTTGTATTTTTAACTGGACTATCTTTCAAGATACAATTTAAGATAGCATAAAAGCTCGATAGGTTGATCTGAACACCAAGCTAGACTTCGACTTGCAATCACAACTATCAAGTAACGCTATATGGATCTTAGCGAATCGACAATGATTAAAATATATATTTGACGTCTGACGGCGTTTATAACTGTCTTTTATTACAAGACTAGTGAATCTATCTTAGGATATAATTAATTCGATAAATTAATAGTTTTAGAAAGAATTAGTTTGCATTTGGCCGATTATTTTTCTGTATATGTCTCACAGATATAAGATTTCAGTATATGACGAAAAGCTGATTGAATTAAAAATGGTTATTGGGAGAATTGTAGCGGAATTCACAATAGAGTAGTTATCATCATCATCTCGATATTTTTTTATTTTATATTTCATTGCTTTCAAATAACCAACATCACAAGATGACAATACAAGGAAGTTTGTAATATAAGGAAATTTGAATGATAACAATGGGCAGAGGGAAACAAAATAATTTATATACATACATGTGGGCCGTTGGCGATGTCTTCTTTTTCTCCTTCTTTGTACTTTTCCCTTTCTTTTTTCTGACGAAGAGCTACTGCTCGAAACGTTAAACTCTCTCCTTTCACCGAGCATTAACTTAATACACTTCTTATACATGTCCTCACATTCGCTGCTTATTATTTTCTCGTTTTTATTCGTTTGTTTGAATTGTTTGTTTATTTGAATTGACAAGATAGATAGATAGATAGATAGATAGATAGATAGATAATATTTATCTGGGAGACAATCGCTGAGGACCGCCCAAAGTGGCACCCTGTCATAACAGATGTCAAGAGGCAGTGATCAAATTCCGAAGACGCCCTTACTCGCCCCGACCCTCTTTTACACCACCCTTGGCTTCAACAGTACCCTGCGCACTTATCAGGGTTAAGAGAGTCAATCACTACACGGATACGAGTTAATGCTAAACTCAGGAACATATAGTATTTAATGTGTGGGGGGGTCCAACTTTCTGGCGGTAATTCTTCATCAGAAAGCTGAAAAATAATTATAGAAGTGTGCATATGTATGGGTGTATGTATGTATGTATATATGCATAAATATATGTTCATATTCGATTAGAGGCTCTGTTAACCTCATGAAGGCATGGTTTCATCCAAAGAAATATTAGTTCAATACCTAGTATGTTTGGGAAAAAAATTCCTTAAAATAATAGGTATATATATATTAAAACATATAATTTATGTTCATATAAAAGAAGAAAAAGAAAATGGAGATTGGGAAGTTAATAATTGTTTAATAACAGCAAATTAATCATCATCCCTTACAGCTGTTTCAATTAATACTCAGTAAATATTAAGTAAATATTAAATTTGTATGACCTGAGCATAATATCTTCTTATATA
>NC_069006.1:8401094-8405844 GCF_001194135.2 Octopus bimaculoides | reverse complement strand
ATATATATGCAGTGTAGAATCAATAAAGATTAAAGAGAACAATACGTGAAAAATGAAGTTTGACAAATATGGCATTACTTTAACGCTTGAAATGTTCAACGATTTGTCTTATCGTTTCGTTTATTACTTTTCTACCAGGAAGATGCAGTAGTTTAATTTATTTGCCACATATACAGGTCGTATTAATACTAATTTTAAGTCATCTCATGTCTCTAAGCTACAAATTGCTAAAATGGTCGTTTGACCCTTAACCACATATAATTCCTATCTTCCGTCACTAGAACGGTTTTGATAAAGTTATGGGGACAACTACGGTAGCTCCTCGTCATATCGCGGTTCACATATCGCGGTTTATTATTTAAGCTTACGTCGATTCCTCTGTGGTGTTGTTTTGCATTTATAATAAAATAAATATATACAAATTATAAAAATTATAAAGTGATAGTATGTTGTCAACTTAATGTGACAGTCCCATAAAAGGGAAGAATGCTACTTTTGTTTAGCCCTAGGAAACACCGTTTCCTGTTGGACTTGACACGTTTCTTTTGTCCTTATGTTTTCAAATTCTTCTCTTTTATGGGACTGTCACTTTAAGTTGACAACATACCATCATTTTATCATGCTGCTACTGCATAAATCTCTGAGAGATTTAGAAATATATTATTTCTATTATAAAAATAATAATAAATATACAGTACTATTTCTACTTCACGAATTTTCCCCTATCGCGGGAGGTTTGGGAGCGTAACACCCGCGTTAGTCGAGGGATTACTGTACTTACTTCTCAGTGTACTGACAAAATATAATTGTATTCTTTAAAATAACAGAAACTGTTAAGATTTCGATACCTGAAAAATATTTGCACTCTGACTTAACATTCTAGTCACATTCTGAAACCGTTCTAGTCCAGCGGTGGTCTGCTCTTGGGCAGGCTCTCTCCAGCACTCTCTCTACATGATCTGGGAAGGCCCGTACCTTTTCTTGCGCCGTTAAGTAAATTACTGGGACTTTGGTCACCATGACTAAACTGGTGATGAATACTAGAGTGGTTTTCCATAGCCTTCTCCAGGCAGGCGGGATTTGAACTCAGAATGTAGAGAGCCATAATAACGTATAATAAATAGCATGACATATATTGAACGGTATAACGTATAATAAAGGGTATAACGTATATTAAACGGTATAATGTATATTAAATGGTATACCGTATATTAAGCGGTATAACATACACTAAACGGTATAATGTATGATAAACGGTATAATGTATATTAAACGGTATAACGTATATTAAACGATATAACGTATAATAAACGGTATAACATATATTGCACGGTATAACGAATAATAAACGGTATAACGTATATTAAACGGTATAGCATATATTAAACGGTATAACATATATAAACGGTATAACGAATAATAAATGGTATAACGTATATAAACGGTATAATGTATAATAAACGGTATAACGTATATTAAACGGTATAACATATATTAAACGGTATAACGTATATAAACGGTATAACGAATAATAAATGGTATAACGTATATAAACGGTATAATGTATAATAAACGGTATAACATATTAAACGGTATAACGTATAATAAACGGTAGAACGTATATTAAACGGTATAACGAATAATAAACGGTATAACGTATATTAAACGGTATAACGTATAATAAACAGCATAACATATATTGAACGGTATAACGTATAATAAGCGATACAACGTATAATAAAGGGTATAACGTATATTAAACGGTATAATGTATATTAAACGGTATAACGTATAATAAACGGTATAACGTATATTAAACGGTATAACGTATATTAAACGGTATAACGTATGATAAATAATAGAACGTATAATAAGAGTTGTAACGTTTTCCCCTCTGCAAGTCTTTCTTCTGCCTATGTCCCTGTCTTCCGGCAATCATCCCCTTACTACTGTTCAAACAGGACATATAGCTTCGGAAGAATTGCGAAAGGTGTCACCGCGGTCCTTTCCCCTAAACTAAACCCGTAAAAAATAAACAAAAACAAGGATCGCAGATTGAATCCACGATAAGGTAGCTCTTCACTTTTAGAACATTTCTATTTCATTTCTGTTTATTACTGAATATCGTTGGGGAAAGTGAAGCCATCACAACGTACGAATTAATTAGACAAAGATTGGCTTTTCTTCATTAAATAAATGAAATTATTTCCAAATTTTTATGGAAATACTCTGGTGACAACAAGAACAACAACAATACACGTGCACACACGTTCAGTGCCATTCACATACACATGTCCACACGCATATATTCACACACATCCATTCACACACACAATCACACACGCGCGTGCATACACTCACACACACACACAGAAAATCACTCACGCTCCTATACACATATACACACCTTCACACACGCAGTCACGCGTACTCTTACACTTACACACACACACACACACTCACATTCACATACACATACATTCACACGAATATATATGTACACACACATTCGCATACGCAACTACTAGCACACACATACTCACAGACAGTTCATACGTACAGCCACAACCACAAATGTATACACTACATACCACGTACAACAACATGCACACACACACATACACACACACACGGCACAAGACAAATACAGCATGCTCCACACATTTCCACACACATTCATACACACAACCATACATATACATTCACATAAATGACGTGCACGAACACAAACACACACACACATAGCACAAGACAAATACAGCAAGTCAACACATTTCCACACACACACACACACATAAGCACACACTTACACAACCACGCAACCTCAAAAACAACTACACGTAAAAAGCCACAAAAACACAAGCATTCTGAAAATATTTAAGACATTTTTGTCCCAATGAATACGTGCTGTTGAACGATATTAACGAATTTAGCTTAATCACATGACATATTTTGATATAAAATAGTATAATTACACAGACGAGTCTCTTCTAATGAGGAAACATCCTTTATCACCATTATCATTAGACAACCTACTGAGAACCATTCAATATTTCATTTGGCCCGAAACTTAAACCAGCAAGAAGCCCACCTTGCTTTTCTTCTCTTCGTGGTGTCTCTCTATGAGTTATACATAAAATCGAACGGAATAGTTTATTGTGGTTTCTCGTCTTCGTTAAGAAAGGTTTGTGAAGGCGCGTGGATAAGTCGTTAGTGTATTTGGCTGAAGATCGTAAGGACTTCTTTCAGTTTCCATCTACCAAATCCATTTAGAAGGCTTTTCTCGGCTTGAAACTATTAGGTTGGTGCATAATTATTGCGGCTTTTTCTCAACAAAAACAATAACAACATGTAACAAAAACATCTTTAAATGATTATTCCGGAGCATATACACCATCTACTTCAATTACTGCTTCCCATTTGCTTGGCAGACGGTCAGACTGTCATTTAAAGATGTTTTTGTTAAATATTGTTATTGTTTTTGTTGAATAAAATTTGTTGAAAAAAAGGCCGCAATAATTATGCACCAACCCAATGCAGTGGGACTGAACTCGGAACCATGTGGTTTGAGAAGCAAGCTTCTTACCACACAGTCACGTCTGTACCTATACACTTTACTCTTCCTTAGTGATATTCCTCTTCGAAATGAGATGGCGATGCTCTCTCCCGGTGAATTTGCCAAAAGATAATTGATTGTTGCAAAAATAGCGCCTATAGACTGGATGACAACCCCTGGGTGAGGACTCGTGCTTTTGGGACTAAAAGTGGCCGTGGATATGTAGGACTCTTTGAGTTTCCTTCTCCTGTGTCAGGGGGACAGCATCATCCACATATTCAAATATTTTGTATATTATGAATACTTTTATCTCATTTCATCCTTTCTTTCGTTCGCCTTTTATGCAAGCTTCCAATGTAAAACGTTCACCACTTAATCATGTCTCTATTTCTTATATTCTTCCTGGGCCAACTTGGGGCATTCTGCAACAATATATGTTACTATTTCATCCCAAATTCCACAGTCTTCATTTTTTGCCGACACTCTCTCCCCAAGTTACTTGTTTTCAGCGCTGGATATTGGGTTGCTATAACAAGTCTCTCAGCTTCTTTTTTTCAATTGTCCCTTTTTCAATCAAATCCACATTCCACATACATCCTCCAAACTTAACCATGCGAAGGTTTCTCATCAATCTGTTTAACATCTACTCTTTGAATTTCATTCCTGTTCTTTTCTCCTATTCCACACTTGAACGTCTGTTCTTTATTCACTGCCTTCGGGCATTTTTCCGTGGTGTTCCGCAAACGATCAAGCACGATGTTTCGTTACATCTCCACACACTCTTCTACACCAATTAAACCTCTTCCAACAGGTCTTCAGTTCTTACAATTGTCGTTGTTGTCGTTGTTATTGTGGTCGAGGCGGCGTGCTGGCAGGTTCGTTAGCACGACGGGCAAAACGCTTAGCGGTATTTCGTCTGTCGCAACGTTCTGAGTTCAAACTCCGCCGAGGTCGACTTTAACTTTCATCCTTTCGGGGTCGATAAATTAAGTACCAGTTGCGTACTGGGGTCGATGTAATCGACGATTCCTCTCCCCACAAATTTCAGACCTTGTGCCTTTATTAGAAAATATTATTATTATTATTATTGCTATTATTATTATTATTTATGTTTGACTTTTGCTTTGCATTTGTACAAGTTGGATCCAAGTCTCACCCAGAGACCTCAAGAGACAACAAGTTAGAAGATCATGT
>NC_069006.1:8397025-8399584 GCF_001194135.2 Octopus bimaculoides | reverse complement strand
TATTATTATTATTATTATTATTATTATTATTATTATTAAGGTGGCGAGCTGGCGGAATTGTTAGTACGCCGGGCAAAATGCTTAGCGACATTTCGTCTGTCTTTACGTTTTGAGTTCAAATTCCACCGAGGTTGACTTTAACTTTCATCCTTTCCGGGTTGATGTACTGGGGTCGATGTAATCGGCTCATCCCCCTCCGCCCAAATTTCAGGCTTTGTGCCTATAGTAGAAAGGATCACTATTATTATTTCACCTCCTCCTCCTCTTACTACTACTACTACTACTACAATTATTTTCTTAACGTGCCGCGTTCTATTTCTTCTGAGATTTCTTATACAATTTTAAAGTTTGTCCTCAGTCATGTCTAAATCTGATTACATCAGTTGCGAAATTCATTAAACTAGATGGAAATTGTTGTTTTACAGCAATTTTCAATTTAATAAAACTATAGCACATTAATTAATTAAAAAATTTTTTTTATATTGTTCTTAACAGTACAAATAACCTTATCGCATTTCGAATTTTCTGATTGGTTAAAAAAAAGAAGTTACGAACATGCAAAATACAACCAAAACGATAGTGTGAAATAAACATTATATATTTATTATTTCAACAATAAAATGAATTTTCAATAACAGTTTTCAATAATCCTTGTTACGCAATAAACTGTTCGTGGTACGGTGTCAGATCGCCTTGTACAGTGTTAGATCGCCTTGTACGGTGTCAGTTCGCATTGTATTGTATATTTGGTAAGTTCTTCGCCTTGCGTTGTTCACTGTTTTGACAGTAGAATTTGGTTCACGAATCCATCAGGGCTTAGAAAAACTGAAGGACCGCTGCGACAAGTGTGTGAATCTGAGAGGGGAATATGTTGAATAAAATCAGAATTAGCTGATCCTCCTGTATTTTCTTTTAGCCAAAGCCAGGAACTCATATATATATATATATATATATATATATATATATATATACACGCGCGCGCAGACCCATAAGAATTTAGGAAATAATGTGAGGCAGGAGAACGGTATTGTACGGTGCTTCCAGTAGGGACGGAAGTCTGGGATTTTTAGTTAGATTCCTTTCGTCTCAAACGTGGCCATCATTGAGTTTAGTAGAGCAATACTTCTGGAAGAGGAGGGAGAAATAGAAGACTTATCTTCCCGGTTACGGCAGTTGCGCAAAAGAAAAACACTAGCGGTGACGGTGAACGAAGAAGCCGCCAGTAAGCAATAAAGCCATATAGCAGTTATATGATTCGAGTGATGAAACCGGTTCAGTATTGTGTGGTGTGCCGTTGTGGTGTACAATCGTTTCAACGATGGTAGAAAGAGAAAAAAAGCCAGGGGGTTTGAATGTGGTCCAAAAGAAATCGTACGCACTCTGGAGAAACACTATTGTTCAGTATTCATTGAGAAACTGATACTAAACGGAAAGGCCGAAATCGTTATGATCTCTGATTGATAACTAAGGGAGTGTTCTGCAGTGAAAGTTGTATGTAATTGTATGTGTGTGTGCATGTGTGCGTGTGTATTTATGCGCGTGTGTGTGTGTGTATGTGCGTGTGTGTGTGTATGTGTGTAGGAAATCAATATATTTGCCGGCTGTATGTTTGTGTATATATATATAATCAAAATAAGCAACAGGATATCCAGAGGTGATGTAATACGATCGTTTCAAGCGACTCCATTTAATTGAACAATGCAATCTTTACATCAATTTAAATGCAGAGCAATCTTCGGCTGCATAAATAAATAAATAGAATTAATTTAATCAGTAGGACACCTTTGTTTAATTTTACCTAAATCCTCTAAGAGGGTAAGCAAACAAAGTTTACTAGCTTCTAAGCTGAAGTGAAAAGAGCGTTGACTTTGTCTTTCTTCTTACTCTCTTTAGGTAAAATAAGATTGTTTTCGTATACATTCGCTGCTTTCTTCCAAGGAATCTAATGCTCTTAGCTTAGTTTTTCCCTGGGGCTGGCCAGATTGGCGCAATCTCGAGTATAACCAGCCGAAATTGCAACGATATAACCAGCCGAAATTCCTCGACTAAGGAAAGAAATCTCTGAATGACCTGTCCTTGTTTTCTTTGTATCGTCTGTCTGTATGTTTTGTTGTCCCTTTCTTGTATCATCTAACTGTCTTGATGTTTTGCGTTCTTGTCCCATTTTGTATATATATATATATATATATCAGAAATGATCGATTAATTTGGATGACGAAAACATATACACTAGTACTAGTAGAAAAGCAAGTCCCAAAAAAGCCGAGATCGAGCGTGTTTAATTGATGAGACAACGGAAATTGTCGAAACTGACGTCAGTATTAAGAATTCTCGATCGCCATTTTTCGAACGATTCAAGTTGGTGTTTGTGTATAGGTTTTTATTCATATACGTTAACTACGGCATTAGAGCATTTTAGCTCTTATTTCTAGCAATGTAGGTGTTTCTTAACACAGTGGTCAGATTTAATGGCAATTATAATTCCCCTCTTTGGTAAAACATTGCAACCTGCTGTTTATATTAATTTTATGTGCGTGGATATATATATATATATATATA
>NC_069006.1:8395239-8396585 GCF_001194135.2 Octopus bimaculoides | reverse complement strand
ACAACCGATGCTGGTGTGTTTACGTCCCCGTAACTTAGCGGTTCGGCAAAAAGAGACCGATAGAATAAGTACTAGGCTTACAAAGAATAAGTCCTGTGGTCGATTTTCTCGACTAAAGGCGGTGCTCCAGCTTGGCCGCAGTCAAATGACTGAAACAAGTAAAAGTGTAAAAGAATAAGAGTACACACACACACATATATATATATATATATATATATGTGTGTGTGTGTGTGTGTGTGTGTGTGTGTGTGTGTGTGTGTGTGTGTGTGTATGTATGTGCAGATTTGTATGTTTTATGTATGTATTCTAAGCATATAATTACATATCTAGACATGCCCATATATATTTAAATGATAAACTTCTGGAAACTATTACAGATTTTTACAGTTCCGGTGATGGATTGGATCTGTAGTCTTCGAATTAGCTTTTCTTCTTTCTGGTTTCTCAAAATTGGTATTTAGGCAGTGTGTTACATATCCCAGGGCCCCAATAATTACATGTATGTATGTATGCATGCATGCATGCATGCATGTATGTATGCATGTATGTATGTATGTATGTATGTATGTATGTATGTATGGCTGATGCAAATCAGTGGAAAGAAATCGGTGTGTCGTTCAAACAGTGATCCTGTTGTCAGTATTGGCTTTACTTCGATGTAGATAGACAATTCCTTGTCACTGTGGGCGTGAGAAAATGCGATAAACAAGTAACTGGTCTGTCGGCGACCTGTTCCTCTATACCTACCGATGCCACTGATCATTAATTATCGTATAGAATTTTAAAAAAACATAGAATGGTAAAACAAAGCAGTATGGTTGTTTGAAAGTCTTTAATTGTCATCTAATTGGTTGTAAAACCTTAAGTTATATGCACAACTATGGAATGTATTGACATGTATACATAGCAGTTAAATCTAGCGTCCATTCATATTTGCTTGTGTAGGACATCTTCGTCAGAATCATGTTTACTTCTACATCATCGGTACATAATGTTACTTCTGGTTCATCGCCATTGTTGTCACCTCTGACTCATCCAGCTTTTGTGGTACCCTCTTGTTAGTGAGGACAAGTTGCTAGTTCATCAGCCACTGTTGTGGGTTTTGGTTCATCGTCAGCACAAGTTACTGGTTCATCAGCCGTTGTCGTCGTTTCTGGTTCATCGTCAGCACACGTTGCTGTTTCATCAGCCACTGTTGTGGGTTCTGGTTCATCGTCAGCACAAGTTGCTGTTTCATCAGCCACTGTTGTGGGTTCTGGTTCATCGTCAGCACACGTTACTGGTTCATCAGCCACTGTCGTCGTTTCTGGTTCATCGTCAGCACACGTTGCTGTTTCATCAGCCAC
>NC_069006.1:8391913-8394449 GCF_001194135.2 Octopus bimaculoides | reverse complement strand
AGGAGGAGGAGGAGGAGGAGGAGGCCGAAGTGCCCTGCTGAATTTGTTTCAGGTCTCTGCATTTCAGTCCAAATCTTGCCTAAGTCGATTTTCCCTTTCGTAAATTTAGGGACCGATTAAGCAAGGTACCTATTCGTAACGTTGGATAAATAAGGGAATTTTTTAGAGAGTCAATCGAGATGTCTTGCAGCGTTTGTTCTAGTTCTTTGCATTCTAAATTCTTGTGTGATAGACATATTGATGGAGACATTAGAATCTCGGTGTATCAACACGTAAGACGCCAGGTTTGATTAGATACCATAACACTGAATTCACAGTGAAAGGTAAACACAACCATGAGGTATCATGCGCCGGTAGGATACCTCAGGTATGTATATGTAAATATCAAATCTAATATAAACGGTTGATGCGACTCAGAGCTGGTTCTAGGTGCATCGTAGGTATAAAAGAGAGCACAAATGAGATTTAAGATTTACTACAACCGTTTCGGTAGACTTTTACTGATGTATTTATAGAGTGCATCGTAGCATATACCTACCATCTTCAGGCAAAACTTTAAACAGGTATAAACAGGTGAGATAATACCTTGATGATGACTTATCCAATAAACATGATGAAGGGTTTATTCAACATGTTTGCTGGATGTGTCATCAAAGTTTTACCTCGCCTGTTTATGTGTTCAAAGTTTTAACTGAAGATGGTGGTTTGTATGTTATGAAGTAATCTATGAATACAACAATAAAATTCAACTGAAACAGCCGTCATAAATTTTAAACTCCATTTGTGTTTTTTTCCATGCATAACATATCAAAACTTTGAGATATACACAGCAAAGGGAAATGAAAATTGCTTCTTATAATACCGACTGACTGAAAGACTGAAGCAGAACGGGTGTTTGAAACTTCGCAGCCAAAATTCGTGCGCCATTATAAATTACGGTACTTCAATTTAGTTTGGAAAATATGCGTCCGTAGTTGCAAGTAATTTCTGTATAACAACATGTCAAAACTTTGATACATATGTACTCGGCTCAGGGTATTTCGTGACAGTCGAGGAGCTCATACGAAGCGGCTTCACGTACAAGAAATAGCAGCCAAATCTCCCTCGAATTACAACTTGCTACATTAAGAACGCATTGGATAATATTGTCATTGATATGGGAATGTCATAGCTGTAGGTTCAGGTTTAGAATTTCTCTTCACAACTAGGTGGAGTTCAGTGCAACTGCGGCAATTGGGGCAAGTATTTTCCACTTTAACCCAGGATTGATGAATGCTTTGTGACGGAAACTATGTAGACCCCCGTTGGATATATATATATATATATATAGAGAGAGAGAGAGAGAGAGAGAGAGAGAGATAGAGAGAGAGAGAGAGAGAGAGAGAGACAGACAGACAGAGAGAGAGACAGAGAGAGAGACAGAGACAGAGAGAGACAGACAGACAGAGAGACAGACAGACAGACAGACAGACAGACAGACAGACAGACAGACAGACAGACAGACAGACAGACAGACAGATAGATAGATAGATAGATAGATAGATAGATAGATAGATAGATATAAATAATTAAGCTCTGAAACATTTATCACTAATAGGTAACTTTGATTAAGTTGAGGTCGGGGGTTGAAGTTCTGGTTCGTTTCGAGTCTTCATGTACTTAAGACCCGAAAGGCGGTTACTGTTAAATACTCCTAGTTAATTAGAAATAAGGTAAAAGAAAGCTATAGCTGTATGGATTGAGGGAGGTAGGAATGCTTACTTCCCTTCACTAACTAATAACTTTGAAATTATCGGTCCGTAAGAGGTTAAAAAGGATAAACACAATGAGATTTATCCTACTTTTCTTACTGTTATAATTACCAAATATAGATACATATAAAAAAAAGTAGGGGACATCTTGACATCTTGTTCCCATCAATGTGAGATCTTTAAAAAAATTGAACTTACAGTTCAAAATATCATTTCATATCTACGTTAGATATAATCCTTTCTATCATAGGCACAAGGCCCGAAGTTTTGGGGGAGGGTACTAGTCGATTACACATCGACTCCAGAATTTCTCTGGTACTTAATTTATCGATCCTGAAAGGATGAATGGCGAAGTCGACCCCGGCCGAATTTGAACTCAGAACGTAGTGTTCGTCCAACATGCTATCGACTCTGCTAGCTCGTCGCCTTTACGTTAAATATAGTAAAACAGGATTGGTTGAAGAAATAAAATGATGGATAATTGAAAGAAGAAAGGAAGGGCCGATAGAACGAAAGGATTGACAGAAAGCAAAGATTGACAAGAAGGGATGACTGACAGAAAAGAAGGACGGATAAGGAGGAAGTACTAAGAAGGAAGGACTAGTAAGAAATAAGAGGACTGATAGAAAAGAAGGACCAGTTGAAAGGAACAACTAGAAAAATTAAGGACTGAAAGAAAGGAAAAGGACAGGTAAAAAGGCGAAGGGCTGACAGAAAGGAAAAGGACAGGTAAAAAGGCGAAGGGCTGATAGAAAGGAAAAGGACAGGTAAAAAGGCGAAGGGCT
>NC_069006.1:8387087-8391903 GCF_001194135.2 Octopus bimaculoides | reverse complement strand
GACAGGTAAAAAGGCGAAGGGCTGATAGAAAGGAAAAGGACAGGTAAAAAGGCGAAGGGCTGATAGAAAGGAAAAGGACAGGTAAAAAGGCGAAGGGCTGACAGAAAGGAATGACTGAGAGAAAGGAAGGAAAACTGTGGTTATTACTTACTGAAAGAGACAAGCATAAAGATTGCAAGGATTGTAAAAAGTTTCATGGACATCTTGGTTTACCAAATTGTTTCTTTCTGTAAAATAAAATATACTATTTTTATTATTTCATTATGAAAAAGATACAAAACTTTGAGGTTATGGATACATTTATGCATTTTCCAAGACAGCATTTGCGTAAATAAAGAGAATTAGAATTGGTTGAAAATCGAAACTGGATCATGGGCTTTACTCAAGGAGAGATAATCTTTTGGTCTTCCACAAGAGTCTGGAGGTAGAAAAATTATTAGTTTCTTACAGATTCCAACTAGCCACAAATATTTAAATGAAGAAATTAGATTTTTCAGAGTTCCTGGTCTTAGTAAGATCCTAAACTCTCAAATTGTCTGCTAAGATATAAATAATATTTAAGTTTTACAGAATCCTTTGTAATTTCTTTAGCCGGCGCTTAATCCCGGTTTCTGTAGCCTTAATCTAGAGAGCGATTCAAATCTAACAATGTCTGTTTATTACGAATGACTTTCAACAAAAAGATTTGAAACTCATCGCTGTAAACCAATGTAGATCTTGTTAATTTGAAGAGTTTTCAAGCTCATCCGATCATTCTGAAGGCTCGTGACTAAGTGATTGAGGTATTCGAGTTCGATACCCGGTGACGCGTTGTGTCCTTGAGAAAGGTACTTTATTTCACGTTGCTCCATTCCATTCAGCAGGCAAAAATGAGTCTACCTGTAATTCAAAGGGGGCCAGTCTCTTCACATTCTGTGTCACGCTGAATTTTCCTGAGAACTACGTTGAGGGTTACGCGTGTCTGCGAAGTGCTCAGCGCGTTAATTTCACAAACAGGTTGTTCTGTTGATTGGATCAATTGGAATATGCATCGTCGTAACTGACGGACGACACAGTTTTGTTAATTTGAGGATGTTATTGTTGGTTACAGCGATAAATAAGACCACAGTGTCTCTCCCGTTTGCAGCTAGGTCAGCTGAGCTCTTTGAAAAGTAGGTGTGTCGTTCAATGTGCGCTGCTTATATTTTCTTTATTGTAATAGAACTAAGAGCGATCTATGTAAAGTGAATTAATCTCAACTGAGAATTAAAACAATGGGTTCGACCCCAATGCATACCACCTTGAGCAAATGTTATATTCAATAGCGTCGGGTTAACCCTTGCCTTGTGAAGAAAATTGGGTAAGGAAAAGCAACCTAATGGGTGGATTCTACTCATGTTTAAAATAATAGAGCCTTATCACGCATATCGTCTCACACTGATTTTGTCTGAGTATTACTTTAAGACTACGTATGTCTGTGAAGTATTCAGCCGCCTAAACATTAACTGAGGGGCAGGTAATTCAGTAGCTCAGATAAATGAAGCCGTTTCGTCGAATGAAGGGGATCCACCATATTAAAAATCCATTAAAAGTGAATGATAAATTATTAATATACATATAAAACAAATTCATTTCTGTATTCTAAACTGGAAACGAAAGTAAACAGGCAACACACAAGCGGAATAACATATAAAGAAAATTCTAGACTTGAGATTCAAACCTATATATTTCGTTAATATTGGGTTGGAGCATAATTATTGCGGATTTTTTTCAACAAATTTTATTCAACAAAAACTAACAACATGTAACAAAAACATCTTTAAACGATTATTCCGGAGCAAATTCACTATCTACTTCAGTTACTGCTTCTCATTTGCTTGGCAGACGGTCAGACCGTTATTTAAAGATGTTTTTGTTAAATAAATTTGTTGAAAAAAAGTTTCAATAATTATATGAAGTTAGTGGTGAGCTGGCGGAATCGTTAGTACGCCGAGTAAAATACTAAGAGGTATTCGTTTGTCTTTACGTTCAGAGTTCGAATTCTGCCGAGGTCAACTTTGCCTTTGAGGTCGACAAAATATGTACCATTTGAACGTTAGGGTCGATGTATTCGTCGTAGTCTCTCACCTGAACTACATATTTTTTTGTGCCAAAATGTGAAACCACTATGTAAATTGAATGTGTTTATGTTTCCTAATTTTGAGCCACAGTTTTGTACTTATAGAGGTTGAAGTTTTACATGGAGATGACGAGTACGAAGCAAGAGTGGGGGAGACATCAAATATAACAGCGATCGGAGAGATATATAATGGCGGGGGGGCGTAGGAGTACTCAGTAGTCTGAGGTAGGTACAGTTTTTATGAATATTTCTGAAATTTGGACATGACTGTGTAGTAAGATGGTTGTTTCTCAGCTATATGGCTCCGGGTTCAGTCCTAATGCATGGCGCCTGAGGCAAGTGCCTTCTGCTATAACCTCAAGCAGACCGAAGCCTTGTAAACGGATTTGGTAAACGGAAACTGAAAGAATCCCGACATATGTGTGTGTGTGTGTGTGTGTGTGTGTGTGTGTGTGTGTGTGTGTGTGTGCATGTCCCACCACCGCTAGACAACTGGTGTTGGTGTAGTATCCTTATGTCCCCGTCACTTAGCGGTTCCGCAAAAGATATCGATGGAATAAGTGCCAGGCTTTCAAACAAATACGACTAAAATTCTTCAAAGTTTATGAACGATTGGAACGACAGGAGATTTACGGTTGATCCTATTATGTTTATGATCTTAATTCCTAACATTAGCCGTGAAGTCACATGTTTCTTCATCTCAAAAAATATTTTAAAAAGCTTCCACGTGTTATAATGAGGTTTTACAGGATAACAGCTTCACTGATAAAATCTTTTATAACCCTCAACCTCCTCAATCATTTGGCGATAATAATAGGTCCCACAATAATTTATGGTTCGTCCTATTAAAATAGGCACACAATTAAAATCACATACGTATGTTCCCTCTTCACGCCTAATGTCAAGGCTTATATAATAGACAACCGACGACTCGGTCCCGTGCTGGATGGACATGCAGAGATAAATCTAAATGTCCTCTAGGACAGGCATGTGATGTATGCTACGTTGTTGACGAGGCATAGGTATCAGTAAATTATGACAACGTTCTAACAGCTCTTTCAACCGTTGCAAATCCCGAGAATGCAACAATCCCTTCGGCATTAACCTGGAGGTTTAAGGACGAGAACATCAGTGCAACATCAAATAGAAGATCCTTTCTAATACCAAACCTTACAGGTGAAAAAAGTGTTCTGTATGTTCGACAGGAAAACTGTATCTTTTAAACAACTTAAGAATCTCTGGTAATTATATAAATACTAAAAGCGAGACTTTTTCATCATGTCCGCATTTTACAGAATTCATTTTAGCGGTAATTAACGGACACTCCCGGGAAGTTTTCTTTTCGACTAGCTCTGAAGTACGTTGTATCTTTATCAAAGAGCCTCCATAAAGGGATCTCTTCTGTGACGACTACTGCGGCTTCTGACTTTTCAACATTATACATAGGTCATATAGAGGTATTTATCGAGAGCTACTTCTATTGCTCAATTTGATTATATATATATATACAGAGAGAGAGCGGGGATAGATAGATAGACAGACAGACAGACAGACAGACAGATAGATAGATATGAATAAACATATGTATTATATATTACATATTATGTAACATGTATTGTAAAATATATTTTTGGTATATTATATATATGTATATATATTGTATATTGGTTATATGTATCAAAGATATGCTAGGCACACATGCATATATATATGTATGTGTGCATGTGTGTATGAATATATAGACACACACACACATTTATATATACTGCATTTTGTAAATATAGATAGATAGATAGATAGATAGATAGATAGATAGATAGATAGATAGATAGATAGATGCAGGCGTGGTTGTGTGGTATGAAGTTTGCTTCCCAATCACATGGTTCCAGGTTCAGTCCCGCTGCATGGCACCTTGGGCAAGTGTCTTCTACTATAGCCTTGTGAGTGGATTTGGTAGACGGAAACTGGAAGAAACTCGTCGTATATATATGTATTTGTGTTTGTGTGTGTATGTGTGTGTGTATTTCTCTCCCCGCCATCGCTTGGCAACCGATGCTGGTGTGTTTATGCCCCGTGACTTAGCGGTTTGGCAAAACAGACCGATAGAATAAGTACTAAGCTTACAAAGAATAAGTCCTGGGGTCGATTTGTTCGACTAAAGGCGGTGCTCTAGCATGGCCACAGTCAAATGACTGAAACAAGTAAAAGAATAAAAGAATTTATATATATATATATATATATTGTCAAATCTCAGTGCATGTACGCGACACTTATTAAATATCCCACAGTGCTCTTTGTTATAAACCAAAGTCACACTTCATTACAGTAATCCCTCGACTATCGTGGATGTTACGTTCCAAAACCTCCCACCGAAATAATTAAAATCTCTAAAAAATATATATATAAATACCTATCGGCTGCAGAAACCCGCGATATACTGAAGAGTCCGCGATATAAATTTACATATATTAGCGACAGGTGAACCGCGTTGTACTGAGTGCACGATTGGTGAACCGCGATGTGGCGGGAGATTACTATACTGCATATAGTAAAAGCGACGAGTGTTTTCCTTCCAATGCTCTGCCGAGTTCAATCTGTCTCCGTTAGTATAGCTTTGGGATAAATTGGGCCCCAGCAAGATGACTTGCCAAAGGAACAAAAGACCCTATAGAAAGGTCATCTTGCTTTCTTTCCCGCAAATTTAACCCGGTCCTCTTT
>NC_069006.1:8384116-8385354 GCF_001194135.2 Octopus bimaculoides | reverse complement strand
TAGCTTACCTTTCAACTTATTTGCCATGAAACCACCTCAATTCTGGGAAGAGGGTATTTTCAAGTTAAAGGAAAGATGGAGATGCACTGTGCAACAAAATGGTTCGTATTTGGTTGATTAAAAATGTAATGGCAAGTATTTATTGACCTTTTCTTTCGTTTAAAAATCGGCACGAACTTTCCGGACAACCCAATATTGTTATTGTTGTTGGTAAGGCGGCGTGCTGGCTGAGTCGCTAGCACTCAGGAAGAAATGCTTTGCGGTATTTCGCCCGTCGCTACGTTCTGAGTTCAAATTCCACCGAGGTTGACTTTGCCTTTTATCCTTTCAGGTTCGATAAATTAAGTACCAGTGAAATTCTGGGGTCGATGTGATCGACTAGTCTCCCCTCCGAAAACCTCAGACATTGTTCCTATAATAGAAAGGATTATTATTGTTGTTGTTTTACTTCTTGTTTGTTCTGGTAGATTCTGTGAGGGCGGACAACAGCCTGCAGTCAGAGGTCTCACAGGGTCTCTTTCCGCACTTTATAAGCTTTGATACTTGGTTGCTAATTATCGTGACAGACATTCAACATCCAAGTACCAACCTCAAAATCCTAGCTGTCCCCAGCAGAGCAGTTTTGGGGGCTTGCTCTGCTCTCGTGTCAATTCCGATTTCTTTGACATATTGTTAGTGCTCCGAGCTACAACGACTGGAATGACAGACTCTTTCCTCATAGTCCCCATTCTTACAATTTCGTCTTTTAATATAGTCTGTACTTTTCAATCTTTTCTAGCCCCTTGTCACTTACGCGTGCATCTCCAGGTATTGCAATATCTATGATCTTGGTTTCAGTTTTTTCTTTTCTTTATCAACCACAATATTTGGTCTCCGAGCCTCGATTTTAAGGAGTCACATTGGATTGTAAAATATCACAGTATCTTATATTCCTTGTTCTCGATGAGTTCTGGTCCATGCTCGTACCATTTCCGTACTTTTCACATAGCCTCCAGTGGATGAACTCAGCCACGTTATCGTGCCTCCTTTTGTAGTGCTTTTGGGGCAGCTTGCTACACTCACTCACACTATGTGAGAATGTTTCGTTTCTGCTGCCACACATCCTACATATATGTATACATACATATGGGTGTGTGGGGTGTATATATATATATATATATGGGGACTATATATATATATATATATATAAGGGCGCTAGGAAGCACCAACTTTGCTACAAATAGGAATTAAAAATACTC
>NC_069006.1:8382580-8383489 GCF_001194135.2 Octopus bimaculoides | reverse complement strand
ATATATGCATGTATGTATGTATGTATGTATGTAAAAATTATTCTATAATTATAAACATAATTATAGTCAGGGGTCAGCCAATTGCTTCGCCACAAAAGTGTGTTACTGTCTGGGAGATCTTTATGGTAGTAGATAAGGCATTTTAGCACCTATTCCTAAATTCGGTGCGTGGCGAACAATTAGCTGACCCATGCTTATAATTATGTTTATAATTATAGAATATTTGTATGATTTTACCTAAAAAGGTTACTTTTAACGTACCGAACTACTTGGTAAAATTAGTATTTATTAATTAATTAATTGCTTAAATAATTAATTAATTAATTTTACCCTTTTATTATTATATATATATATATATATATAAGGGCGCTAGGAAGCACCAACTTTGCTACAAATAGGAATTAAAAATACTCCGAAGACACAAAAATTTACACTAGATTTTCACAGGCATGGTTGGAAAAAAACTAAGTGAATAAGTATTGCGTCTTACCACTGCAAAATTGCAAGGACTGCCAGTTAACCTGGTATCATGATTTCGAATTAAGCCCTTGTTATATATAATTCTTATACATACATCTATTAATTTCGCCTATACAGATTGTTTTTAGTTTTCGGCCACTGACATTATTATCTCTCATGAGTATTAATGTTCTTTACACATTTAAGAATTATACACACACACACATACACACACACATATTTTCTGATTATTTAAACTTGATTCCTGATAAACTTTTGTTTATTCTGTTGTTACCTGTACCCTACGAGCAAAGTGTGCCTGCACACCCAGGCCCAGGGATAGCACAGCTAACTGATACCGAGAGTAAATACAGCTATTTTTATCCCTTAGTCGGTTACTATAACCGCTAAGTCTGCTTACCTATATATATATATACATATATGTATATA
>NC_069006.1:8375171-8378470 GCF_001194135.2 Octopus bimaculoides | reverse complement strand
TGATTATTATTCGCTGCGGAATACGTAAGACGTTCTTTCCAACACGCTTCGTCAGTTATGCTTTAAGCTGTGTTTTTCACCCTGTCTTTACAAATAGATGTTATCAATTTTTGCTATAAACTGACAATAAGAACACCGGGGAACTTTTGGCAGGTGTTCCTCGTTGTTTCTGATCCGTATGTCAGCTTTGTGGCCAGAAAACTAGTGCAAACAGAGAAGATGGCGTTGTCATCATCACCATTACCATCAGCATCAGCAACAAAAATGGGAGCGTCGAGGAGGAAAGTCGTTCCTCCCACCAGCTCTCCCACAGAAGAAGATTTCCCTCCGTCATAACAACAGCCTGAGCCATGTGAGAGCTCGCGAAGCATGTGATATCAGTATCTACAACAGCAAGAAAGCGAAGACGGAAAAGAGAGAGAGAGAGAGAGAGAGAAGACAGTAGAAATTACAGCAACACCACGACGACCACTACTGGTACCAAACCAAAGAGAAACTACCAAACCAAAGACAAAGTGAAGTAAGGTAAGGAACACCGAGCAAAACAAGAATTCCACGAATTTTAAATAATTTTCCGACGTAGCCAGCTTTAAGAAAGAAATGTTTCCGTTGGGAAACATTTAGGCGCAGGAGTGGCTGTGTGGTAAGTAGCTTGCTTACCAACCACATGGTTCTGGGTCCAGTCCCACTGCGTGGCACCTTGGCAAGTGTCGGCCTCGGGCCGACCAAAGCTTGTGAGTGGATTTGGTAGACGGAAACTGAAAGAAGCCCGTCGTATATATGTATATATGTATGCGTGTGTATATGTTGTGTATTTGTGTTTGTCCCCCACAACATCACTTAAAAACCGATGGTGGTGTGTTTACGTCCCCGGAACTTAGCGGTTCGGCAAAAGAACCGATAGAATAAGTACTAGGGTTACAAAGAATAAGTCCTGGGGTTGATTTGATTCGACTAAAGGCGGTGCTCCAGCATGACCGCAGTCAAATGACTGAAACAAGTAAAAGGGTAGAAGAGTAAAGAGAGTTGGCCCTTGATGAAAAAGCGAAAGAACTGACCCAAGCCAAAACAAAATCATAAAAATTGAGGGGAGTAAGGCATTGGTTCTTATATCCCCTGAATTGTTGGAAATGAAGGGGAAAAAACTATTTATTTTAAATGTGTCTCGCGCAAGAGCAGGTGAGCAATTATGTGTCAAGCGAAGGAGGTTCTGAAGGACATTTTAGAAGACGTGGCCCACTTACAAAGAGGCAGACGGTATGCCAGCTTTCAGGTCCGCTTCAAAATTGAAGAACTCGCACGTAAACATGCAGTAATGTCTCGATGGAGTGAGGAATGGGTCCTGTACGCAACCTATCTCTCAAAAAGAACTGCCAGAATAAAAATAAGATGCGTTTCAAGAGGCGTGGATGTTTGGTGGAGCATAGCGTGCGTGGCAGATGATCTGGAGTCACTCCTGGAGGTTGAACGGAGCAGCAGGAAAAACTGGTCCGGAATAACCATTGAAATCCTGCTCCTTTTGAAGCCGGAAAACGTGAAAACGAGGTAGGGAAACCTACAGACAACGTCAATCGCCACATCAAAGTGGCTGTTCCATGTTACTACTAGTTTAACCCCAGGCAGATCGTCCACCAGCTGGTTATCGGTGCGACGCTGCACCCTTTATATATTGCTAGCAGGGGGGAGCGAACCCCTAGCAGACAACATCCACTAGCAGGCAACAGGATCGCGAGACTGACTCAGTTTCGAGTTGGTTGGCCCATCCTCAACCGCGAATACCTACCTGGTCATCAAAACGATAGCCAGGGTTTGTTCGAGCCAGCAGTATATTGTAAACGAAGTGACCATCGGTCACTGATTTTCAACAAACAAAACAATGAGTTGTAAAATCTCAAGACGAAATCAGAGTAACAACTATACTAACAAGCAAATTCAATCTCCAGGAGTTCGCTCCCCTTCCTAGCAATATATAAACTACAAGTACCATGAATCAGCCACTTTGATGTGGTGATTGACTTTACTTCTTGATCTCTTACACTACTCTGATTTCTTCTTCAGATTTCACAGCTATATATTTCAAAATGTAACCACATGTGAATCTTTGGCGATTTTCTTCCCCCGTCTTCCCTTCTATTGGACATTCCTCTCTTTCCGAAGAAGAGCGTCTGCTCGAAACGTTGAACCATCTTTCTTTTCTTCCCTGAGCGTCTGCTAATACTTTACATGTACCACATCCGCGTGTTGTTGTGTTTTTGCGTTTGTTTTTCTTTTAGATTTACTATATATATATATATATATATATATATAATGCGAGGGTTTAGTTCACTGAATATTTTCATGTCTTTCATATGTTCTCTACTTCTCTCTGATGGCAGAATACCCCATATCCAGACATACTCGCCTATCACTTGGGATATCCCAGAAACAGTTGTAAGCCCTCAACTATTTTAAGAATAATATTTTAATAATAATAATAATGTATATGACACATGAGATGCTTGCTATGCCTCGGTATTTCTAGTCCTCTTTCACACACACACACACACATACATATATATATATACACATACATACATATTAACCATCTTAGAAGTTTATAATTTATGGAATCAGGCTCTGATTCCTATGGTGTTTTCTATAAACTGACAAGGCGAGTTAGCTTAAACCCTCGGCAACAGGGTGAAAGACACTGATGAAGATCAAACAGATCCGAAATCATCGATGATTTGGCTCTGAGTCGTTTGCTGTAGGGGGCTTGTCTCCCTTGTCAATCATTAGGTGCTTCTCCGTGGCTAAGAGCTGTTCTGACTCTTATTTCTAGCAATGCTGGAGCTAACTAGCACCCTAACCCTAACCCTAACCCTAACCCTAACCCTAACCCTAACCCTAAACGCCTTAGAGACGTCTGTACTTGTGCCTTTCGGTTGTAAATTGTGAATAAGCCACCTTTTAATAATTTATATGCTGTGACTGTCCGTCGAACGAGAACGTAAAACTCTGGGTAACACTTCTTGTGACAACTTTGCAACTGTAATAAAAGCTCTTTGTTCTACCTTTGGTATTCGAGTACTATTTTTTCAATCTTGTTTTGCACTTACGTGTTCACCTGTATACACACACACACACACACACACACACACACACACACATATATATATATATATATATATATATTAGAAAAAGACTACAAGACTAGGTGAAAGCGCTAATTTACAAAACATGTGACATGAATAAAAATCTGTAAATATACATCTGAGTACCTGATTATTATTTTTTCTAATATATAATCCCTGTACGTC
>NC_069006.1:8372973-8374776 GCF_001194135.2 Octopus bimaculoides | reverse complement strand
CTTGAACTCATCCTTGAAAATCCAGTCACATATAGAAAAATTTGATAAGTAAATACTCTAAAAAGATCTATAATAAAAATACAAAGTAATAAATATAAAAATGATAAAATAATAATAAAATAATATTATTTTATTATTTTTATATTTATTACTTTGCATTTTTATTATAGATCTTTTTAGAGTATTTACTTATCAAATTTTTCTATATGTGACTGTGGATTTTCATGGATGAGTTCAAGAATTGTGGTTATTTTCTCTAAATTATGTATTTATATATATATATATATATATATATATATATAGTGAATGGGGGAAACGGAAAATGGAGTTAGCAAGAATCTTTATTCTGCACAACGATCGTTTCGACCCATCCTGCATCTGTCCCTTAAGAGTGCGATATTGGGACAGCTACAGGATGGGTCGAAACGATCGTTGTCTTAAATAAAGATTCGTACCTAATCCTTTTCCGTTCCTGCCATTCATTATAAACTCAACGGACACAGTAGAATTCCTGATGTAGATTCAGTGACGTATGTATGTATGTATGTATGTATGTATGTATGGATGTATGAATGTATGAATGTATATATGTATGTATGTATGGATGTATGTATGTATGTATGTATGTATGGATGGATGGATGGATGTATGAATGTATATATGTATGTATGTATGGATGTATGTATGTATGTATGTATGTATGGATGGATGGATGTATGAATGTATATATGTATGTATGTATGGATGTATGTATGTATGTATGGATGGATGGATGGATGGATGTATGAATGTATATATGTATGTATGTATGGATGTATGTAGGTATGTGTGTATGCATGCATGAATGTATGTATGCATGCATGAATGTATGTATGTATGCATGAATGTATGTATGTATGTATGTATGTGCATGTACAGGGTGCGAGTTTTAAATTGACGCCTCTGTTTAAGCAAACGAAAAATGAATTACTGTTTTGGAAGCTATGATCAAGACTAATATTGCTTTCAGTTCAGATTGTAACTTACTTTAGAAATTAGGGTCAACTTAGTCAGATTAAATGAATACAAGTTGCGCGAATTATGAAAAGCGAAAGCGGTGGTGCATGCAATGTGTAGCAGCTTGAATTACAAAGCCAATGTTGACATCTTAAAGCTCCCACTGCGCACAGTCCAGAATGTGAGGAAGGATAATAACTTTGACATTGACACTGTGTTTGCTAAGAAAACTCATAATCGCTGTATGAAAAGCGTAAGAGATGCCGATTTCATCGCGAATGTTGAGCAGTTTATTTACGAAGACCCCCTCCATTGGGATACGCGTTGTTGCTAGGCAATACGGCTGTTGATGAGGAGACTTTTAAGGCTTGAGTGAATTAAAACCTTCGTTACAAATCTTACAAGATACAAACAGGAGAGCTGCTCACTCAGAGCTCCGAAGAGAACCGTATGAAGAGGGCCAAGAAACTGTTGAACAAATTGAAGCATCCCGTGGAATCAAATATGTTCTGGTTTTTCTCAAAAGGAAAAAAAAAATACTTCTGACTGAAGAAGATACGCAGTAAGCAAAATAACAGGTATTTAGCAGTTATACAACTGAATGTTCCGGGGATCGTGTAAACCAAGACTTTGGTCCACGTCGTGGAATTTGGCGTGGTTAGGTCCGCTAGGTAAGTGCGGTAACAGATTACTGGGGCTCCAAGGTTATAGCCGAGACGGTAGTTATGGAGTCATATGTATATATGTATATATGTGTGTGTATGAGTCTGTGTGTGTGTGTGTGTGTGTGTGTGTGTGTGTGTGTGT
>NC_069006.1:8368956-8371160 GCF_001194135.2 Octopus bimaculoides | reverse complement strand
GGAGGAGGAGGAGTTGAAGGAGAAGATGAAGGAGAAGATGAAGGAGAAAGAGAAGTAGGAGTAGGGAAAGAAGAGAAAGAAGGTGAAAGAAAAGAAAAGAAAAATATAGGAGTGCTGTGCCACAGTAAATTGTTCGTGGAATCTTCTTTAATGGTCAAATGACCTAAAAGTGACCTGTTGTGGTCGTAACAGTTGTGATTGGAAATGTTCTAAATTCTTGTAGTTCCATCTGTGGTGGCGGAATTCAAAAGAGGTTTATATTTTGCGATAAAGTATGCTTCTTTGCTGATGCGCTGACTATAAGCTGTATTGTCCCTGAATTTATAGAGGGAAAAATTCTGAAGTCGGATTGTTCGTTAGTAACGCAAATATCGATGTACTTGCTTAATCCTATTTCTCTGTATTCTCGTATTTTAATCTGGGATCTATGTACCGTCATCCTCTGACGTAAACTGTTTTTAATTTGACCAATGTATTGTTCTCGACATCCTGAGCAAGTTAATACATATATTAGGCTTTCCGAAGTACACGTGAAGTTGTTTTTCACTGTGAAACGTTGACCCTGTTTGAAAGGCAATTGTGATCCCTCAATTAGGTTGACACATATACCACAGTTAGGTCTTCTGCATTTTTTTACTGTTGGTTTCGATGTTGTTGACGAGTGTACTTGGGCCTGTGTTAGAAGACTTTTCATAGATTTGGGTTGTCTTTTACTCTTTATGACGGTTTGTGTTTGGAGGATTTGATCCATTCTATGGTCCCTTTTTAGTAAAGGGATGTTCTAGAGGATGGTATCGAAAGCCTCATTGTCCAGGGGGTTGTGCGTGTTATGCATGGTAGGGTTTTGGTTGTAAATCCTTCTTTAGATTGTCTGAGTTCATGGATGTTAAGTTGTAGGGCATGTTGAAAGCCTATATTAATTGGTGATGGTGGGTAGTTCCTGCTGACAAGTGTGTCCTTTAGCTCGTGTAGTCGTGTATCAGATACTAAAGTACAAATCCTTTTTTTACCCGGTTGTAAGGGATATTCATTCTAGTGTGTCTGGGGTGGCAAGAGTTGCATGCCAGATATTGCTTGGAATCCGTGGGCTTATAGTAGATGTCTGTTTCTGTTTTGTTGTTAGATTTCTTAATGAGGATGTCGAGGAATGGAAGTTGTTGATGGCTATATTCCATCGTAAATTGAATGTTTATGTCAAGTCTATTCAGAAGTGTTTGAAATTCTTTAAGTCTCTCTATACTTTCGTATCAAAGAATGAAACAGTGATCTAGATATCTTTTCCAGCTATTTTCTATACACAGAGAGAATGGGTTTCCGTATTCTTCTAGAACCTTACGATAAAGATTGATTTCTAGATACCCCATGACTAGGTTAGCAAAGGATAGGGTTATTCGCATGCCCATCGCAGTCCCCGATTACATGTTGATAGAAGTTGTCATTAAATACGAAGAAGTTATTCTCCAAGATGAATTTTAGCTCTTCTCTTACGAATTCTTTTCTGATGCGGTGTGAGGTTTCATTGAAGTAATTCTCAAGCCAGAATTGGATCACCTCTATTCCTAGGCTGTGAAGGGTATTGGAATAGGAGTCGACTACATCAAAGTAGGGTGTTTCTATTTATTGTTTTAGGGAGGTGATTGAGCATATCCAGGTTGTCCCTTATGTAGCTTTTGATATGCTTGAGGAATGGTTTTTAAGAGGGTGTCTAAAAAAGTTACTGAGGCGGTGAGTTTCGCATGCGGAGCCTGCTATTATGGGTCTTAATTTGAAGTCATTAGGAGTAGGTACTTTGACTATTATATCTGTGGCTCCTCTGTATGCGTTACTTACTTTTTCCCTTTTGTGTATCTTAGAAATCCCGTAGAATTAACTGGATTTACTTTTGACGTTAGTCATATAGTCGTATTCCTTGTCGGTGAGCCCTTCTCTGTACAGATTTGACATTGTTTTTTAGGTTTCTCATTATTTTCTGCTGATTCTAGTGTTGCGCCTTTTCATAATATGTTGTGTCTTCTAATATGGATAGTACTAGAGTTATATAGTATACAGTGTCCATTAAGAATTCTGCACCACTTTTGTCAGCCTCTTTGATTGTGATTGTTCTATCATCTTTTAATCTGTTCAACTCAGCCCATTCTCTTTTGCTGAAGCTTGGTTTGTATTTTTGTGCATATGCTGATATGGGTAATTATATATATATATAT
>NC_069006.1:8366393-8367512 GCF_001194135.2 Octopus bimaculoides | reverse complement strand
TATGACAATAGGTATTGTTTTCGTCTTCAGATTCGACATTTTGCTAATTTCTATTTCAAGATCTTTATATTTGCTCAGTTTATTATTATTATTATTATTATTATTATTATTATTATTATTAGATGCATTATATTATTCATATTATATAAAACGTAAACAGAGGTATGAGAAAGTTATAAGAAAGTTATAAGAGGAGTAATATTGTAATTTATAAAAACAATATATCTTAAAATTTTAGTTATATAAGAATGAAACTGTGTATATGAGGAGAGCACACACACACACACACACACACACACACACACACACATACACACACACACAAAGATATATTACTTTCAGATGTAGTCTGTAAATTATACAGGAGTATATAATACCAAAAGGAAATCGGAGGAGAAATAATGTTTAATATTAGATTGAGATTTTGATGTACAAGAATTTACATGGAATTCTAAGCATTGATTTGACTGTGGTGCGATCTCGTTTGAAGCATTAATTAATATGTGCGCGTGCGCGTGTGTGCGTATGATTAAATCTGTATGATATACAGAAGATATATGGATATTTATATTGTACACGTACCGCATTTATATGTGTGTGTATTTAATTATTATACAAAGCAAATCATAAAACTCCGTTTATTATACGTTGCTGTCAAAAGTTTAAAGACATATTAAACACAATAAAATGAATAAATCTCTCTGTTCTATTACACAGCTTAAATATTAAAATTAATATATCAGAATTTAGATTAATTAATCGCTAAGTCACTTATTTACGTCAAACTCCGACATATTTCAGAGATATTTTTTTTCTGAACTGAAGACAAAATTCATTTCTTTGTTGAACGCTGAAATATTTGAAACCGTTTGCGTTTAATAGGATTATGCGTTTGTTTATGATCTGTTAACTTGATCTTTCGACACGTAAAGGAAATATGTTTCTACACGATATTGACTTCAAATTTTGGCACAAGGCCAGCAATTTCGAGAGAGCGGTAAGGCGATTACATCGACACGTGTACTCAACTGGTGTTTGTTTTATCGACCCGAAAGGATAAAAGGCAAAGTCGACCTCGGCGGAATGATGCA
Organism: Octopus bimaculoides; assembly: GCF_001194135.2. Classification (NCBI taxonomy): domain Eukaryota; kingdom Metazoa; phylum Mollusca; class Cephalopoda; order Octopoda; family Octopodidae; genus Octopus; species Octopus bimaculoides. Next base: position 8,366,421 of record NC_069006.1, on the reverse strand, counting down.
TATATATATATATATATATATATATATA
>NC_069006.1:8360163-8363143 GCF_001194135.2 Octopus bimaculoides | reverse complement strand
GGACACAAGAGTTTCACTTTGCTTCAAAGCTTCAGCAAAGTTTTTGTTTTTGTTATTGTTGTTATTGTTGTTGCTGGTGCTGGCAGTGGTATTGGTGGCAGATGTGGTATTTGTGTCAGTGGTGTTGTGGCTTTTTCCTTCCTCTCTTTCGCTTGCTGCTGGTGAAGAGAGCAAAGGTTGAGTTGAACTGTTGCTGCTGCTGCTGTTGTTGTTGTTGTTGTCGTTGTTGTTGGTGGTGGTGGTAATGATGTCGTCACTAGAATTGGTGCTGACGTCAGATTCTTTGGAGACATTGTCTATGTTCTGTTTGGTAACCTTGGTTACAGTTTTGTTTTTGTTGTTGTTGATGGTGGTGGTGGCGGTGTTAACAACTTTGTATATAAAATAAACTTTACAAACAAACTTTTTAAAACAGGAAAAAGGCAAAACTTACGGAGCCGACACGTCTACCGTCCGTCCATAGAGATAGATAGATAGATAGATAGATAGATAGATAGATAGATAGATAGATAGATAGATAGATGTGTGTATTTATATATGTATTTATGTATGTATGTATGTATGTATGTATGTACGTATGTATGTACTTACGTACGTATGTAACATATATGTATGTATTTGTGTATGTAATATGTATGTATGTACGTATGTATGTATGTATGTATGTACGTATGTATGTATGTATGTACGTACGTATGTATGTATGTATGTACGTATGTATGTATGCATGTACGCATGTATGTATGTACATATGTATGTATGTATGTATGTATGTACTACGTACGTATGTATGTAATATATATGTATGTATTTATGTATGTATATGTTCAAGCCTCAATCCAATGATTTAAATAAGTAATATGATATATCAATCTGTGTGTGTGTGTGTGTGTGTGTGTGTTTGTGTGTGTAGGTGAGTGCATACGTGCCTATGTATGCATTCATGTATACATGCTTGTGTGTAGGTACGTACATGCGTACGTCAATGTGGAAACCCCAAGAAAAGCAATGCGTTTTGGACACAGTCCCCCGGGATATTTGTTCTGCCTCAGATTGCAGATGTTCCCTTCTCACTCTCGCCGCGAACCAGAAAATGGACCAGAAATAGAACCCCGAGAAAAAAAGAAAATCAATCAACGACGCTATTTTTCACCTTTGACGTTATAATACGTGTTATACATACTTATATAATGAAGTGTGAAAGTATGAGGGGGAGGTAAAGACAGTATTAGGCGAGAGACGAAAAGAAAGTAAGAGAGGCGTAATAAGAAAGAGAGGGGCGAAAAAACGAGAGAAAGCGATTAAAACAGAGTTAGAAAGGAAGGGGGAGCGAGCCTAAGTGAGAGAAGGGGAAAGAGAAAGAGGGTTTGGCAGTTAGAGAGATGAGTGTCGTGGTGGTGGGAGACTATAACAGAGGGAATATAAGAGAAGACGAGGTGGGAGGAGGAGACTGCTTGCTGTGGCTGTTGGTTTATGTGTGTCCCAAGAGAACATGGTTGGCATTTGAATTGATGTCGCTAAAGTAGAAGACGACTCCAGCGGGACTTGATATGAGGGAAGGGAAGGAATAACTATGCTGGGAGAGAAGCGGGCTGACGGTCAAAGGGAGGTAACAACTGTATTCGATATACAGCTGGCAGAATATATATGTGTATATTTATGTATAGCTCTGTGTGTATATATGAGTGTATATGTGTGTGTATGTACACGTATGTATAGCTCTGTGTGTATGTGTATGTGTGTGAGTACCCGTGTGTGTATGTGCTTGTATACACATATACACATATATACACACACATACACACGCATATACACGCACATATGAAAGAAAAACATCCTGCACGCTCACACACGTATATCGTTGTTGTTGGCACTCCGTCGCTTACGACGACGAGGATTCCAGTTGATCCGATCAACGGAGCAGCCTGCTCGTGAAATTAACGTGCAAGTGGCTGAGCACTCCACAGACACGTGTACCCTTAACGTAGTTCTCGGGGATATTCAGCGTGACACGGTGTGACAAGGCTGGCCCTTTGAATTACAGGCACAACAGAAACAGGAAGTAAGAGTGAGAGAAAGTTGTGGTGGAAGAGTACAGCAGGGTTCGCCACCACCCACTGCCGGAGCCTCGTGGGGCTTTAGGTGTTTTCGCTCAATAAACACTCACGACGCCCGGTCTGGGAATCGAAACCGCGATCCTATGAGCGCGAGTCCACTAATACACTATATATATATATATATATATATATATATATACACATATATGTATTCTTGTTCTTTTATTCTTTCACTTGTTTCAGTCATTTGACTGCGGCCATGATGGAGCACCGCTTTTAGTCGAACAAATCGACCCCAGGACTCATTCTTTGTAAGCCTAGTACTTATTCTATCGGTACCTTTTGTCGAACCATTAGTTTACGGAGATATAAGCACACCAATATCGGTCGTCAAGCGATGGTGGCGGGACAAACACTGACACACAAATACATACATACATACATACATACATACATACACATACACACACACACACACGCATATATATATATATATATAAAGACATACATACATGCATATATATATATATATATATATATATATATACAGAGAAAGAGAAAGAGAGAGAGAGAGAGGCGCAGGAGTGGCTGTGTGGTGGGCTAGGGATGCCTTGGCTGAGAATGTGAAAATTCGCGTTAAGGTTGAGGCACCTTTGGCTTTACCTGGATGGAGAGCAGGTGTGGTCACCGCACGTCCGGTTCTACCTTCCGCAATTAACGTCCTTAACGGACATTGGTACATGGATCAAGCAGAAACCTAGACTGGGGGGTCTGGCAATTGGAGTGCCGTCAGGCACTTCAGCTACTCTCTCGGACGGGCAATGCCAGCAACAGGAGTTCCACTGCGGATTTCTATAGCGGGATAGTGGGATCGAAGTCGGAAGACGCCTTGGAGGAGACCCTGGGCTACGATGAAAATCAGT